>NC_079503.1:22021250-22628884 GCF_030052815.1 Hevea brasiliensis
AAGAATTCCTGGATGTGTTTTCATGGAGCTATGACGATATGATTGGTTTGGACCCCCAGATAGTGACACAAAATTCCTCTAATTCCGAGGACAATCCCGGTAAAGCAGAAGCTAAGAAGAATGAACCCTGACACGCTGCTCAAAGTTAGGGATGAGGTCAAGAAACAGTATGATGCTGGGTTTTTAGAAGTAGTCAAATATCCCCAATGGATAGCTAATGTTGTCCCGGTAATGAAGAAGGATGGGAGAGTTAGGGTGTGCATTGATTACAGGGATCTTAATAAAGCGAGCTTGAAAGATGATTTCCCTCTCCCTCACATTGATGTATTAGTAGACAATGCAGCGGGATTGGGCAGATGTTCGTGTATCGATGGGGCATCGGGATACAATCAAATCCCAATGAACGAGGGAGACAAGGAGAAAACTGCTTTTATCACTCAATGGGGGGTATTTTGCTATCGAGTCATGCCTTTCGGATTGAAGAATGCTAGCGCCACCTACCAACGCGCTATGGTCACATTATTCCACGATATGATGCATAAAGAAGTGGAGGTGTACGTGGATGATATGATCATCAAGTCCAGGGGAGAAGAGAGCCATGTGCAGGCAATGAGGAAAGTATTTGAGAGACTCAGGAAATATCAGCTGAAACTGAACCCTGCCAAATGCATATTCGGAGCTAGATCTGGGAAATTGTTGGGATTCATAGTGAGCGAGAAGGGAATAGAAGTTGATTCGGACAAAGTTCGAGCCATTCAAGAGATGTCATCCCTAAAAACAGAAAGGGAGGTGCGCAGCTTCTTGGGGAAGTTAAACTACATATCAAGGTTTATTTCCAATCTCACCGCTAAAGCTGAGCCTATTTTTAGACTACTCCGAAAGAACAACACCACTCAATGGGATTCAGTTTGTCAAGAGGCTTTTGAGAAAATCAAGCAGTACCTGTCAAACCCACCAGTATTGGTTCCGCCGGTGGCAGGAAGGCCTCTGATTCTGTATATGGCAGTCCAACAAAGCTCAATGGGATGTGTTTTAGGGCAACATGATGATACCAGCCGGAAGGAAAGGGCTATTTATTACTTGAGCAAAAAGTTCAATGATTGTGAGTCAAGGTACTCTTTCCTAGAGAAAACTTGCTGCGCATTAGCCTGGATAGCAAATCGTCTCAAACACTACATGTTGAATCATAAGACATGGCTCATCTCTAGGATGGATCCTATTAAATATGTATTCGAAAGCCCATTCGTGCCAGGAAGGATAGCCAAATGGCAAGTCATTCTCTCCCAATATGACATTGTCTATATGACTCGGAAAGCAGTGAAAGGTAGTGTGATTGCTGACCTCCAAGCAGAAAACCCTATCTAGGATTAAGAAGCTCTGGATTTTGAGTTCCCTGATGAGCATATTAACGAAATAGATTGCGGAGAAGAAAAGCCAGCTGATGTATGGGAAATGTATTTCGACGGAGCTGTCAATTTATCCGGTAATGGAATCGGAGCTGTATTGGTATCCCCGGATGGAAAACACTTCCCGATAGCTATCCAGTTGAGATTCGACTGCACCAACAACGTCGCAGAATACGAAGCTTGTGTAATGGGTCTACAAGCTGCTATCGAAATGAAAGTCAGGAAGTTGGAGGTATATGGAGATTCAGCCCTGATCATTTACCAAGTCAAGGGAGAATGGCAAACTAAGGATCCGAAGCTAATCCCATATCAGAAGTAATTACTGGAGCTCACTAAGAAATTTGAGGAAATCTCTTTCACTCACCTTAGTCGAGAAAGAATCAATTTGCTGATGCCTTAGCCACCCTAACTGTTATGGCTCAAATGGAAGAAGGGCAGACGACTCAGGTATTAAAGATTAAAGCAAGGAGTGAGCCGGCTTACTGCTTCATGATCGAAGAAGAACCTGATGGTAAACCTTGGTACCACGACATCTTGCTCTACATCAGAACCAAAGAATTCCCCTCAGGGGCGAGCAAAAACGAAAGGAGGATGATTCAGAGATTAGCATTGGGATACTTCCCCAGTAGAGAAATTCTATACAAAAGGAGTGCCAATGGCGAATTGTTGAGATGTGTGGATGCAAAAGAGGCGAAGAGAATCCTTTTTGAGACTCATGAGGGAAACTGTGCAACCCATGCCAATGGGCATATGATGGCTAAGCAAATCATGAGACGGGGGTATTTTTGGACTACCATGGAAAAGGACTGCGTCGAGTATTTCCGAAAGTGCCATAAGTGCCAAATCTACGCGGATCTGATAAATGTTCCGCCTCACCAACTGGTTAACCTCGTTTCACCATGGCCTTTCGCAATGTGGGGCATCGATGTGATTGGTCCCATCAACCCTAAGGCGTCCAATGGGCATAGATTTATCCTAGTGGCTATCGATTACTTTTCTAAATGGGTCGAAGCGACATCATATGCTCACATTACACAAAAAACATTTCTCAAATTCCTCAGAAATAATATCATCTGCCGGCATAGCCTCCCCAATGAAATCATCACTGTGGTCCGAAGATTCAAAAATTATGTGATCAATACAAAATCCAACATCACAATTCCTCATCATACCGTCCCCAGATGAATGGAGCAGTGGAAGCCGCAAACAAAAATCTCAAGAGAATAATCCAGAAAATGACAGTCACTTATAGGGATTGGCATGATATGTTTCCCTACGCCCTTCTTGCATACCGGACTTCTGTAAGGACATCAACCGGGGCAACCCCATACTCACTGGTTTACGGGATGGAAGTTGTACTACCTATTGAAGTAGAAATTCCTTCCCTAAGAATTCTGAAGCAATCAGGGATTGATGAGTCGGAATGGATCCAGTGAAGGTTGGACCAATTAAATTTTCTAGATGAGAAGAGGCTAGCGGCAGCATGTCACGGGCAGTTATACCAAAGAAGAATGGCCAGGGCATTTAACAAAGGTGTTCGCCCATGTGAGTTTCAACCGGGGGACCTAGTCCTGAAGAAAGTGCTTCCGAATCAAAAGGATCCCCAGGGTAAATGGTCACCAACCTACGAGGGACCCTATGTGGTTAAAAAGGCATTTTCTGGTGGGGCCTTGATCTTAACCCACATGGACGGTGAAGAATTTCCAAGACCTGTGAATACTGACATCGTCAAGAGATACTATGCCTAAAAAAATAAAAAATAAAAAAAAAAAGAAAAGAAAGATAGTAGGGGTTAAAAACCCGAAAGGGCGCTCCTAGCAAAATATGTGAAAGAAGGCGAAAACCCTGGAAGGGCGCTTTCTGTAAAATGAGTGAAGGATGAAAACCCAAAAGGGCGTCCTGAAAGAGTGAGTTAGAAAAAAGAAGAAAAAATAAAAATCTAGGGGTGAAAACCCGGAAGGGCATTCTAAGAACCAAAAGGGAGAAATAAGGAAGAGGACATGAAACCGAGGATGGAAATAAATCGATATGAGATTTGCCATAAGATTAGGATTTGAAAATTGATAACCTCACGTACTTTACTATGAGATTTGCAGGGAATGGCCTAAAAAAAAAAAAACTAGAGGTGAAAACCTGGAGGGGCGCTTCTAGTCAGGTGGGCGAAAGGAAAGTGAAAACCCGCAAGGGCGCTTTTTGTAAAGTAAGAAGAAAGTAAAGAACAGAAAAAGGGCATCCGAAGAAAGGAGGTCGTAGGTCAAGTCTTGCGACTCGTCCTCCATTAATCATTGGCCTTTGGGATCTTGTTAAGTACACTTCATCGAGGAGGAACTTTTCGTGTCAAGATTAGACTTGCTTTGTAAGTTGATTTTAATTTTTTTAGCATTTAAATTTCCTGTCAATCAACCTCTAGTTCCTTGATCTAAGTTGATTTTAATTTCCTGCATTTAAATTTCCTGTCAATCAACCTCTGGTTCCTTGATCAAAGTTGATTTTAATTTTCCTGCATTTAAATTTCTTGTCAATCAACCTCTAGTTCCTTGATTTAAGTTGATTTTAAATTTCAGCATTTTAAATTTCCTATCAATCAACCTCTGGTTCCTTGATCTAAGTTGATTTTAATTTTTCAGCATTTAAATTTCCTGTTAATCAACCTCTGGTTCCTTGATCAAAGTTGATTTTAATTTTCTTGTATTTAAATTTCTTATCAATCAACCTCTGGTTCCTTGATCTAAGTTGAATTTAAATTTCAGCATTTTAAATTTCCTGTCAATCAACCTCTGGTTCCTTGATCTAAGTTTATTTTAATTTTCCTGCATTTAAATTTCTTGTTAATCAACCTCTGGTTCCTTGATCTAAGTTGATTTTAAATTTCAGCATTTTAAATTTCCTGTCAATCAACCTCTGGTTCCTTGATCTAAGTTGATTTTAATTTTTCAGCATTTAAATTTCCTGTTAATCAACCTCTGGTTCCTTGATCTAAGTTGATTTTAAATTTCAGCATTTTAAATTTCCTGTCAATCAACCTCTGGTTCCTTTATCTAAGTTGATTTTAATTTTCTTGCATTTAAATTTCCTGTTAATCAACCTCTGGTTCCTTGATCTAAGTTGATTTTAATTTTCCTACATTTAAATTTCTTGTTAATCAACCTCTGGGTCCTTGATCTAAGTTGATTTTAAATTTCTTGTCAATCAACCTCTGGTTCCTTGATCTAAGTTGATTTTAATTTTTCTGCATTTAAATTCCCTGTTAATCAACCTCTGGGCCCTTGATCTAAGTTGATTTTAAATTTCCTGTCAATCAACCTCTGGTTCCTTGATCTAAGTTGATTTTAATTTTTCTGCATTTAAATTTCCTGTCAATCAACCTCTGGTTCCTTGATCTAAGTTGATTTTAGTTTTCTAGCATTTTAATTTCCTATTACCAACCTCAGGGTGCCGACCCTAGTGGGTTTTAGTTTCCTAACTTTAATTTCAAATTTCAAATTTTTAATCGTCCAAAATATGGGTCTAGATCTTTACATAATCCCTACAAGGAAATTTTTTCCAGTAGGAATTATGTAAAGAGGGGCATCTGTCGACACCATATTTTGGCCGATCCCTGAAATCTACTAACTTTAAAGCCGATCCCCAACACAGTCTCCCTTTGCCAAATAACCACATTTCTAATCTCTCCTCAAAAGGAATCTAATCAAATACTAAGTTCCCATATCATTTAAAGCCTCACCGATCTCTCAAGCTAATTGTCAAGTCCCCTGATCAGTCAATTATATTTCCGATCTTTCATGTCAAACTAGATTGAACCAACATTAGGCCTTCGTGACACCAGTCTTATTGCCGATCTCTCATTTAAAAGTTTGGGAATAATAGTTAAGGTTTCAATCCGGTTTAATGATGATCCCGATCTTAAGTGTTCAAGTCAAATTTCCAATTTTAATCAAGTCCCGTTTAGCGTTGGTTCCCTGTCGATATCATGCTTATTGTGTTTTCCGACCTCTTACACTTAGATCAATAATCACTTTTATTCGTTGTTTTAATATGCTCAGACAATTAAGTGCTTATGCAATTTAGAGAGTTTCCGATCACATCCATTCATTTAACAAAAAGGGAATTTCATTTCATTTCATTTCATATTAAAATTTGTACAAGTCATTCGATTGGGGGTGATCCCTCAGCCTGATCTACATTTTGCTCGTTTCCTCTCTCACCCTCAGCCTCCTCCTCACTATCCTCACCCTCGTCCTGGGGAGCTAGATCTACCATCCAAGAGAAGTCCTCCTCGGGGTACCGCTTCTTGAGCTCGGCCAGGAGATCCCTGTGAGCATTCACATAAGCGCCGGCCTCCCTTGTCACCGCCTCTTCCTCTTTCGCTTTGAGCTCCTCAGTGAGCTGAGCAACTTCACCAGCCCGGAGCGCCTGAACTTCTTCAAGAACATGATCTCGCTCGGCCATAACATGAGCTTGCTCGGCCAGCTTATCCTCGTAGAACTTCATCCGCCCCTCAATTTCAGATATGTAGTTCTGAGCGGATGAGAGTTGGGATCGGAGGGAAGCCACTTCATGACCCATCTTCTCGCCCTCCTTACCTAGGCAGTGAGCCTTCTCCCGAACGATGTGCTGATTCACCAAGCACTCCACGTTCAGGCTCATAGATTGGGTCAAGATGTCATCAAGATTGTCCGGGGACAGCCTGTCCCGATCCTCCCGAAGGCAGATAGAAGCCCCCAGAACTTTAGCCAAACCCGAATTCTCCCGAACAGTTCGGTTCTTTTCCAGGGAATGGATCAGCACTTGAGCACCGCGGGAGAGGGTTCTTGTGGTAGGTTGGGAAGGACCCCCTTTCGTACTCGAAGTGACTGGAGGAGGTGGAGGCGACTCCTCTTGGCGAGGAGGAGATCGGATCACTTCTACGTCGGGGATTGGCTGCCCCAAAGGTTGAGATGAGCCCCCTTGCATTTCCTCAGCTTCATGCCTGGGTGTCTGGAGCAGCTCGGATCGCTTCATCTCCCGCACTTTCCGGGAGACCTCTCTCTTTCACTTCCAGATCTCCTTGGAGGCTTTGCCGCTTGCCATACCTGCACAAAGAAGAGGTCAGTGAGATCACTAAGGTCCAAAGATCTGAGATATAGAAAATACCGATGCCGAGGTCAGAGAGCTGGAGCCCGCGATCTTTGCCAGTGATCAACTCCATCGTCCAGTGATGCAGTTCGGCAGTCACTGCATCCAAACAAGAGAACTTCTCTCTGGCCGCTTGATCTTTCAGCTCCATCACCATCAGGCCTTCTTCCCTATTTAGGGTGAGGCACTTCGAAAGTACGAGGCCCTGGTGCAGCCAGTTGCGAGGGAAGCCCTCAAAGCCGTTCGGAATTTTGCACCTCAGAATGAAGAAGCGATTCTTCCAATTCTTCAGGGAGGAGGGCAGGTCGGTAAAAAGACCGCAATGTGGCTTCATCTGGAAGAACCAATACTCATCGTCCTTTCGACGAGTTAATCTATGTAGTTCGGCAAATACCTTAGCTGTAGGACGGAGTCCCTTAGCTCGGCAGAGGCCTCTAAAGGCCACTAGGATCCGCCACCAGTTCAGGTGAACTTGGGCGATGCATACTTGATGAAATTTTAAGACCTCCTTGAAGAAGTCATCAAGGGGGAACCGCAGCCCAGCCTTTAATTGTTCTTCGTATATCATGATCATATCGTTCTCCTCGAAGAAATGATCGGCACGAAGATCGCCGTGACACTTAATCAGCTTGTATGAATCAGGCCGGATGTTGTACTCCTGGCTAAACGACTGCAAGTCAGTTTCTTGCAAGATTGATGGCATCTCGTCCATCGGAAGATTTTCTCTCCCTGAAGAAGGTACATGACTTGATGGTGCTACTTGCCCCCGAGCTGGAACGGAGACCCTAGGAGGTTCAGGTCGCACGCTTGGTCGGATTACCTCCACTTCATCAGACGACCACGAGATCTGAACGGAAGGGGGGTTTACCGCTCTTTGACCCTCGGCACCGCTCATTTTCAAAGGAAACAAAGAATTTAAACTAAAAGAAGGATCAAAACCCTTACCGGAGCTTGATCAGTGTCGAAAGAACTTGAGAAATCGAGAGAATTTTGAAATTGCTCGCGGGATGTTAAAAATGACATAAGAGAGCAACTGGCTGACCCATCCCCTATTTATATCTGTCTGAGCATTTAATGCTCACAGTGTTCCAGGCGGTGCATCGGTTAGTGGGACTCGCCAGCTTTTCTGACACGTCTCACGAATATTCCAGAAATACCATAAGGAGAGATCAGCTAGTTAGAGATCGGCTAATTAAGGCAAATGTTTGGAAGTGCGGATTAGTTAAGGGTTGTTCAGTTAGGAACCAAATCGGATAAACATATCAAAGATCGGAAAATAATCAATGCGATAATAATAAAAATGATAGTTGTCAAAATAAAATTTTATTTTCGACAAGGTCGGATTACATCATTTAGGCGATCTCTAGAGATCGGATTACATAAAAGTTGAATTACATCATTTGAGCGATGTCTAGAGATCAGATTACATTGAAGGTCTGATTACATCATAGGGGGGATATCTAATAAAGACCTATGTCAAAGCCTAGTCTCATGGCTGAATCAAAAGATGTGTTTAATCGGGAGACCGGCCATTGAGATTGGATAGATGTACAGCTTAGATGGGGTGATTATGATTCTCATGAGGATGGAGAGTCATCCCCGCTGTCATCGACCAGAATCGAGCTGTAGTCAGGACGCCCAATGTGGTGAGGGGCCAAATGAACTTTAAGGGGCAGCCACCGATGTTAAGGGGAATATTAGCAGTCTTCTCGCCCGAAATCAGTTCGCTGATTATGTCGGTCGAACGACTCGAGATCGACACGATCGTGGTCCTTGATCCAGATCGGTTAATTAGTCCGGTTCTCTCACTATCATCAGATAGGGTCATCATGATTCTTCAATCACCGAGATCGTAAACTTTCAGACGAGGGACAATGAGAACCATCGAGAAAAGATCAAAAGTGGCCACCATGGCCGGAATTATTGCCGGGGCAGCTAGAACAAGAAAAGTGAGAAGGAAAGAGGAGAAAGTCAAATGAGGAAGGGCTTCCCGGTTGAAGGTATATATAGGGAAAATTTGAGCATTTATTGCAAGCAGAAAACGAAGCGGATGCCGCAGAAATCGAAGGAATAAATGCTTTGACTGAACCGAACCAGAAAGAGGAAAAGACCGGAGCAGGAGAGATCGGAAGAGAGGAGCCCGGTATGAGAGATCGGAAAAGGATCATGTTGAAAAGATCGAAAGGGAGGGGAGGTCGGAAGACAAAGAGAATAAGACGACTTCTGCTGACTATCGTCATAATCAGGGCCGAGGTAGTTAAAGCGTTGTAGACAAAATCTCCACCGCATGCCCCAGAATCGCCCGCATTACTGACATGCGCCAGAGTATGTCATGACAGCGCTGTACATCCTAATCTCCACCATTGATCTTACTTGTAAAGACGAGCTCGGAGCCCTTGGATCAAAGAAGAAGACAACAAGACCAGCGCCTTTCACTCCTAGCCCTTGGATCGCTCTTGACAAGAAAATTTTGGGCCGTCAGATTAGAAGACAGAAAGGACAAATATTTCGGAAGGGATCTCAGCCGTCCGTTCTGATTCTCTTTAATTCCCGAGCCTCAGATCATGTCCTTTAAAATCTTAACCCTCCATCTCCCTCAAAACAAATCCTGACCCTTCATGGGGAGCACCTGGTTCCTATAAATACCTGCATGAAAACTGTTCAAAGAGGACGGAAAAAAGAAAAGAGTGGTGACTATAGCGGCTGAACTCTGAAACTTAATTCAGTTCGTTACTCTACTATTTTTAAGCTTTCACAAGAAAAACTTTTGAAACCAGTTTTCTGAAGTGTTTTTTTGCAAAGGGATTTTTGAATACTGAAACTCTCTATTTTCAGTTCGTTCATTATCCTGTGGCGCTCTCACTTTTAGTTCTTTGTTATCTTTATTTCCACTCCCATTGTCCAAGCTAAACTTCATTCAAACTTGGTTATTCTTTTGATGGCATCTTTCATTTCAAGGCGAACCTTAGTCTTCCGGTTATCAACCCGCAGTCCTATTATGTTTTGTGATTCTGTAGTTATTTCAATAGATTCAACTCCCTACAGGTGAGTGCTCATATTGCCATTTTATTAAGTGCTCGTTCTTATTTTACGTATTTCCTTTGTTCTTTTTATGTATGTAATTTTCTCCAAGTTTATATTGTGCTAAGGAACACGAAGAAGGTTATTCTCAAGTTTACTTCCTTGTTGACCAGTCCATTCTTTTTGTTAATCTTCGTTATTTCTGAATGCAAAAGTTCTAGTCCCGAGTAGCGTATGAGTAGTCAGATAAAATGTAGGTAACTGTATCTTAAGCGTTTCTTTAAAAATGGAAGGTCTGAATAATAAGTTAGGAAAATAGTAGAGTTGAATCACTAGGTTAACACAGAAGACGATTGGGTAAGACACCATAAGGCGGAATAAAACCAAATCTCAGATAAATAAATGGAACAGATCGGGTATCGAAAGGTACTGGCTAGGCGACCACATAGAAGGTCGGTAAAATTCAATCGGGTATTCCCTATCTAGTCACGAGGTACCAAGAAGTTAAAAGAAGCCTTATTCCGATCCCCGGTATCTTAGAATGCCAGAACCCTTAGTCTTAGGCTTTTATGATTTGTAGCTGTAATCAAATTTTGAGAGATCGAAAAAGTCCTTATCTGATTCCCATTAAAATAAAAGAGATCGGAGAAGGGTTCTTATCCGATTCTCACCTAGAAATTTTAATGAATACTTAAAAGAGATCGGAGGAGAGTTCTTATCCGATTCTCACCTAAAAATTTTAATAAATACTTAAAAGAGATCGGAGGAGAGTTCTTATCCGATTCTCAAGCCTAAAATTTTAATAAATACTTAAAAGAGATCGGAGGAGAGTTTTTATCCGATTCTCACCTAAAAATCTTATCCGATTCTCAAGCCTAAAAATTTTAATAAATACTTAAAAGAGATCGGAGGAGAGTTCTTATCCGATTCTCAAGCCTAAAATTTTAATGAATACTTAAAAGAGATCAGAGGAGAGTTCTTATCCGATTCTCGAATCCAAAAATTCTAATCTTAATCTAAAAGAAATCGGAGGAGAGTTCTTATCCGATTTCCAATTGAAACTTTAATCAAAGAGAGATCGGAGGAGAGTTCTTATCCGATTCTCAAATTGAATTCTAACAAATATGCAAAATGACCCCTTAAACAAAACTAATACGCAACAGTAACTCACTAAGGGTCGACTCATTTACTTATGTATCTGGGTAATCCGAATTAGTGAAAAATCAAATATTCCTTTTTGTCAAAAGGATTAACATTTCCATTCAAACCCTCCTAACTATCAATTCTAATTTATAAAAAATGTGAAGTTAAATCTGCTTACCCTCGTTGAGGGACGAGATGGGGTGCCTAACACCTTCCCCACCCGTTTACGGACCCCGAACCTAGAATCTCTATTTTTGAAGTGGTTTCATTTTAATTTATTTTCGCAAATGGTTTTCTTTAATTTCCCTCAAAATTAAAGTGGCGACTCCTCACTCTTTCCCACTTCGGTGAGGGTTCGTTTAGGCGACCGCAAAACACCTTACAACACTTAGTAACATAGTCAGCTATATCCTTCTTCATACCAGGCCACCAATAATGAGGCTTCAAATCATTATACATTTTTGTGGTTCCCGGGTGCATAGCATAAACACTAGTGTGTGCTTCTTTCAGAACACTAGTCTTCAGTTCCCCATCATCTGGTACACACACTCTTTTTCTATAGTACAGACACCCATCTGCTTTCACCTCACAATCAGTTTCCTTCCCCTCTAGAATTTTACCCACAATGGCCATTAATTTTTCATCTGCCTTCTTCCCATCTTGTATCTGCTGTAGCAGGTTTGGCCTCACTTGTAACTCAGCCAAAATAGCTCCATCTTGAGCTAAGGACAGACGAGCATTTAGTGATCTTAAAGCTGTGATGGACTTCCTACTCAAAGCATCAGCAACTACATTTGCCTTCCCAGGATAATAATCTATCACACAATCATAGTCCTTTAGGAACTCAATCCATCGCCTCTGTCTAAGATTGAGCTCTTTCTGGGTTAGCAAATATTTTAGACTCTTGTGGTCTGTATAAATGTAGCATTTTTCACCATATAAATAATGCCTCCATATCTTCAGTGCGAAGATAATTGCTACTAACTCCAAGTCATGAGTAGGGTAGTTCTGTTCATGTGGCTTTAATTGCCTGGAAGCATAGGCGACCACTTTCCCCTCTTGCATCAATACACACCCTAATCCATTATGTGAGGCATCACTGCAAACCACAAAGTCTTTTCCTGACACTAGCTGTGTTAACACTGGTGCTTCTATCAATATAGCCTTCAGCCTCTCAAAATTGGCTTGGCACTTATCGTTCCAGCCAAATTTCACATTCTTGTGGAATAACTTGGTCATTGGAGCAGCTATAAGAGAGAACCCCCTCACAAATCTTCTGTAATACCTAGCTAGCCCCAAGAAACTTCTAACCTCAATTGTATTTCTGGGAGGCTTCCATTCCATCACTGCTTCTATCTTTTTGGGATCCACTCTAATCCCCTCTACTGATACTATGTGTCCAAAGAAAGAGATTTCACTCATCCAGAAGTCACACTTGAACAACTTGGCATACAGCTTCTTTTCTCGCAGTGTTTGCAGAACAATCCTCAAATGTTCATCATGTTCTTCCCTGGTCTTGGAATACACCAGAATATCATCAATAAAGACCACTATAAACCGATCTAAGTATGGATGGAAGATACGGTTCATAAGGTCCATAAATGCTGCTGGTGCATTTGTTAACCCAAACGGCACCACTAGAAATTCATAATGCTCATACCGAGTTCTGAATGCAGTTTTTCACACATCTGCATCCTTTACCCTCAACTAATGATACCCTGATCTGAGATTAATTTTTGGAAATAAATCGGCTCCCTTCAACTGATCAAACAAATCATCAATTCTGGGCAACAGATATTTATTCTTCACAGTTACTTTGTTCAACTGCCGATAATCAATACACAATCTCAAGGTTCCATCCTTCTTCTTCACAAACAGCACCAAAGCTCCCCATGGTGACACACTGGGGTGTATGAACCCCTTATCAAGTAACTCCTGCAACTGAATTTTTAACTCCCTTAATTCAGTGGGTCCCATCCTATAAGGAGCAATAGAAATTGGTGTTGTACCTGGCATTATCTCAATAGCAAACTCAACTTTCCATTCTGGTGGTAAACCAGGCAATTCTTCAGGAAACACATCTGGGAAGTCTCTTATTGTGGGTATATCACACAGATTCAGCTTAGCCTGCCTAGTATCAACTAGGTGTGCTAGGTAACCTTCACAGCCTTTTCTCATCAATCTTCTTTCAATCGTGGTCGAGATAACATTGACAGAAATCATTCCTTTCACCCACAACAGTAATCTCATTACCCTCAGAAGTTTTCAGAGAAATCCTCTTCAATTTGCAATCAACTATTGCCTGATGACGTGATAACCAATCCATTCCCAAAATCACGTCAAACTCGTGGAAGGGCAATTCAATTAGATCTGCCGAGAATTCATACTCTTGAATCCTCAACGAGCAACCTTTATACACTTTATTCACTACAACACTGTGGCCTAGTGGATTTGTGACCAGAATGTCTTGATCACTCTCCTCTACTAGAACTCCCCTCTCTACGGGCAGTTTGATGCAAATGTATGAATGTGTGGATCCTGGATCCACCAATGCATGCACAGAAGTGTTGTAGAGAGAGAATGCACCCCTGATGACGTTCGGGGCATCTTGCTCCTCCTGAGATCTGATGGCATAGGCTCTGGCAAGTACTCTAGTCTCTGGCCTCTCGGCGAACTCAGATGCAGGCCTCAGTGATGGTCCAGCTGCCTCAGATTTACAAGGCTTCCTACCCCTTTGTCATGCATGAGCAGGTCTGTCTGCTTGTATTGGGGCAGCTGTAGTAGTCCTCTTCGGACAATTTTTGATCTGATGTTCTGTAGATCCACACCGTAAGCATGCACAAGTCACTCGCCAACAATCCCCCTTGTGCCACTTCTGGAAGTATGGACAGGCAGAAGATGCTGGGGCTGGTCCCCTAAACACCGTCCTTTAAAAGCTGCCCACTGATAGTGTGGACTGGCCTCTCCTAGGTGTGAACTGTGGTCTGGGCCCCTGGGACTGACACTGACCTTGTGATTATGCTGAACTCTGAGCAGGAGGACCCTTACTCTTCTTATTGGGAGCAGAAAATGAACTGGATTGACCTGGACCCCTCTTCTGCTGTCTTTCCCTTCTAGTTTGCTCATTTATTCGGACCCTTTCAACTTTTGATGCAGCATCTACTAATTTGGCAAAATCTGTGATCTCCAATGCTGTTATCATGACCTTGATATTGTCATTGAGCCCTTCTTCGAGCCTTGTGCACCTTTCTACCTCTGTAGGGACTATCTTCCTCCCATACCAACTCAGTCTGACGAATTCTCGCTCATACTCTACTACTGATAGTTACCTCTGTCTCAGACTGATAAATTCTCTTCTTCCTCTTCTAAATACAATTTACTGACATAGTAATCCCAGGTGATTTGATTCGGTTGCACCTCACTGGTTACTGTGTCCCACCACTGGTATGCATCATCCTAAAGTAGGGACACAGCACCCTCCAGGTTCTGCTCGGGGGTGCAATGAAGCTATTTCAGTACCCTGATTGTTCTATCCAACCAGTTTTTTGCTGTCATGGGATCATCCTCCTTCTTTCCAAAGATATCCACAGCCCCATGTTTTTGCAATTTCTCTAAATGGGACTTCTATAGTGCTGGTGGAGGTTGTGGCTGTGGTTGTGGTGGTGCAATTGCCCCCATCATTTGCTGGTAAAACTCAGTCATTTGTTGAAATAATGCAAACTGAGGTTGGGCAGGTGCCTCAGCTGCTGGTGGAGCAGATTCTCCCCTGCCCCTAAATTCAGCCCTTGGTGAAGCACGACTCTCTACCTCTTCATCAACTGCTCTTTGAGAAGCAGGATCCATATCCTAATCAAAATAAGAAAACAAACAGATCTGCATCAGTGTCAACTCAACACTTAAAAATGCAATGCGATGGTATGCACTCAATCTAGTCCCAGAAACGCCTAAACCGATGCTCTGATACCACTAAATGTGACACCCCTTACCTGTCTACAGTGTAGCTGAGCAAGATATGCCACACAGTGTGCCAAACCACCAAATCATATTTCAATTCAATTTACCATTTTTTTTTTACTCATTTATTTAAAATTTTTGATTAATATGAATTTTTAGTAAATTTTATAGAAAATCCAACAGAGTGCTGGCTATAAATTGAAAAAACAATTCTTCTGAACCTGTTTAAAAGACACTTCCAACAAAATTTTCAAACCCAAAACTCCATTATACACACATCTCAACTCAATCTCAAAATCACAACACTATTTTCTGAATTTTTGTTCACATCATCACTTGAAGCACATTCATGAATATTTCTCAACATTTCATTTTTCAACAAAATATGCAGAAAATTTCAATAACATGAAATTTCATATATTTGCATTATCAAATAATTTCAAGAGTTTATAGTTACAATCCAAAACTAATACAAAATGCAAAATACAAAATGCAACCCAAAGTCCTAATTAAGTACACTGCAAATGTGAGGTGACTCTAGACTCAGTATGCAGCTCTAAAAGTTCACCCGGTCTGATGTCTGCTGGGCTCCCCAGCTATGTCTCCAGTACCTGCGCATGGCAAAAGCGACGCACTAAGCAATTCTGCTTAGTGGTGACAATATAAAATAAATTAACTAAAATAATGTAAATATACAGAATGTATGTTTACATCTTTGGTATACTTAATTTTTTATATTTATTGCAGTATTATTTGATTAAAATTTGGTAAGATTTATTATCATTGCCCGAGTAACCCATACTAGTCGACTAGACTGGATAAATGAGTAAACTGGTACTGGGTACTAAGTACCTTGGACCATCACACCATCAGTCACATTGTGTCTCCCGGTGTATAACAGAACACCTAATAAGCTGTAATAATTATCAGAGATAAAACCCAAGTATAACAACTCACTCAACATAGCCAAAGAATATTTTATCACAGAATGGCACGTGAGGCCATAAAACACAGAATGGCATGAAGCCATATGCGGTACTGCTAACAGAACTCTATTGGCATCCCAACCTATCCAAACCAATCTTGCTAGGTGTACTAGGGCATATTATACTATGAAATTATACAATTCTTGAAATTCAAGTTTAGGTGTTACTATTTAATTCATTAGTCAACAAAAATATTGACTTTTACATGGACAATAGGTACATTGGTTTTAATACTCCCAACATACCACATTTTGCATTCTAAAATTGTTGGTATCGGTTGCCAATACCATTTGTAAGCTTAATCATGGAATCAATCTCAGATTTCATAGCATCAATCCATTTTGAAGAGTCTATATCTGATATAGCTTCTTCATAAGTAAGTGGATCATCTCCATGATCAACTTCTTTATGAGTAGACAACTCTTGTTCTTCTTCATGAAGGAAACCATATCTCACTGGTGGGTGAGATACCCTAGTTGTTCTACAAGGAATAGCTGTAGATGTTTCATCAATAGGTGTAGGTTGACTAGATGGATCTATATCCATCTGATCTATTGGTTGGTCAGAATTCTCCAATTCTAACTCTATTTGCCTTCCTTTGCCTCCTTCTTGAACAAACTATTGTTCAAGAAATGTGGCATCTCTACTTTTCACAACCTTTTGTGATGTAGGCAAATAAAAATAATATCAAAAACTATCTTTTGGATATCCAACAAATCGACCCTTTTCTGATCTAGTTTTCAATTTATCAGTGTTCAGCTTTTTGATATAAGCTAGACAACCCCAAATCTTAACATGCTTAAGACTTGGTTTTCTTCCATACCATATCTCATAAGGTATGGAAGATACTGATTTTGATGGAATCCTATTCAGAATATGCAAAGCTGATTCTAATGCAAATCCCCAAAAGGAGATTGGCATATCAGTATAGCTCATCATACTAAGTACCATATCCAATAGGATACGATTTCTCCTTTCAAATACACCATTCAGCTGTGGTGTTCCTAAATGAGTCAGCTGAGAAACAATGCCATGCTCTCTCAAGTATTCATCAAATTCAGTACTCAAGTATTCAGCTCCACGATCTGATCGAAGAGCTTTAATACTCTTTCTCATTTGATTTTCTACGTCAGATTTAAATTCTTTGAACTTTTTAAAAGATTCATGTTTGTATTTCATCAAATACAAATACCTAAACCTTGATTTATCATCAGTAAAGGTAATAAAGTAATGAAAACCACCTTTAGCCATTTCTTTAAATGGACCACATACATCACTATATATTAGCTCCAAAATATTTTCAGCTCCTA
The DNA here is from genome assembly GCF_030052815.1 of Hevea brasiliensis. Taxonomy (NCBI): domain Eukaryota; kingdom Viridiplantae; phylum Streptophyta; class Magnoliopsida; order Malpighiales; family Euphorbiaceae; genus Hevea; species Hevea brasiliensis. The sequence goes on from NC_079503.1 coordinate 22,038,186, forward strand.
GCCCTTATCATACAAAGGGTGATCTAGTCATTTTGCCCTGAAGGCAGGATTCACAAATTGGACCAGGCTCAGAGCCCAAAGAGGATAAAATCCCCATTTTCTCCAGTTTTGCAATCCTATCTTCCGCAACATGACCTAATCTTAAGTGCCAAATATATTTTAAACTTGAGTTGATTTTTACCATGGCATTGCATTCATTTAGATCACTTGTATTCATTTTGTGTTTGTCATTATTATCTAAATAATAAAGACCATCATTCATATAACCCGAACAAACATATTTATTTCCAAAATAAATATTGCAAACATCATCTGTGAACTGAAATTCATAGCCATTTCTAGTCAAACTAGATATAGAAATGATGTTCTTAAAAGCATCAGGTACATATAAAATATTGTCCAAACACAAAACATGTCCAGACATGTAAAAAGATTTAGATCCTATGGCTAAAACTTCAACAGTTAAGCCATTGCCAATCCAAAGTCTAACATCTCGAGAACGCAAGCTGCTACTATTTGCTAGTTCCTGCATATCATAAGAAATGTGAGAACTGACACCAGTATCTAAAACCCAAGCAGTAGATGAACTATGAGTATCATCAGAATCTAAATAACAAGATATGGACATACCTTCCGAAGGTGTATCCTTCTTGTCCTTCAGAGAAGCAAGATACTCTAGGTAGTTCCTTTTCTAGTGCCCATCCTTCTGGCAGTGGAAACACTTTCCTTTGCCTGCATCAGCTTTAGTCTTCCCTTTCTGTTTAGCTATTTTCTTAGAAGGACCAGGAATTTGAGGTTTCTTTTTCTTATTGCCTTTCTTCTTGTTGGACTTTCCAGCAGAAGAAGTTGCAATCAAAGCTACATTTTTTCCTTTATTGCCCGGCATATTCTTTTGGGCAATAACCAGCATGTTGAGTAAACCAACCAAGGTGCATTCCTGTTTAGTCATATGAAAATTTGTCACAAAATTCCAAAATGACTCAAGAAGGGACTGAAGGATCAAATCCATCTGCAGTTGGAAATCCATGTTAAAGTCAAGATGTTCCAGCTGCTCAATCAGCCGAATCATCTTGTAGACATGATCCCCAACATTCTGTCCCTCAGACATCCTCATGCGTAATAGCTGTCTAAATATCTCATACCTAGCATTCCTGCTGTGCTCACCATACAACTCTTATAGGTGAAGGAGGATCTCACTGGCACTCTGCATGTTCTCATGCTGCTTTTGTAACTCATTACTCATGGAAGCAGGCATGTAACACTTAGCTCTCATATCATGCTCCTTCCACTTGTCTAAAGTTTCATGTTCCTCTTGAGTGGCCTCTGGAGGTAAGGGACCAGGAACATTTGAGTTTAGAACATATCTTATATGTTTAAGGTTCAGGACAAGTTTCAAATTTCTTAGCCAATCAGATAGATTAGGTCTTGTCAACCTATTGCGATCAAGTATACTTGCAAGAATATTGGACGGTAGTGGTTGTTTTGTGCTCATTATTATCAGAAAATTAACTGCAGAAAATAACTAGATTAATTAGTAAATGTATCATGTAATTAACCAAAATGATTATGGTCTTTTAATCAAATTGGTCCTCCCACTAACTTAGCGAATCCTACACGTCCAAAGTAGAAAACGGAAATCCTAGTTGGATGGATTTCTAATGGGTGATTGAATTCTTATAATCCTATTGATCATCCTCAAGCGCATCCATTATTGGAATTACAATAAACTATAAGTGAGCAACTCCTTGCCTATTATATTTCATGTGAGGTTCAATCCTTTACCTAGCCCCTAATGCTCAAAATCTCAGGCACATCCATTATTGACTTATCTTGCATTAATTAAGTTGATCCCATTGAGCCAGTAAACATGCAAATAATTTTAATGTCCTCAGGCACATCCATTATTGGCCACCAAACCATTTACATATTTACAACATCTCATGCTTAACAATTATTCTTAAGAAAATCTATTAAATTAATTGCATCATATGTAACTATTTAAAATTTCTTAAAATAATTGCCCCAATGGATGGCCCATGTTATAATTATTTTAATTATAGCATATCCAACTTAATCATTTGTTTGGAAGATTTTGTGGTCGTCCTAATTACTATTATGGTCTCACTTTGCACATTATCCATTTAGCATGCATATATCATATACTTGCATACATTCCCATACATCTCATGCATTCATGGATAAACAGTAAATATGGCATGATCATGGACTTTCTAAGGGATTCAATTCTGAGCCACCAAGAATTGAATTAGGGCATTCTTAGGTGCATTTCATTCATTCATATTACAAGAGTTGCTAAAGGAATACATAATCAACACTTGATCTTGAATTCCTCCCACTGGTCCCACCAATGCTCTTGACCTCCCTGATCTTCTTGCAATCCAATTACATAGTAATCCTTGGCATACCAAGATGAATTTACAAGAACCAAATAAATGAAATTACAACCCAAAAAATATTACAACCTTTATAATACATGCCCAAAATAAATTAAAATAAATTAATTAATTTACAACCCAAAGAAATATAAAAGAAATAAATCCAATTACATTGGTCTTTTACAGTCCACGATCATCCATCATGCATATCACTATTTAACAATTAAATAAGACATACATACTTAAATTAAATTGAATATCTCATATTCAACTTAAAAATCCAGATTTGAATATGATTCAAATAAATTTAAAAATTCATATTTGAATCATATTCAAACAACTTTTAAATTTCAGATTTGAATCACATTCATACAACTTTAAAAATTCAGATTTGAATCACATTCAAACAACTTTTAAAATTCAGATTTGAATCACATTCAAACAACTTTAAAAATTTAGATCTGAATCAAAATTTAATTGTGTGATTAAAACACCTAATTAAACATTTTAATTAGTCATAGGATGAACCTTAGATCATGTAACAATTACAGATTCCAAGGCCAAACCATGCGCACCACTTTGAAGACTATTGATGCACACCATTGATGGTGATCAAGCACATGCCGCCACCTTTTTGCTTTTTAAACCAGCAATGAATAATCATCTCATAATCAAATTACACAATTAAATCATATATTAATCAATCTAAATGGCAAATATAGTGGCTCTGATACCAATTGAAGGAGCGCAAGATTGAAAAACACAACTTTAGATCATTGAATTCAAAAATTTTTCATCTAGGGTCACATGCTTCATGCAAGATTCATTTTTATCTATTTGATTTCAATGATAAATAGCATATTAAAACTCTTTTAATACATTTTTGGATCTACATTTGCCATTTAAGATTTTAGAATTAATAGATTAATTTATTAAAACCCTATATTAGATCAAGAACAAGTGCACTAACCTTTTTGATGCACTGTAGTGTGTTTGGCACCTTTGGGAAGCGCCTAGGGCACCAGATGTTGTCCCTCTAGCTTGTCCACACCAAGATCACCAATGGCAGCCCCTTGACCATCTTCTAAAGATTTTCCAATCAATTAGAAAATTAAGTTTTGCCTTTTGAGAGATTATAGATGTAAACAGGACACTAGAAACGATTTTTAATATTTTTAATTCAAGAGATTATTGTCTAATCTCTTTGAATTGATGAGAGATGAAGAAGAAGAGAAAGAGAGGCAGCCAAGGGTGGCGGCACCAAAGAGAGAACAGTAGCTTGTGTTTTTGTTCTTTCATCCTTATACTTATATAGCTAGGTCACCACTTAAAACCCTTTCCACATGTCACCTTCTTACTGTTCCTAGGTTTAATTGACCCAATCACATTGTGCCAAATGTCAAACCTATATTTAATCTTGACTTTGATCATCTTACATGATTAAAAGACACATGGCAAGCTTATATATAGTTCCATGTGTCACCATCTCATGGTGCCACATGTCACCCTGTGAAATGACCAAAATACCCCTATGTCTTAATTTTGAGTTCTCAACCCAAAATAATTATTTCTCTTCTTCTAATCAATTTATATCAAATATAAACTAATTAATTAATCTCTATTAATTAATTTCTCGTAATTAAATTCATATTTAAACACTTTAAATATAAATTTAACTTATACTATACATCCTATAACCTAGATTTGGTTTTAAGCCATGCTAGGGAATTTGCAATCTAATTGCAAACCAAACCTATTTAATTAATCAATTAAACTCTTTAATTAATTAATTAAATCATATTTAATTTGGTGATTACTTGTGTATGTGTGTGACTTACTGGGCTCATCACTAATTGGCAATGAGACATAATATCAACTCTTAATATCATCAGAACTCTTTCTTACCATAAATGATTTCTCTAAATCATTTTATGCACCTCATAGACCATGGTTAACACCTAGCATAGCATGCCATGGCCACCTAATTAGTAATAAGGTTCACCTTAAAAGAACCTATAATCATATGTTACCATGCACTAGAATCTCTCTGTTACAAAATCCCAATTCGAGCTGGAGTCATGTTTATGTTAAACCCCATTTGCTATGAATATTATATTCTCTTTTAATTTCAGTTCTTGATTAAAAAGTTTTTCTCATCAGAAACTCTTTTCTGATTAAATCTATCTGTCCTGGTCAGGAACTTAAAACATCAAGAATAATTAAATGAACATAGGATTTTATCCCTATTTACTTAGGGTAACAGATTCCATCTTGATCAACACCTACCTCCATATATAACTAGTAGGAGCCAACACATGCCCATATACCCATACACAGTACAAGTATGAAAGTAGTATCAAACTCAAACCACCTATATACAAGATAACTGTGCTATCTTAGGTCTAAAGATTATATGCACTGATATGATTTATGACAATACATTGATAAGGGTAAACTCCATATGCTTGTCATAAATGTCACTAGTTCGACCTACTTATCATGTACAAGTACCTATCATGTTTGTTATATGGCATGAGACTCACCATTCCATCTTATTTACATCTCATATAAATAACTTGGGAATAAACATGATTACAATCTTTCTGGATAAGTCATGTCCTTATTGTGAAGTATTCTCGATTGCGAACCAATTTATGATACTTTGTGCTAGAAATACTGTCACTCATATTCTTAACAACTTAAGAATAGAATTTCTAACAAAATATCAATGGACCTTTTATATTACACATAAATACATTATATAAACGGAAAAGTGAAATTGCCTTTTTATTAATAAAATGTGTATAAGATACATACTAAATGATATGCTCTAGGGCATACTACTAACAGAAAGAACATGGCATTATTTCCCAATTGACTCCTCCAGCAACACCACAATTAAATGGTATATCTGAAAGGAGAAACCGCACCCTATTAGATACGGTACGTAGCATGATGAGCTATACTGACATGCCAATCTCCTCTTGGGGATTTGCATTACAATCAGCTTTGTATATTCTGAATAGGATTCCATCAAAGTCGGTCTCTTCCATGCCTTATGAGATATGGCATGGAAGAAAACCAAGTCTTAAGCATGTTAAGATTTGGGGTTGTCCAGCCTATATTAAAAAGCTGAAGATTGATAAATTGGAAACCAAATAAAAAAAGGGTCGATTTGTTGGATATCCAAAAGAAAATTTTAGATATTATTTTTATTTGCCTACATCATAAAAGGTTGTGATAAGCAGAGATGCCATATTTCTTGAATAACAGTTTATTCAAGAAAGTGGCAAAGGAAGGCAAATAGAGTTAGAATTATAGAATTCTAACTAACTAATAAATCAGATAGATATAGATCCATCTAATCAACCTATGTCTATTAATGATACATCTACAATAATTCCTCGCAGGTCTACCAGAATATCTCACCCACCAGAGAGATATGGTTTTCTTCATGAAGATGAACAAGAGTTATTTGCACATGAAGAAATAAATCATGGAGATGATCCTTTAACCTATGAAGAAGCTATATCAGATATAGACTCTTTTAAATAGATTGAAGCTATGAAATTCGAAATGGATTCCATGTATAAGAACCAAGTTTGGGATCTTATTGACCCACCTGAAGTTATTATATCTATAGGTAATAAATCGATTTTCAAGAAAAAAATTGGTTCTGATGGAAAGGTAGAAAACTATAAAGCAAGGCTAGTTGCGAAAGGCTTTCGCCAAAGGTAAGGAATCGACTATGAGGAAACTTTCTAGCCTGTTGCCATGCTTAAATCCATTAGGATTTTATTACCAATAGCTACATATTATGATTATAAAATTTAGCAGATGGATATTAAAACAGCTTTTCTTAATGAAAACATTGAAGAAAACATTTTCATGGAACAACCTAGGGGTTTTGAATCCCAAGATCATTCCAAAGTGTGCAAGCTAAAATGATCTCTTTATGGGTTAAAACAAGCTTCGAGGAGTTGAAACATCCGTTTTGATGAATCCATTAAATCATTTGGTTTTATCAAAAATGTAGATAAGCCATATGTTTATAAGAAGGTTAGTGGGAGTGTTGTCACTTTCCTTGTCTTTTATATAGATGACATATTATTAATAGGCAATGACATTGGTATGTTAACAACTGTCAAGGTATGGTTGTCAAATACATTCTCCATGAAAGACTTAGGGGAAGCAACCTATATTCTTAGAATTCGCATCTATAGAGAAAAAGCAAAAAGAATAATTAGTTTGTCCCAAAGTCTATTCTTGGAAAAGGTGTTAAAAAGGTTTAACATGCTTGATTCTAAGAGAAGATTGTTGTTAGTAAGACATGGTATCCATCTTTCTAAGGAGATGTCTCCAAAGACACCTGAAGAAAGAGAAAAAATGGCCAGGATTCCATATGCTTCGGCTATTGAAAGTTTAATATATGTAATATTGTGTACTAGGTCAGATATTGCATATGCTGTTAGTTTGACTAGCAAGTTTCAATCCAATTCAAGTTTGAAACACTAGATAGATGTCAAGAATATCCTTAAGTACTTGAGAAGAACTAAAGATTTATTCTTGATCTATAGAGGTGGCGACATACAATTGGATGGTTATACTGATTTTGATTTTCAATCAGATATTTATGATAGAAAGTCTATCTCTAGCTTTGTGTTTATTTGTAATAGAGGTGTAGTTAGTTGGAAGAGTTCCAAACAGAGTACAACTGCTGACTCCACTACAGAGGCCGAGTATATTGCTACATCAGATGCTGCAAAAGTGGCTGTTTGGATAAAAAAGTTCATAACAGAATTTGCAGTAGTTCCTTCCATTGAGTCAGCAGTTCCTTTCTATTGTGACAACAATGGAGCTATCATTCAGGCTAAGGAACTCCAATCTCACTAGAAATCCAAACACATAGAAAGGCGCTACCACATTATCAAAGAGATAGTTGGGCGAGGCAATATAGCCATGTAGAAAATAGCATCAGCCTAAAATCTAGCTGTTCCATTCATGAAGGCTATGTCACAAACTCAGTTAGACCGATATCTTGAGAAGATGGGTCTTAGATACTGTAATGAATGGCTCTGGTGCTAGTGGGAGATTGCTAGTAGTATGCCCTAGAGCATATCATTTTGTATGTATCTTGTATATATTTTATTAATAAAAGGCAATTATACTTTTCTGTTTACATAATCTATTTATGTGTAATTGAAAAGGTCCATTGATATTTTGTTAGAAATTCTACTCTTAAGTTGTTAAAAATATGAGTGATAGTATTTCTAGCACAAAGTATCATAAATTGGTTCACAAATGACGATACTTCACAAAGGATATGACTTATCTAGATAGATTGTAATCATGTTTATTCCCAAAGTATTAGTATGAGATATTAATAAGTTGGAGTGGTGAGTCTCATACCACATAGCAAACATGATAAGTGCTTATATATGATAAGTAGGCCAAACCAGTGACGCTTATGACAAGCACGTGGAGTTTTCTCTTGTTAATGTATTGTCATATATCATATCAGTGCATATAATCTTTAGACTTGAGATAATACAGTTATCTTACATATAGGTGGTTTGAGTTTGATACTGCTTTCATACTCATACTATGTGTGGGTATATGGGCATGTGTTAGCTCCTACTAGTTATATATGGAGATAGGTGCTGATCAAGATGAGATCCGTTACCCTAAGTAAATAGGGATAAAATCCTATGTTCATTTAATTGTTCTTGATGATTCAAGTTCCTAGCCTGGACAGATAGACTTAGTCAAAAAAGAGTTTTTGATAAGAAAGTCTAACAAATCAAGAATTAGAATTAAAAGAGAACATAAAATTCATAGCATATGGAGTTTGACATTAACCATGACTTCAGCTAGAATTAGAATTTCGTAACGAAAAGAACTTAGTGCATGGTAACATATGATTAAAGGTTCATTTAAAGAATACCTTATTACTGATTGAGTGGCCATGGCATGCTATGCTAGGTATCAACCATGGTCTATAAGATATCTAAAATGATTTAGAGAAATCATTTTACAGCAAGAAAGAGTTCTGATAATATTAAGAGTTAATATCATTTCTCATTATCAATTAGTAATGAGCCTAGTAAGTCACACATCTACACAAGTAATTCAACAAGTGTATTATGATTTAATTTATTAATTAAAGAGTTTAATTAATTAATTAAATAGGTTTGGTTTGCATTAAATTGCAAAGTTCCTAGCATAACTTGAAGCCAAATCTAGATTATTGGATGTATAATATAAATTAAATTTATATTTAAAGAGATTACATATAAATTTAATTATGAAATTAATTAATAAAAATTAATTAATAAATTAATTTATATTTGATATAAATTAATTTGAAAGAGAAATTATAATTTTGGGTTGAGAACTCAAAGTAATACATAAGGGCAACTTGGACCTATCACATGGTGACACGTGGCACCATGAGATGGTGACACGTGGCACCATGCTAGCTTGCCATTTGTCTTCCAATCATAAAAGATGATTAAATCAAGATTAAATCTAGCTTTGACAAATGGCTTAACGTGATTAAGTCTTCTAAAAGCTAGATTCAATCCTAGTATGACATGTGGCAAGCATTTAAGTAAATTCGTCTTATGTATATAAATGAAGAAAGAAGAAGAAAATAATCTTCTTCCTCTTCTTTCCTTCTTGGACGGCAACAATGGCTTCCTCTCTCTCTTTTTGATTTCTCAATTAATTCAAAAGGAAGACCATGATATCCTTTGAATTAAAAATTGCTAGAAAGAGTTTCTAGTCTTATATACATCCTTATACCCTCATGAAAGCATAAACCCCAAAGTTCAAGTGGTTGGTAAGGCTTTAAAGACACATTTGGGCTGCCATTGGTGAGCTTATTGTGGACAAGCTAGAAGGATAACATTTGGAGTCCTAGGAGCACCCAAAGGGAGTAAGAAAGATTTATTCATTAGAGGTTAGTTGAATTAAACACTAGAGTTTAATGAATTAATTGTTAACTCTCAATCTTGAATGGCAAATGAACTCCTAGTGTGACATCCCTTACCTGTCTGCAGTGTAGCTGAGCAAAGTGTGCCACATTCGGTGCCGGAATACCCTATCTTGTCTTGTCATGTACCTTATTAATTTAATGTGCATTTATTTATATTATGCCATGTGTAGAAATTTTTTTTATCACAATTTATTTTTGTGGAGACCTAGACAGAGTCTCCTCTGTTTCTATTAGCGCATGGTGGGTTCTACCATTTACCTATTAAAACAATTTATATTCATTTCATATTTTCATATATCATCTCATTGCTCATATCAATTTCCCATACATCATATCATATCATAATTCATATAATTTTCAAGAAAATAAATTTCATTTCATTCATATAAAATTTAGATACAATAATTTACAAATTATTTACAACCACAAAATGATTTACATCATTTACTTATATATAATAACTAATGTAAAATCTAAATATGCATGGGCCCTACCAAAACTACTCTGCTGAGGTGACAACCACACAATGGCAGATCTAATGAAATCCCTATCTGTCCCTACTGCTGCTAGTGGTGGTCTCCAGTACCTACGCATGGTAAAAACCAATGCACTAAATAATTTTGCTTAGTGGTTCATAAAGTAAAGTAAAAATAACTAAATAAATAAAAATTTCTATTTCATATATACTTTCATAAATTTTAAGTATTTTACATGTTTATTGAACTTTGGGAGCAATTAAATTTTTTCTGCTCATTTATCTCATGTTCAGTCCTATTAATTTCATATTAGTGATCTATTCATGTAATTATTTAGTTTTAAAACTTATTACTCATATCTGTGCTCAAGTAATCTATAACAAACTATAAAGACTGGATACACGGGAGTATACAAGTTAAACATCCATATGTCTAACATGTATACATCTGTCATGTCAGGCACAAGGCCAGCGAGCAGGCATAAAGCCAAAAATAAAATTAGGCACAATGGCTAACGGGCAGGTATAAAGCCTGTAGAATAACCATATTAGACATATATTATCTATCAATGATCATTCCTGTGAGCAGTATTGCAATCTATAGTCCCTAATTGATATACCAATCGATCCATGCTATATAAATAAGTCTAGGTATACTTTGGGCAAAATAATATTTTTAAGTACTTATAGTTTCATTATTTCATATTATGTACTCATTATATTTCATAGATTTTACATGTCACTTGTAATGAGAAACATAAGTCCATTCTGCATATTCATGTTATTTTCATGTTTAGCAATTTATTTTAGTTCATTTCATATCATATGCCAAGTCATTTTATGAACTTTTCTCAAGGTTTAGATTTGGTGTCTTAAATTCATCTAGCAAATTGGTTAAGAAGTGGCCATTGCTTGGCCACACTCCCTTCATGAAAGTTGTAGTCAAATTACCATAACTAGTTCATTGGCTCTTTCTGGTTATAGAGTTAGGCAGATTCTGGAGTCAATCTTTGCCTATTCATTTAGGCATGCTACAGTCAATTTTTGGCCTAATGTTCTTCATATAAGTTGCTACCCTATGTCTTAAGATCACTCAGGTTCAAGAATTATAATTTTTTAGATCATGTAGGGTGAGTTATAGCTAATTGACTGACCTGAACTCATGAACCCTGTGCCTTCAGGATTTCAGGTTTAGGTTAGTATCTTTGGTTCCCATTTTAGGTCCTTACTCTCAAAATTTGAGGAAGGTTCCTAAATCAAAGTTGAAGCCCTGTTCCTCAAGTTTCTAGAATAGTTCAGCTCATCCCAATTGGAGTTTCCTAGTGGAAGATATGGTTTAAATACTATTCTGGGATCAAGTGGCTATTTGGTCCAATTTTAGGTTTTTGGCATGCTGACTTTTCCTAGAGAATTGACTAAGTTCCATTTGGTTCTGGGTTTTGGTCAAAATATCAAAATTATAGTTTTATGTCTTGTAGAGGTTTTAGCTTTGGTTTCACTGAATTTTTAGTTTTGTGAACCAAGTTATGGTATTTTTTTCCAAAATTGGTCGGATAGATTCAAGTCCAGAATTTTTGGGTAGTTTTGGTTCTGGAAGTTTTTATAAGCTGAATTTGGTTAGCAATTTGATTTAGTTATGGTCAGAATTTGGGTTTCTCTTCTTCATGAAAGTTGTTCTACTATGTCTAATCTTTCCATGGGTTCAAGAATCAAGTCATTCCGACCTTTCTAGAGTAAGTTATGGCCATTTGAGCATTTACTGTTCATTTAGTCATTTTCCTAGGTCCAGAATAGGATTACCCAGATTCAAGTAATTTTTAGGCTAGGTTAGGGACAGTTTTTGGGCATAGTCTCTTCATGAAAAATGGGGCATTATGACCCTAGCTTCATCTCCAATTGGTCTCACACCAATTGTAGCAACACAACTCTACTTATGGCTCAAAAACCACACTGGACTCACAGGTCCCAAAACCTGCATGGAAATTCAGCACTCCCAATAACAATTTCTCCCAATTCCTAAACTTCAATTAATAGTCATAGCACTTCTAATAGTCAAAAATTCATCTTAATATCATCAATTTCAAGCCATATACAAAATTCCCAAAGTTAGGTGAAAACCCTAACTCAAATCTTCAATTGATGCATACTACATATAATTCAACATATACATCACATCTTTTATGTTATCTAAGCTACAATTTAGATTTTAATTCAATTAAACCCAACATTCCTCACTTCCCTAGGCTGACCAAAATTTAGGTCTTGCAATAAGTCAATATTTTCTTTCATTTTCACACAATTTCCATTCCTTTAGACTTGCTTAACATAATTAAAGAAGAGACGGAGGGTTAATCTTGCACTAACCTCTTTTGTGATATTCCCAAGCTAGCCAAACCTTCACTATTTCCACTTCTTTTTACTCCCAATATGTTCCCTAGGATCAATTAGCAAATTTTTGTGTTTGGGTTTTGAAAAAAATATAGAGAAGAAGACTAGAAATTAAGCTTGAGATGAAGGAAACGGAGGAAGAGCTCTAATGGAGTGGTTCGGCCAAATGGGTGTTTCAAGGAAGAAGATGGAATTTTCTTTAGTTAAATTTTATCTTATATTAAGTATTTATCCTCTTATGTTTATGTGTTAAACTTTAATTAGTGGAAATTTTTAATGAGGTAATCCTAACATCATGCTTATGTAATAAATATTATTCAAATTTCATTTCATTTATTTTCTTTTCTTATTTTCTCTACTCATTTTCATTACACTAATTTCATATTTTTAATTCATTTTAATTATTTTATTCTCTCTCATTTTACTTAACATTTAGGTAAAAATTCATCACTGAGGGTGAAATGACCAAAATGCTCTTCGTTGGACTTATCGAGTTATAACTGTCCTTACCGATTAACTAAATTTTCTTTGATTTTCTTTGGCATTTTTATTATCATTTAGACCTCATATATTCCCCAGTTAAGTCCTAATATTTATCTTTCAGGGTTTCCCATAAGTCTGAGGTTGGCAACTGTCTTCACAGTCACTTCCCATTAAGGTCACCCATCACCGGAGTCCCGGCTCCTTTAACTTATTAACATTTAATTTCTTTTATTTTTCCTTAATTTTTCTTAGCCTTAATTCAGTCAATTTATGTCTCCTCACCCTAGTTTAAGCGTAGTTCCAGACATTCTAGCTATCTGAACAGACATTAGTCATCGGAACAGTAGAACGTACGGACTACCTAAAGTGAGGGCATTACACCTAAGGTGTGCCAAAAGTGTGTTTTGGTATGCTAGAGGGCATTAGAAGTCATATAGGTTCATAACTCATTAGCATGTTACATGTAACCCTAGAAATAATTTTTGAAATTCAATGCTCTAATGCCCTTAAATCCATGCTTCCATGCCTTCAGGTTACACAGCCCATGAAATGCTTCTAGCCCTGTATTCTTTACGTTTTGACCTCCAAATCTCTTCCAAACTTGTCTTTGATTCTAAAACTACATAAAAACACCTAATAAAATATAAAAATTAATGAATTGAGTTGGATTAATATATTTTCTAAAATAATAATAAAAACACATAAAAATAAATATAAAAGGAGACTAAATGCTAACAAAATGCAAAAAATGTTAACCTTAAATGTCTATATAATTTGACTTAATCAAATACCCTCAAACTCAAACCTTTGCTTATCCTCAAGCAAAATAAAACTTTATAAAAACTCATTGGGGGTACTTAGAAACATAACCAAAAACTTAACTTGCACATAATTGGACACTCTTCAACCTTCATACCAAATTCCCACTCTCAAGGCATAGGATGTTAACAGTTGCTCGCTAGAACCTCACCCCCTTAATGGTGCTTCAACTAATTATTCGTCTATGCAAGGCCATTAATAAATCACAAAAAACTTGTTTTATCAAGATAGACTCGAGAAACACTTACTCCCCCAACTTTGCCTTTATTGTGGTTAATTGTGGTGAAGTAACTTAATTTCAACTCCATAGGCATATCTCAATTTTTTATCTCCACTAATGTAGCATACACTTTTCAAAAAATCAAAAGGTCTTTAAAAGGGTTGTAATGTGGCTAAAGGGATCATGACTTGGTTTTCAATGAAAGGTTTTTAAGGAATGCAAATATGAGGATAGCATTTATGCATAAAATACCAAGTATACTAAGTTTATTCTATTGATTTTGTATGGAGAGAAGGGGCTTTTGATTTTTTATAGTGCTAAGCATGCTTCTATGATACTTATCTTGGGACTTCTTCTTCTTCTTCCCCCCCTTTTTTTATTTATGTCCCTGTTGTCCTCTCCCCTAAACTCATTGCTTTTGTTAGGTTAGAAAGACAAATTTTTCTTTGATTTCAATTGCACACTTGCACTCTTTCTTGTGTTCTACATCCTCTCTCCAATTTTTTTTTTTTTTTTTTTTGCACTTAATATACTCTTTACTTATGCATTTAGCTTCCTCAAAAGGATAGGGTAGGTGTTTAGGCTAGGGGCTAGGTGAATAATATGGGTAAGCAATAAATTCTAAGAGATAAATATAGGCTTCAAGTTGGCTACAAGGGATATATATTTTAATTAGAGGTGGCTAAGGCTTACTAAGGCTATATCAAAGAATGCCTTAATCATCTCTTCATCAAGCATGTGCTAGGATTTTACCTCGATAGGTCCAAGAGACATGTTCTAGAGCTAGTGAGGCATTTTTAGGTTTGCTTGTAATTCAAAAATTTTCTCATAATTTTGCAAGTTTAATGTGACAAATTAATGGCTATGAAGGGATTTAACTAGTTTTAACTCTACTTAGGTGATTAAGTTTTTCACAAACAACATATTGAAGCTTTTTTGCCCATTTAGTTACATCAACATATTGAAGCCTTTTTGCCCATTCAGTTACATTCATTCCTCTTTCTCAGATAGTCCATTCATTAGCTCATCGAAGTTTTAGTTATAATTCTAAGTTAAAAGCCTTTTGAAAAAGTTCAGAATTTTTCAAAATTTGCAAAAAAATTTCTAGATTTTTGACATAAAAATATAATATAGACATAATAAGGCGACGAAATGCAATATATAAATGCAATGCATGAAATGCACCCCCAAACTCAAATTTTGCATTATCCTCAATGTCATCAAGATATCACAATCTGGTCAAGAGCAACATCATAAATGTCATAATAAGGAAAAGCTAATGGATATAAAATACTCCCCTTTGAAGTGTGTTTTCCCTTGAAGATTTGTGAGTTTGATCTCCATTGCTCCTTTTAAGTGCTTCTTGAACCTACAAAGTGAACAAACATCGAAATTAAGTTTGGGAGGGTGTTAAAATAAAAGATACAGACAAATGCAAAGATTAAATTTAAAACTTGGTTTGCCTCCCAAGAAGCGCTAATTTAAGGTCATTAGCTTGACCCCTTTTAGAATTACTGATCAAAAAGTGATTTTTGCCCATAGTAGTTATCATGTAACACTATATATGGGTCTTGATTTATGGTACCCTCAAGATTGGCAAGATCTGAAACAGGATTACACATTCCATGAACAACACATGGTTTAGAGTGATATGCTTGGGATGAGGGCTGCTTTAGCTCATCGAGGATACATGATGATGTAGGAGGTGTCCATGATAAAAAAGAGCCTTCTAGTGGTGTATGTATAAATATCATTAATGAGCTCAAGTTGATAGTCTTGTCAATTTCTTCATCTACCACCTTCACCTCTAATCTATCTTCATGTAAGCACTCTTCTAATGACCCTCCAACAATAAAGGAGTTGTTTTCTTTAACTTTAGGTTTCACTTCTTCAAGTAACTCTTGTTTTTGTGAGAATTCTACTGGTAAGTCATCTTTAAAGTAATTTTGTTCTTTAGGCTCAACTTCTTCTATAGGTTCAAATTCTAATGAAGCTTCTTTATTCTCCCAACTTTGTTCATTTGTTTCCTCCTTATAGAGTGATAGCTCATTGTTCATTATAAGGTTGTCAAATTTTTCCAATGGAGCGACTGCCTCTTCAATTTCCACTCTATTCTCTAGTTATAGCTAAAATGGTTAGCATGAAATATTAGGTTGATAGGTGTCTGGAGGGTACTGATGACTCCAACCTTGTAGTGAAGGATCCCAATGCCAATGGTAATTAAAATCTGCCATGTCATTCAACAAGTGAATGGCATCCCCATGGTTTCTTTAAAGAACGTGATCACCGATAGCCCAAGCTACATAATTTACCCAATTCCTTATCACTTCATCCAGACCATTATAGAAATTGAGAGTGAGTTCATAATTTAAAATACTATGATTGGCAAATTGCTCTACCAATTCAATGAATCTTCTCCAAGGATTGTAAAATGGTTCATTGTATTGTTGAATAAAACTTATGAAAACTTGTTGATGAAACATCTCAAAGTACCTCATAAGAAAAGCAAGTAAAAATAAAATTAGACAAGAAGTAAACTATAAAAGAAATAAGAATGTCTAGAATAATTAAATCACTAATTGTTCAATATCAAGCAATGGTCCCCGGTGATGGCGCTAAAACTTGTTTGCTGGTTTTGCAACCACCGTAAGTGCATGGATCGCTAACAAGTAATAAAGTGATAAGTAGAGTATCGTTCCCACGAGGACTGTGTTGAGTACCAAACTATAGTGATTTTAATTACCTAGACTATCGAGTTATAGAGAAATAATAATTAAATCTAAGCTAAAAGAAATAAAGTCTAAAACAATTATCTAAACTAAAATACTAATGGATGAGAACATTCTAGAGCTAGAGGTCACACTTCAATCAATTATAGAATCAATCTAATTCATTCAATAATTGGGAGATTATTACTTTGATGGAAATTAATCTTAAGTTACCTTAAGTCCTCTTTTAAGGCACTCAAGGTGTATTTTAATTAACCTAAACCCTACTTTTGTGGTGATTAAATTAATTAAAACCCTTTAAGATCCTTGATTAATTTTGGTACTCCACAAAGGTCATCAACCTATCTTTAGGTCAGATTTTCTAGGTTCAAAATCCTGATTTTCTAATACTAATCTTCACATTTTAGTTCTTTAATTAGTATCTTAGATCATAGCTAGGTGGGTACCAACACATAGCATGCATTAAGAACACAAGAGATTGAATCAAAGAATAAAATTCCCAATGTATTAAACAAAATCAAACCAGATCCATAATTAAATTGAGAGTGCTACATCCCTAACCCTAGAATAAAGAGACTACTCACACATGGTGAGTTTACAATCAAGTTTATAAAAAGATAAAGAGAAGACATGAGAAAAAAAATAGAGTGAAAGAACCCAGAAGGAGAATTGCAGCTTTGGACTTTTGGAACTTCAGCTGAAAATCCCTTCTAGCAATCTTGCAGATCTTGTTTCTCCCTTGCCTCCTTTGAAGTTGATGTGCCTCCTTAAATGTAAATTGGCTCCCCTCAATGTAAGTTCTCCTCCTTTCAATTCTTGACTTGTTATATTTATATCTAGTGTAAAAACTCTAATTTCAGAGTCCTAGAGGCATATGGAGTCCATCCGAATCGAGTTGGAAGCAAGAAAAGTCGCATCAGAATTGCTATCAGGGGACTTTACATGGGCTGTGTAGTGATACACGCCCCGTGTAACTTTCTACTACTTCGTTTTTCAAGTTTTCTTCAATCCAGAGAGTTGCACGGGGTCTAGGAAGTTACACGGGACAGGTTACCTAGCCTGTGTAATGCTTCTGGCCTTGTATTCTTCACGTTTTGACCTCCAAATCTCTTCCAAACTCGTCTTTGATTCTAAAACCACATAAAAACACCTGATAAAATATAAAAATCAATGAATTGAGTTGGATTAACACGTTTTCTAAAATAATAATAATAACACATAAAAATAAACATAAAAGGAAACTAAATGCTAACAAAATGCAATGAATGTTAACCTTAAATGTCTATATAATTTGACTTAATCACCCTGTAATTTCATTTTGATGTATTCGTAGCTATATCCATGTTTGTACAAACATTGACCAGTTGTATAAAAAGCACTGTGATGATGTTTTGAGATTGTAAATATTTGTAATGTTATTTTGAGATTTTATCCAAGCGTAAATCCTTGTAATACTAACTTTTTCATTTTCAATGAATGCCAATGTTTAAATTTCTTTCTGGATTATGTTAATGATGAAATATTCTTTTTATATAATGGGAATTGATGAGAATGAATTATATAAATTGTTACAGGTGATTTTCAACAGGTTTAAAAGAACTGGTTTTATATAGTTTTAGCTGTCACCACGTAAAATTTCTATAAAATTTTAAAAATGCTAAATTACTTCTAAATAAATTTTATGGCATATACCTAACTCAAAGACACTTTAATAATTCTTTTATCATCATTTTAGACTTAAAAATGAAATGGAATTATTTTAAAATCCCTTGTAGTATATTTAATAGATTATCGATAGGCGAAGTTTGGTAATTTATTAAGTATACTATGGGATCATGTTATATCTTACAGAGAGGTAAAGTGCGAAATGTTTTAGTGGTATCAAAGCATGTTTTTAATAAAAGTTTTGAATTGTGAATTTGAAATTATTTTTGATAAATACAACTGCTCATATGTCATTAGTTGATACATATAGTGCATTACATCATGAATATGGACTAATGGGGAGAAATCTCCTTGTGTTGGTTGTTCAGGAAGTAGAAACTTTGTGATTAGAAATGGAAGAAGGGGGTCATTCAGTAGAGCAGTCGGTTGCATCTGAGGCACAGGGAGAGGTCCTAACTCCTCAGAATGCCGGTGGGTCAGCTGCACAAGTCTCGCCCATACAGTTTCCTGCTCAGTTCACTCAGTAGATGGCTGCACTATTTCAATAAATGGCTAGTAATGTACCAGTCCAAGCTCCAGTAGAAACACCTCTAATGCAACCACCACCTACACTCAAACAGTATGAAAAGTTAATGAAATATGGGGCTGCTGAGTTTAAAAGTACAGTAGACCCATTAAAAGCCGAGCAATGGCTAGAACGGATGGATAGGGTATTCAAGAAATTACAATGTTAAAATGATTTGAAGTTTGAATACTCAATTTTCCTACTACATGGAGATGCTTATGAATGGTGAAAGACCAGTCCCCACAGTTTAGTTGAGCATCCAGTTTTGACTTGGGAAGATTTTCTGAGGGAGTTTAGGCAAAAATATGTTCCTAACACGTATGTGGATATGAAACTTCAAGAATTTCTGGGGTTAAAGTAGGGAAATAGGACTGTGGTTGAGTATGAGAGGGAGTTCTCCTGTCTGAGTCATTATGCGAGAAGTTTGCTCACCACCAACAGAGACAGATGTAAATGGTTTGAAGCTGGGTTGAGGCCTAGCCTACGACTACAGGTGGTTGGTTTCAGACACGAGAATTTTGCAGAGCTGATTTTACAAGCCCTAGAATTAGAAAGAATTGAGTTAGAAGGGGTAGCTAAAAAGGGAATAGCAGAAAAGGATAAGAGCGGGAAGACTTTTGGTCAAGCTTCAGGTAGTGGTTCAAGAAAGAGAAAACACTTTGGGGGACTTAGTGCTCGTATATTTGGTAGAGAGAGATCCTCAGGACAGACACCACCTCGATCTAATCAGCAAATGGTCAAGGGAACAACCTTAGTTCGCACTTGTGAAACTTGTGGAAAGGTACATGGAGGGGTATGTTTTAGAGCTACTAGAGCCTGCTACAATTGTGGTGGTGCAGGGCATTTTGCTAAGGATTGCACCAGTGCCCACAGATCTGGGCCACCTACCACAACTGAAAGGTCCATCCAAGGTTCTGCCTCTAGGGCTCACAGACAGTCAGCAGATGTCGAGCCAAAGGTAGAGGTAGCACTTTTGGCAATTAAGGCACAGTGAACTAACCAGAGCAAAGTGGTGCACCAGCCAGGGTGTACACCATGCGCCAGAGGGAAAAGGTCGAGACTTCAGATGTAGTTGCTAGTACATTCTCCATCTTTGATAGAAATGTTTATGTGTTGTTTAATCCTGGCTCTACACATTCATATGTTAGTGCTAGCATTGTTTATTCTACCACTATTCCCTACATCAAAATGGATTTTGACGTGATGGTGACTAGTCCTTTATGACAAGAGGTTAGGGTGAATAGATTGTATAAGGATTGTCCATTGGTGATCCAAGGACATACATTCCTATCTGATTTGATTGAAATGCCCTTCAAAGATTATGATATCATCTTGGGCATGGATTGGCTAACTAGGCCATGCAATGATTGACTGTAGACTGAAGACAGTCACTTTTTGTCTTCCCAAGTATGCAGATATAGTAATACATGGGGAGCAACAATTATTGCAATCAAATCTCATTTTAGTTGCACTTGCTAGGAGAATGATTCAGAAGGGGTATGAAGCTAATTTGGCTCATGTGATAGACACCCAATTAGGGAGTCTAAAATTGAAGGATATCCCTATAGTGTGTGATTTTTCAGACGTCTTTCCTAAAGAATTACCAGGATTACCTCCGAAAAGAGAAGTGCAGTTTGAAATTGAGGTTATGCCTGGTATGGAGACAATCTTTATTACTCCATATAAAATGGCACCTGCTGAGTTAAAAGATTTGAAGGTGCAGTTACAAGAATTACTTGATAAGGGTTTCAATCACCTTAGTGTGTCACCTTGGGGAGCACCAGTATTGTTTGTCAAGAAGAAAGATGGTACTCTCCGTCTGTGCATCAACTATAGACAGTTTAACAAGGTGACAATAAAGAATAGAAATCCTATGCCACAGATAGATGATTTGTTCGATCAACTGAAAGATGCAACTGTATTCTCTAAGATTGATTTGAGATCGGGATACTACTAGTTAAGGGTGCAAGAGCAGAGTATTCCTAAAATGTCTTTAGGACTCGCTATGGCCACTATGAGTTCTTAGTAATGCCATTTGAGTTAACTAATGCTCCAGCTACTTTTATGGACTTGATGAACACTATCTTCAGACCATATCTAGATCAATTTGTTGTGGTGTTCATTAATAACATTTTGGTGTATTCGAAGAATGCAGAAGAACATGATAGGCACCTGAGAATTATGTTGCAGACTTTGAGGGAGAAACAGTTGTATGCCAAACTATCTAAATGTGAATTTGGGTTAAAGGAGATTACCTTTTGGGGGCATATTGTATCAGCAAAGAGTATCAAGGTGGATCCTAGTAAAGCAGAAGCTATTCTTAACAGGAAGCCGCCAAGAAATATTACAGAAGTTCATAGTTTCCTCGGTTTGGCTAGTTATTATCATAGATTTGTGAAGGGATTCTCCATGTTGGCATCTCCACTGACTAAATTACTGTGAAAGGATGTGAAATTTCAGTGGATTGATCAATGTCAGAAGAGTTTTGATAAACTAAAAGGCTGTTTGACTGAAGCTCCAATCTTGACTTTACCTACACCAGGTAAAGAGTACACCATATACAATGATGCTTCTCATAATGGTTTAGGCTGTGTGCTAATGTAAGATAGAAATGTCATTACCTAAGCTTCACGCCAGCTTAAACCACATGAGACGAATTATCCTACACGTGACTTAGAGTTAGTAGCAATAGTCTTTGCCTTGAAGATTTGGAGAAACTACTTATATGGGGAGAAGTGCTATATATATATAGATCACAAGAGTTTAAAGTGTTTGGGCACCCAGAAAGAGTTGAATTTGAGGCAGAGGAGATGGTTGGAATTGATAAAAGACTATGATTGTTTGATTAACTAGCAGCCTAGGAAAGCTAATGTTGTAGCTGATGCCTTAAGTTGTAAGACCATGGCTAGCTTAAGAGTTTCGCTTGTATCCATGATGCATGATTTAAGGGCATTACATGCAAATTTAGAAATAGATGATAATGGGCAGATGGTAGTTACCTAGCAAGTGAAGCCAATATTGAGAGAACAGATTAGAACAACAGCTCAAAATGATGAAAAATACTTGAAATTAGTGGAAGAAGCTCGAGATGGCAAGAAACTAGAATTTTGTGACACCCCTTACCCATCTAGAGTGTAGCCGAGCAAGATATGCCACACAGTGTGCCGGAGCACCAATTCACATTTCCATTATAATTTACCCTTTTTAATTCATTAATTTACAATTTTGATTAATCTGAATTTTTCCTCAAATTTTATAGAAAATCCGGCAGAGTGCAGGCTATAAATTGGAAAAACAGTTCTTCTGAACCTGTTTAAAAGACACTTCCAATAGAATTTTCAAATCCAGAACTCCATTATACACACATCTCAATTCAATCTCAAAATCTCAACACTATTTTTCAGAATTTTTCTGTTCACATCATCACTTGAAGCACATTCACGAATATTTCTCAACATTTCATGTTTCAGCATAATATACAGAAAACTTCAATAACATGGAATTTCATATATTTACATTATCAAATAATTTCAACAATTTATAGTTACAATCCAAAACTAATACAAAAAGTAAAATACAAAATGCCACCCAATGTCCTAATGTCCTACCAAGTGCACTGCAAATGTGAGGTGACTCTGGACTCAGTATGTAGCTCTGAAAGTTCACCTGGTCTGATGTCTACTCGGCTCCCCAGCTATGTCTTCAGTACCTGCGCATGGCAAAAGCGACGCGCTAAGCAATTCTGCTTAGTGGTGACAATATAAAATAAAATAACTAAAATAAAGTAAATATGCAGAATGTATGTTTACATCTTTAGTAGACTTAATTTCTGATATTTATTGCAGTATTATTCGATTAAAATTTGGTAAGGTTTATTATCATTGCCCGAGTAACCCATACTAGTCGACTGGACTGGATAAATGGGTAAACTAGCACTGGGTACTAAGTACCTCAGACCATCACACCATCGGTCACATTGTGTCTCCCGGTGTGCAACAAAACAGCTAATAAGCTGTAATAATTATCAGGGATAAAACAACTCAAATAACATAGCCAAAGGCTATTATGTCACAAAATGGCATGTGAGGCCATAAAACACAGAATAGTAAGAAGCCATATGCAGTACTGCTAACAAAACCCTATTGGCATGCCAACCTATCCAAACCAATCTTGCTAGGTGTACTAGGACATGTTACATTCTTAAATTATATAATTCTTGAAATTCAAGTTTATGTGTTACTATTCATTTCATTAGTCAACAAAAATGTTGACTTTTACATGGATAATAGGTACACTGGTTTTAATATTCCCAACATACCACATTTTGCATTCTAAAATTGTTGGTATTGGTTGCCAATACCATTTCTAAGCTTAATGTTAATTGTTCAAAATTTTCAAATTTCAAGCTTTGTGTTTACTGTTCCATTAGTTATTTTTGCAGTGGAAATTTGGCAAAGTGGTCAACATGAAAGTTGTTCCTTATTTTGTCTAGTTACATTTCTTTTTATGAATCACTCCATTTAGAGTTTTGTAGCTCAAGTTATGGCCCAAAAACCACAACTGGCCGGATTATAAATTTTCCAGATTTTCTGGATTGACCCAATCTATGGTATTTTGAGCAGTGACTGTAGGTCACTTTTTGAATATGTTAAGTTCATAATTGGGGTTAAGTTTCTTCATAAAAGTTGTAGGTATATATCTCAGCTTCTTGCTGCTAAAATTTTAGGTCAATTGGACCTTTCTACACTGAGTTATGACCAAATGACTAAACACTGTTCATTTGGTAATTTTGCCCAGGCAGAATGCAGGTCACCCGGATTATGGCAATCTTTAGGTCAACTTGGTTTGGCTTTATGGGCATGGTTTCTTCACCAAAGTTGTGCTACTATGTGTCTAGTTTCATGTCCAATTGGCCTTGCACCAATTGAACCTCTACAACTCTAGTTATTGCTACCCAAACCTACTGGACTCATGCCCAGTCCTGTAGGTCACCAAGGGCAGCTACACTAACCTCAATTCCCACTATACAAACCACTTCATTTCTTGTTTACACATAACCAAATGGTCACTAATTGACCATTAAAACTTACTTTCACCATTACATGATCAAAGTCTCCATTTCGTACCCAAACTCTAACCCTAACATCTCAAATTATGCATTTAACTTGCATTTCACCATTTCACTTAAGAGACTAATGTTAAGGAATCCATACTCCCATTTCTAGTTCCATGAAATTCTCAAAACCTTACCACATCCAAGGCTACTAAAAAATGTGGGAAGGGCATACACATGTTATTTGTTAAATTTCTTTGTAATTTTGCACTCAATCATACTCCTTCAACATGAATTTAAAGAGAAAAACAAGTTTAAGTCACTAACCTTTAATGGAGCTAATCTCAAACTTGTAAGAACTCTTTTTTAACACTTCTTTTTGCTCCCAAAAGATTCAGCAAGATGAAAGAGCAAGCTTTTGTGTTAACACTTAGGGTTTTTGTTGGAAGAAAACTAGGGAAAATGAAGGTTTGGAAGCTTGTTAATGGAGGAGTGAGGGAGAGAGCATAGGTGATGTTTTGAGGAAGGGAGAGGCCACTGGTTTGTTCCAGATTTCTGCTCTCTTTTTTCTACTTTTAATGTATTACAATTGTCTTGCTTTAATTTGATTGGCCATAGCATTTTTAATTACCTCATGCTTACATAAGCATGAAGTAATAAATCCCATAATTTTCATTTTCTTTTCTTTCATTACCTATTCATTTTTAAATAATTTTTCATCAATATTTGTTCATATTTTATGTCATATAATTCACTTACATAAATGGACAAGTTGGTCAAAAATCATCTCTGAAAACAAAATGTTACACCCTACCCCTCGTAAGATGTAACATGTTCCCGTAGTACACCTAATGAATTACCATACTTTACCTACCGGTAACCCATTAAATATACTACAAGGGATTTTAAAACAATTTTTGTTCGTTTCAGAATTGGTGGGTAAATTTTTTTTTTTTCAAATATTAAAAAACCTTTATTTAAAGTCCAAACATAAATCAAATTTTTGGATATTTAAAATCTCCGCAATTTTTATAAAAATTTCGGCAGAGTGCCATCTATATTTTGAGAAAATAGTTATTCAAAACCTGAAAATAAAAACATTCCCAATATATTTCTCAATCACAACTTCATTTGCAACCACCAAACTTCAAATCAACAGCAATAGCAATACTTCAATTCAAAATCCAAATTTCAAATCAAGAATTAATATCTCAAAACATTTCATAACTCATGCACATTGCATTTTAAATCATTAATTTACAATCATAAGTTAATTTACAGATGCAAAATCTCAAAAATAATATTATTACAATTTTATTTATACAATTGCTTAAATTACAGAGACACATATGCATACTATCATATTTACATCAAATTATCTACCAGGGTATAGACAAATACCCGTACAAAAATTCTTCAATTATACTCTTCTCTGACTGTAGCAGCTCGCTCTGCTGCTATGCCCTTTTCCCTATCTGCGACAGCAAGTTAAAGCTATCGCTGAGTATAAAGATACTCAGTGGTGCACAATAAAGCATAAAATGCATAATATAAAACATTTATGAACAAATCATCATTCAAAAATCCCATAATCGCATTTTACAATTTTTTTCTCAAATCACATTTATAGCAAACCATAATTTTCAAAGCTTAATATAGAGCACAACTTGATCAAACAATTTAATAAACATAGTGTTGCCAAATAATAACACAACTTAGGCCATGACACAAAATTTCTGAACATGGCGTGTGTACATCACGACAAGGCAAACGCCCCCACTAATCGAAATCAATGAAGGAGATGGCTAGCTAGCTAATGAGTACTCATCCACACTCACCCCTCAGACTAGGAAACCAGAGAGGGAGGAAACTGATCAAATATCATACTCACCCCACAAGTGAAGGAGGAACATATTAATATTGTCATGCCAAGTGTGAACTAAAAACAATTTAAATCAAGTTATTCAAATATTTTATACAATTCACAAATCATATTTCACTCTAAACTTTTCATTTACAAAGTAGGAAACACACTATTTTTCAAATAAGATTTTCAAAGCCATAACTAAATTCAAAACTATATTGTTCAAATATTTCATACAAATCAATAATTAATTTTCGTTGCAAATTTCCATTGTAAAATAGGCGACCAACATTCTCAAAATTCATAATGAACAAAAACATTCACAATGTATAACAAATCAATTTCCATTATGAAAACTATAATTTAAAAATTTTTGGTGCACAAACACAATCAATTTTCAAAATCAAATTTCCATTAACAAGTGGCAACACCATAGTTCTCAAAACCCATAATTAACACAATACATACAAATCAAGTTTTCAGTGGGAAAACAATAATTTAAAGTTATTGTGCACAAACCTGCACTTAATCGCCTCTAAGCCTTCCAGGCCTTTTTCAGCTGAAACACAAAATTTATGGTGTTTTAGTACCTTATTTCATAGTAAATCCAATAATTAGTTCATAAATACTTAATTATAGCCCAAATATGCTTAAACTAATATTCTTGGAAATTTTCATTTTGGAGTTACTATTCATGATACTATTCAAGTCAATTTGTTGACTTTCTAAGGCTTAATAGGTATGGGAACTCCAACTTCACCCACATACCACATTTTGGTTACAAAACTTGTTAGTTTTGGTCATTTTCTCAAATTCTAAGTCTTTTGGGCTAATTTGCAATTTTTCAGTTTTTGTGTCCTAAGTTGCACTGTTCCATTGGTCACTTTACTGTTAGAATTTGGAAAAACTTTCTTCATAGGAAATGTTCCCTATTGTCTTAAGTTTATTCTCCTTTTTGAATCACTCCATTTGAACCATGGCTGTCGGATTAGACTCAACCCAGAATTCTGGGTAATTTTTTGTTCTAGCAGTTTTAGGTAACCAACTTTGGGTGGCCAAATGACTTGGTTAATGGCAAAATTTGGGTTTGTGTTCTTCATGAAAGTTTTAGGTCTATATCTCATATAACCACTGGTAACATTTCAGGTCATTTAGATCTGCCTAGCTCAAGTTATGGCCAAATGAACAAACACTGTTTATTTGGTCAGTTTGTACAGGGACAGACTGAGATTTTCCAAGTTTGGTCAATTTGTTCACTAGGGTTTGGTCACTTTTTGGGCATGCTTCCTAAATGAAAATTGTGTTATTTAGTGTCTATTTTCATTCCCAATTGGTCTCACACCAATTGGACTTGTAAATTTTCATTTTTGGTCCTTCAAAGGTAACTTGGTCATGCTGCCAGTAGCATGACCATACTCCATCCGAATTTGGCCTTAATTCCAACCATTCCAACACACTTCATTTGGTCACCATTGACCATTTTTCACTTCAAAATAGGTCCAAGACATCATTTACAAGTTTCTTACATTTTTGTCTCTAAACCCTAATGTCCAAACCCTAACCACACTAAGTTGTTGCATTTAACCAATTCAATGCCTATATACATGCTTCTTCAACTCAATCAAGCTCACATACACCTTTAAGTCCATCAAATTCATGCACACGCATCAAAACCCTAGCTGGCTGAATTTTGCTTTAATCCTCCAACAATTAATTTCTTTTCATTTTAAGCATAATTCTAAGTTAATTGAACTATAAACACAATTAATTCAACTAGAAATTTCAAGTTTAACTTACTAACCTTTCTTTGAATTTTCAATATTCAAATCTTTCACTTTCTTCACTTTTCTTTCCTTAGTTCTCCTTCCCAAGTTGCAAGAGCAAGGTGTAATCCATAATTTTTGGGGAGTTTATGGGAAAATTTGGGGTTTTAAAAGCTTAAACACAAGCTTTAATGGAGGATTTTGAGAGGGAGAGGGTGAAAGGTGAGAGACGGCAAAAATGGGAAGAAGAAGAAGACTTTTGCTATTTTTTTTTTCTTTTCTTTTATGACTTTTATCCTTATGGAAGACCCAAAAATCATTTTAATTAAATTTATTAATTATAATCTTTATGGCATCATGCATGATATCATGCATGATGTCATCTCCCTACACCTTTTTTATTTTCTCTTTTTTTTTTTTCTATTAGTTCTTTAATTTAATTACCGACTCCGAAATTTTCTTTTCTTCGATTTTATTTGACAATTAGGTCAGGAGTCAGCTCTCGGGGTCAATTGACCAAATTGTCCCTCGCCGGTTCAACCCGGTTTGCAAATAATTCAATATTTCTTTTGGCTCCCTAACCTAATTATTTGACTGGCTTAACAGTTCTTTTTCATGATTTTCTCTTTTCCACTGTATTTATAGTAGTCCTAAGGACTGCGACGTCACATTTTACGGTTCGAAATTTGAGTTTAAATCAACTTCGCAGTCATTCCCGAGAAGGTCACCCATCGCTGTGACTCTCGGCTTGTTTAACTTCTTATGTTCTGTTTTTCTTATTTATACTTAATTAATTGACAATTACTAATTATTTATGTTTATGGCTTATCTAGTTGTCTTAAGTATGGTTCCAATCCCTTTAATTATCCAGACCGACTCCAGTCACCAGAACAGTGAAATATACCAGGCTATGCAAATAGGGGTGTTACAATTCTTCCCCCCTTAAAATAATTTCATCCTCGAAATTTTACCTGGTATCAGTCTCTGAACAGTTATGGGTGTTGTCTCCTCATATCCTATTCACACTCCTAAGTAGCTTCCTGGCCTGAATGATGGTTCCTTAGCACTTTAACCAATATTATTTACTCATCGATTGCTTACCTCGTATGCCAAGTTTCTCATGAGCTTCTGTCATAAGTTAGATTCAAATTCATTTCAATTTTAGAGGTAAGCAAATCTGTGTGCTAGTGGATCCGCTTTTCTAGGACCTCGTGTGATCCTATGGGTGAGAACTTAGTTTTACTCTTTTCTTATCAAATTTCTTAATCATTTGATGTAACCTTCAGTTTAGTTTAGAATATTTTAGTCTTTTTTTTTTTTTGCTGTTGTTTTAACAATTATTTTCTTTTTTAGTCTTTTCTTTCTTGGCCATAGGTCCATAACCATTATCTTACCATCTCCATTTATGACCAAGGCCTATGTGCCATTTTGCACTATCTTGTTTGCTTTGGTTGAACTTATTTCTTTCTTGATAAAATAGTTCGGAATATCGTTACGCATCTTAAGTAAATTGCTTGCCTTGGTGGCAATTCCTCATTTAGTATTTTTATCATTTCTTACTGTTCTATTTATTTTTATCTATTGATACTCTATAGCTTATTTTGCACTGATGTGTAATCATTATTTTCTTTTGTACTGAACTATAAACTTTCAATATTCTAACTTTAGAGTTTTAAATCCTAGATTAGGATTTTCAAACTCCTTTCCAATAAGAAAACTTTATCTTATCATAACTGTACCAAAACAGATGCCGTTTGCAACTATTCTTATTCTTGTGTATAATGGGGTAGTACATAGCTCTACACAATAAATCCCAAGTCAGTACTATAATCTGTAGCTTACAGCACAAACATCAAGAATATTGCATAGTTACTACGATACATACCAATAGAACAAACTTCTTTATATCTTATTTATTTTAAATTCACTAATATCTTGAACTTATTTTGATTATGGTACCCACTGACATCTATCAGCAGTAATACCCTTACCCGCATCTAAGGTAGCTATATTACTATAACTTACTTTTAGGTTCTATTTCCTCACATAATTAGGCTTACTAATTAATTTTATAAATTCTTGTGTGCTAGCAAATACTTTTCACTGACAAACTCTTCGAAAATTAATTTTAAAAAGACTAGTCACTAACATATCAAATTTGATTAATTTTTTTTAATTTTTTTTTATATATATACATATCTCAGTTAAGAATTGAGAAAATACCAGCAACCATACCAGAAGTCTCATTCTCGTCCCTCTGTCGCATAGTGTATACTCTCACTGGAGCATTACCTTGTCCTGGTTGATTCACAGTACTCTGACTTCCAGGTGTACTACCCCTACCTCTACCTCTACCTCTACCAACTGTTGGTAAACTCTTCGGGGTAAAAACTTGGGCTGATCCTTCTGACGTGGTGAATGATCCATAACGGCATGGACTTATGCAATCCTTAGCAAAATGACTAGTCCCTCCACAATTGAAACATGCTCCTATAGCTCTATAACATACTCCACTATGTGGTTTACCACAAGTCTCACAAAGTCGATCCGATAGCGTATTTCTGCGTCTCTGTTGAATTTGCTAATCGGATTGGGATGATTTCTGTCTAGAAGATATATCTCTACCCGATTCGTGCAAGCTAGATCCTCCAAAATGTTTTCTTTTCCCAGAGCCACTCTTAGTAGCTTGACTAGTAACCTTTTTAGTTTTCTCTTTCTCTTGTGTACTCTTTTTCACTGCCCATTCTGATTCTATCCTTTCCAGTTCCAGGGCTTGTGAAATCAATTCAGAAAAATTCTAGTGTCGGAACCCTACCACTTGCATTCTCAAGCTAGGCCTCAACCCAGCCTCAAACCTTTTACACCAGTTTCTAGGGGTAGAGACTAAGCTTCCAGCATAATGGCTTAGCCTTGAAAAGTCCCGCTCATACTCTGCTACAGTTCTATCCCCTTGCTTCAAACTTAAAAACTCTTGCAGCTTCATGTCTACATAAGTATCAGGGACCCACTTTTGCCGAAATTCCCTTAAAAAGTCTGCCCATGTGAGGACTGGTGGCTCTACTAGACTGTAGGGGATGGTCTTCGACCACTCATATGCATCCCCTTGGAGAAGTGATACTGAATATTCGAACTTCAACTCTTCAGCACACTGTAGTTTTCTAAAAACCCATTCCATCCTCTCTAACCATTGTTCTACTTCCAGTGGATCCACTATTCCTTTGAATTCTGTAGCTCCAAATTTCATTAATTTCTCATATTGCCGAGCCGAAGGCTGTGGTTGTGCTACAATGCTTGTGTCTGTGCTTGAGGTGGCACATTTCCCACCATTTGTTGAAAGAACACAGCCATCTGCTGTGCAAACTGAGTAGGGAACTGCGGTGCTTGAGGAGGAGTTGGAGTGGCTAACCCACTCACATTCTGGAGTGCTGGGGCTTCTCCTCGGGCCTCAGCCTCGACAGATTGCTCTACGGAATGATCTCCCTCTTCCATTCCATTTTCCAGAAATTTTCTACTCTCTGATAACAAACACAAGGAGGTTGACCTCTGTTAGTGCATATTTATTATGTAAATATGTCATATATATCAAACATTTGAGCAGTTGTATTTACCGACAAAATATTTCAAATTCACAGTTCAAAATTTATTTTAAAACCTTGCTCTGATACTACTAAACATGTCACATCCTACCCCTCGTAAGATGTAACATGTTCCCGTAGTACACCTAATGAATTACCGTACTTCACCTATTGGTAACCCATTAAATATACTACAAGGGATTTTAAAACAATTTTCGTTCATTTTAGAATTGGTGGGTAAATTTTTTTTTTCAAATATTAAAAAACCTTTATTTAAATTTCAAACATAAATTAAATTTTTGGATATTTAAAATCTTCGCAATTTTTACAAAAATTTCGACAGAGTGTCGTCTATATTTTGAGAAAATAGTTCTTCAAAACCTGAAAATAAAAACCCTCCCAATGTATTTCTCAATCACAACTTCATTTGCAACCACCAAACTTCAAATCAACAGCAATAACAACACTTTAATTCAAAATCCAAATTTTAAATCAAGAATTAATATCTCGAAACATTTCATAACTCATGCACATTGCATTCTAAATCATTAATTTACAATCATAAGTTAATTTACAGATGCAAAATCTCAAAAATAATATTATTACAATTTTATTTGCATAACTGCTCAAATTACAGAGATACATATGCATACTATCATATTTACATCAAACTATCTACTAAGGTATAGGCAAATACTCGTACAAAAATTCTTCAATTATACTCTTCTCTGATTCTAGCAGCTCGCTCTACTGTTATGCCCTTTTCCCTATCTGCGACAGTAAGTTAAAGCTATCACTGAGTATAAAGATACTCAGTGGTGCACAATATAGCATAAAATGCATAATATAAAATATTTATAAACAAATCATCATTCAAAAATCCCATAATCGCATTTCACAATTTTTTTCTCAAATCACATTTATAACAAACCATAATTTTCAAAGCTTAATATAGAGCACAACTTGATTAAACAAATTAATAAACATAGTGTTGCCAAACAATAACACAACTTAGGCCATGACACAAAATTTCCGAACATGCCGTGTGTACATCACGACAAGGCAAACACCCCCACTAATCGAAATCAATGAGGGAGGTGGCTAGCTAGCTAATGAGTACTCATCCGCACTTACCCCTCAGACTGGGAAGCCAGAGAGGGAGGAAACTGATCAAATATCATACTCATCCCACAAGTGGAGAAGGAACATATTAATATTGTCATGCCAAGTGTGAACTAAAAATAATTTAAATCAAGTTATTCAAATATTTTATACAATTCACAAATCATATTTTACTCTAAACTTTTCATTTACAAAGTAGGCAACACACTATTTTTCAAATAAGATTTTCAAAGCCACAACTAAATTCAAAACCATATTGTTCAAATATTTCATACAAATCAATAATTAATTTTCATTCCAAATTTCCATTGTAAAATAGGTGGCCAACATTCTCGAAATTCATAATGAACAAAAACATTCACATGTATAACAAATCAATTTCCATTATGAAAACTATAATTTAAAAATTTTTGGTGTACAAACACAATCAATTTTCAAAATCAAATTTCCATTAACAAGTGGCAACACCATAGTTCTCAAAACCCATAATTAACACAATGCATACAAATCAAGTTTTCAGTGGAAAAACAATAATTTAAAGTTATTGTGCACAAACCTGAACTTAATCGCCTCTATGCCTTCCGGGTCTTTTTCAGCTGAAACACAAAATTTATAGTATTTCAGTACCTTATTTCACAGTAAATCCAATAATTAGTTCATAAATACTTAATTCTAGCCCAAATATGCTTAAACTAACATTCTTGGAAATTTTCATTTTGGAGTTACTATTCATGATACTTTTTGAGCATGCTTCCTAAATGAAAATTGTGTCATTTAGTGTCTATTTTCATTCCCAATTGGTCTCATACCAATTGGACTTGTAAATTTTCATTTTTGGTCCTTCAAAGGTAACTTAGTCATGCTGCCAGCAGTATGACCATACTCCATCCAAATTTGGCCTTAATTCCAACCATTCCAACACACTTCATTTGGTCACCATTGACCATTTTACACTTCAAAATAGGTCCAAGACATTATTTACAAGTTTCTCACATTTTTGTCTCTAAACCCTAATGTCCAAAACCTAACCACACTAAGTTGTTGCATTTAACCAATTCAATGCCTATATACATGCTTCTTCAACTCAATCAAGCTCACATACACCTTTAAGTCCATCAAATTCATGCACACACATCAAAACCTTAGCTGGATGAATTTTGCTTTAATCCTCCAACAATTAATTTCTTTTCATTTTAAGCATAATTCTAAGTTAATTGAACTATAAACACAATTAATTCAACTAGAAATTTCAAGTTTAGCTTACTAACCTTTCTTTGAATTTTCAATCTTCAAATCTTTCACTTTCTTCACTTTTCTTTCCTTAGTTCTCCTTCCCAAGTTGCAAAAGCAAGGTGTAATCCATAATTTTTGGAGAGTTTATGGGAAAATTTGGGGTTTTAAAAGCTTACACACAAGCTTTCATGGAGGATTTTGAGAGGGAGAGGGTGAGAGGTGAGAGACGGCAAAAATGGGAAGAAGAAGAAGACTTTTGCTTTTTTTTTCTTTTCTTTTATGACTTTTATCCTTATGGAAGACCCAAAAATCATTTTAATTAAATTTATTAATTATAATCTTTATGGCATCATGCATGATGTCATGCATGATATCATCTCCCTACACCTTTTTTATTTTCTTTTTTTTATTTATTTTTCTATTAGTTCTTTAATTTAATTCCCGACTCCGAAATTTTCTTTTCTCCGATTTTATTTGATAGTTAGGTCAGGAGTCAGCTCTCGGGGTCAATTGACCAAATTGCCCCTCGCCGGTTCAACCCGGTTTGTAAATAATTCAATATTTCTTCTGGCTCCCTGACCTAATTATTTAACTAGCTTAACAGTTCTTTTTCGTGATTTTCTCTTTTCCACTGTGTTTATAATAGTCCTAAGGACCGCGACGTCACATTTTACGGTTCGAAATTTGAGTTTAAATCGATTTCGCAGTCGTTCCTGAGAAGGTCACCCATCGCTGTGACTCTCGGCTCGTTTAACTTCTTATGTTCTGTTTTTCTTATTTATACTTAACTAATTGACAATTACTAATTATTTGTGTTTATGGCTTATCTAGTTATCTTAAATGTGGTTCCAATCCCCTTAATTGTCCGGACCGACTCCGATCACCAGAACAGTGAAATATACCAGGCTATGCAAATAGGGGTGTTACACGAAATGACCAAAATGCCCTCCGTTTGGCTTAATGAGCCAAAATTGTGTGTATCGATTGATTAAATTTTCCTTGTGTTTTCTTAACATTTTATTGTCATTGGAACCCCAATAATCCTTCCCTGAGGTCCCAAAAATTATTTCATAAAGTTTTCCTCGGGTCTAGGGTTGCTAACAGCCTTCACCGTCACTTCCTTTTTGGGTTACTCATCCCTGGGGTTTCGGTTCGTTTAACCTTAGTATAATTCTTTCCTATAAATTTTTTCTTGATTTTTATGAGCATTATTTGGTTTTTTTTATAACTCCCCACTTTAGTCTAATTATAATTTCAAACATTCTAGCTGCCCGGACTGACATTGGTCGCCGGAACAGTAGACTGTATGGACTAGGTAAGGTGAGGATGTTACAACTCTTCCCCTATAATAAAAATTTTGCTCCCGAAATTTACCTGATGCAAACAGTTGAGGGAACTGTTGCCTCATCGTCTCTTCACTTTCCCAAGTTACCTCCTCGATATTGTGGTGCCTCCAGAGTACCTTCACTAGTAGAATTTGTTTATTTCTCAGTTCCTTCACTTCCCGAGCCAAGATCCGTATAGGTTCTTCTGCATATGTCAAGTCCAGCTGGATTTCAATATCTTCCATGGAGATGACATGTGAAGGGTCTGAGCAATATCTTCTTAGCATAGAAACATGGAATACATTATGGATCTTATCCAGTTCTGGTGGTAAAGCTAGCCGATAGGCCACTGGTCCCACACGTTCAGTGACTTCATATGGGCCAATGAACCTAGGGCTTAACTTACCCTTTCTTCCAAATCGCAGTACCTCTTTCCACGGTGAGACTTTGAGAAACACTTTGTCGCCAACTGCATACTCTATCTCTTTTCTCTTCAAGTCGGCATAAGATTTCTGTCTATCTGAGGCAACCTTCAAATTTGCTTTGATTATTTTTCACTTTCTCCTCAGTCTGTTTCACCAGGTGTGGTCCTACCAGCTTATCTTCGCCCAATTCAGTCCAACATATGGGGGTTTTACACTTCCTCCCATACAGTGCTTCATACGGGGCCATTTGAATGCTAGCTTTATAGCTATTATTATATGCAAATTCTCTCAGTGGGAGATATCTATCCCAACTCTCCTCAAACTCAATGACATAACTCCTCAGCATATCCTTCAGGATCTATTACATAATTCACATTATTACTATCATTTCAATTTGTAAATTGTGAAAATTCAATTAGGTTCTAGGTTTACCTGGATTACTCATTCTTACTGTCCATCCGTCTAAGGATGAAAAGCCGTGCTAAAACGGAGTTGTGTGCCCAAGGCTTCTTGCAACTTTTTCCAGAATCTCGATGTAAACCTTGGGTCTCGATCGGATATAATGGAAAGTGGGATTCCATACAGTCTAACTATCTCACTGATATACAATTCTGCTAACTTCTCCAGTGAGTAGTCAGTCCTAACTAGCAGAAAATGTGCTGACTTCGTCAATCTATCCACTATCACCCACACTGCATCATGCTTCCTTTGGGTGAGAGGTAGACCACTAACAAAATCCATAGTGACCTGGTCCCATTTCCATTCAGGTATGCTTATAGGCTATAGCAATCCTGATGGAACTTGATGTTCTGCTTTAACTTGCTGACATGTCAAACACTTAGTCACATAGTCATCTATATCCCTCTTCATACCAGGCCACCAATAATGAGGCTTCAAATCATTATACATTTTTGTGCTTTCCGGGTGCATAACATAAACACTAGTGTGTGCTTCTTTCAGAATACTAGTCTTCAGTTCCCCATCATCTGGTACACACACTCTTCCTCTGTAATACAGACACCCATCTGCTTTCACCTCATAATCAGTTTCCTTTCCCTATGGAATTTTATCCATAATGGCCATTAATTTTTTATCTGCCTTCTGCCTATCTTGTATCTACTGTAGCAGGTTTGGCCTCACTTGTAACTCAGCCAAAATAGCTCCATCTTGAGCTAAGGATAGACGGGCATTCAGTGATCTTAAAGCTGTGGTGGACTTCCTGCTTAAAGCATCAACAACTACATTTGCCTTCCCAGGATGATAATCTATCACACAATCATAGTCTTTTACGAACTCAATCCATCGCCTCTGTCTAAGATTGAGCTCCTTCTGGGTGGGCAAATATTTTAGACTTTTGTGGTCTGTGTATATGTAGCATTTTTCACCATATAAATAATGCCTCCATATCTTTAGTGCGAAGATAATTGCTGTTAACTCCAGGTCATGAGTAGGGTAGTTCTGTTTATGTGGCCTTAACTGCCTGGAAGCATAGGCGACCACTTTCCCCTCTCGCATCAATACACACCCTAACCCATTATGCGAGGCATCACTGTAGACCAAAAACTCTTTTCCCGACACTGGCTATGTTAACACTGGTGCTTCTGTCAACATAGCCTTTAGCCTCTCAAAACTGGCTTGGCACTTGTCGTTCCAGCCAAATTTCACATTCTTGTGCAACAACTTGGTCATTGGAGCAGCTATAAGAGAGAACCCCTTCACAAATCTTCTGTAATACCCAGCTAGCCCTAAGAAACTTCTAACATCAGTTGTATTTCTGGGAGGCTTCCATTCCATCACTGCTTCTATCTTTTTGGGATCCACTCTAATCCCCTCTGCTGATACTATGTGTCCTAGGAAAGAGATTTCACTCATCCAGAAGTCACACTTAGACAACTTAGCATACAGCTTCTTTTTTCGCAGGGTTTGTAGAACAATCCTCAAATGTTCATCATGTTCTTCCCTAGTCTTGGAATACACCAGAATATCATTAATAAAGACCATTACAAACCGATCTAAATATGGATGAAAGATACGGTTTATAAGGTCCATAAATGCTACTGGTGCATTTGTTAATCCAAACGGCATCACTAGGAATTCATAATGCCCATACCGGGTTTTGAATGCAGTTTTTGACACATCTGCATCCTTTACCCTCAACTAATGATATCCTGATCTGAGATCAATTTTGAAAATACACCGACTCCCTTCAACTGATCAAACAGATCATCAATTCTGGGCAACGGATATTTATTCTTCACAGTTACTTTGTTCAACTGCCGGTAATCAATACACAATCTCAAAGTTTCATCCTTCTTCTTCACAAACAGCACCGGAGCTCCCCATGGTGACACACTGGGGTGTATAAACCCCTTATCAAGCAACTCTTGTAACTGAATTTTCAACTCTCTCAATTCAGTGGGTGCCATCCTATAAGGAGCAATAGAAATTAGTGCTGTACCCAGTATTACCTCAATAGCAAACTCGACTTCCCTTTCTGGGGGTAAACCAGGCAATTCTTCAGGAAACACATCTAGGAAGTCTCTTACTGTGGGTATATCACACAGATTCGGCTTAGCCTGCCTAGTATTAACCACGTGTACTAGGTAAGCTTCATAGCCTTTTCTCATCAATCTTCTTACAACTGTGGCTGAGATAACATTGGACAGGAAATCTGTCCTTTCATCCACAACAGTAATCTCATTACCCTCAGAAGTTTTCAGAGAAATCCT
Organism: Hevea brasiliensis; assembly: GCF_030052815.1. Classification (NCBI taxonomy): domain Eukaryota; kingdom Viridiplantae; phylum Streptophyta; class Magnoliopsida; order Malpighiales; family Euphorbiaceae; genus Hevea; species Hevea brasiliensis. The sequence continues at coordinate 22,076,012 of NC_079503.1, forward strand.
CTTCAATTTGCAATCAACTATTGCCTAATGATGTGATAACCAGTCCATTCCCAAAATCACGTCAAACTCGTGGAAGGGCAATTCAATTAGGTCTGCCAAGAATTCATACCCCTGAATCCTCAACGGGCAACCTTTATACACTTTATTCACTACCACACTGTGGCCTAGTGGATTTGTGACCTGAATATCTTGATCACTCTCCTCTACTGAAACTCCCCTCTCTATGGGTAGTTTGATGCAGATGTATGAATGAGTGGATCCTGGATCTACCAATGCATGCATAGAAGTGTTGTAGAGAGAGAATGTACACCTGATAACGTCCGGGGCATCTTGCTCCTCCTGAGCTCTAATGGCATAGGCCCTGGCAGGTACTCTGGTCTCTGGCCTCTCAGCTGACTCAGATGCAGGCCTTAGTGATGGACCAGCTGCTTCAAATTTACCAGGCTTCCTACCCCTTTGTGGTGCAGGAGCAAGTCTGTCTGCTTGTGTTGGAGCAGCTGTAGTAGTCCTCTTCAGACAATTTTTAATCTGATGTTCTGTAGATCCACACCATAAGCATGCACCAATCACTCGCCAACAGTCCCCTTTATGCCACTTCTGGCAGTACGGACAGGCAGAAGATGCTGGGACTGGTCCCCTAAACACCGTCCTTGGAGAGCTGCCCACTGATGGTGTGGACTGGCCTCTCCTAGGTGTAAACTGTGGTCTGGGCCCCTGAGACTGACCCTGACCTTGTGGTTGTCCTGAGCCCTGAGCAGGAAGACCTTTGCTCTTCTTACTGGGAGCAGAAAATAAACTGAATTGAACTGGACCCCTCTTCTGCTGTCTTCCCTTCTATTTTGTTCATTTATTCAGACTCTTTCTACTTTTGATGCAGCATCTACTAATTCGGCAAAATCTGTGATCTCCAATGCCGTTATCATGACTTTGATATTGTCATTGAGCCCTTCTTTGAACCTTGTGCACCTTTTTGCCTCTGTAGGGACTATCTCCCTCCCATACCGGCTTAATCTGATGAATTCTCGCTCATACTCTATCACTGATAGTTGCCTCCATCTCAGACTGATAAATTCTCTTCTTGTCTCTTCTAAATATACTTTACTAACATATTTCTTCCTGAACTCTGTGAGGAAGAATTCTCAGGTGATCCATTCCGGTTGTACCTCACTAGTTACTGCGTCCCACCACTGATATGCATCATCCTGAAGTAGGGACACAGCACCCTCCAGGTTCTGCTCGGGGGTGCAATTAAGCTATTTCAGCACTCTGATTGTTCTATCCAACCAGTTTTCTGCTGTCATGGGATCATCCTTCCTCTTCCCAAAGAAATCCACAACCCCATGTTTTCGCAGTTTCTCCAGATGGGACTTCTATGGTGCTAGTGGAGGTTGTGGCTGTGGTTGTGGTGGTGGAATCGGCCCCATCATTTACCGGTAAAACTCGGTCATTTGTTGAAATAGTGCAAACTGAGGTTGCGCAGGTGCCTCAGCTGCTGGTGGAGCAGATTCTCCCCTGCCCCCAGATTCAGCCCTTGGTGGAGCACGACTCTCCACCTCTTCATCAACTGCTCTTTGAGAAACAGGATCCATATCCTAATCAAAATAAGAAAACAAACAGATCTGCATCAGTGTCACCTCAATACTTACAAATACAATGCAATGGTATGCACTCTATCTAGGCCCAGAAATGCCTAAACCGATGCTCTGATACCACTAAATGTGACACCCCTTACTCGTCTACAGTGTAGCCGAGCAAGATATGCCACACAATGTGCCGAAGCACCAATTCACATTTCCATTACAATTTACCCCTTTCAATTCATTAATTTATAATTTTGATTAATCTGAATTTTTTCGTAAATTTTATAGAAAATCCGGCAGAATGCTAGCTATAAATTGGAAAAACAGTTCTTCTGAACCTGTTTAAAAGACACTTCCAATAGAATTTTCAAATCCAGAACTCTATTATACACACATCTCAATTCAATCTCAAAATCTCAACACTATTTATCAGAATTTTTCTGTTCACATCATCACTTGAAGCACATTCATGAATATTTCTCAACATTTCATGTTTCAACATAATATACAGAAAACTTCAATAATATGGAATTTCATATATTTACATTATCAAATAATTTCAACAGTTTATAGTTACAATCCAAAACTAATACAAAATGCAAAATACAAAATGCCACCCAAAGTCCTAATGTCCTACCAAGTGCACTGCAAATGTGAGGTGACTCTAGACTCAGTATGCAGCTCTGAAAGTTCACCCGGTCTGATGTCTGCTTGGTTCCCTAGCTATGTCTCCAGTACCTGTGCGTGGCAAAAGCGACGCGCTAAGCAATTCTGCTTAGTAGTGAGAATATAAAATAAAATAACTAAAATAAAGTAAATATGCAGAATGTATGTTTACATCTTTAGTAGACTTAATTTCTGATATTTATTGCAATATTATTCGATTAAAATTTGGTAAGATTTATTATCATTGTCCGAGTAACCCATACTAGTCGACTGGATTGGATAAACGAGTAAATTGGCACTGGGTACTAAGTACCTCGGACCATCACACCATCGGTCACATTGTGTCTCCCGGTGTTCAACAGAATAGCTAATAAGCTGTAATAATTATCAGGAATAAAACCCAAGTATAACAACTCAAATAACATAGCCAAAGGCTATTATGTCACAGAATGGCACATGAGGCCATAAAATACAGAATGGCAGGAAGCCATATGCAGTACTGCTAACAGAACCCTATTGGCATGCCAACCTATCCAAACCAATCTTGCTAGGTGTACTAGGGCATTTTACACTCTTAAATTATACAATTCTTGAAATTCAAGTTTATGTGTTACTATTCATTTCATTAGTGAACAAAAATGTTGACTTTTACATGGACAATGAGTACATTGGTTTTAATATTCTCAACATACCACATTTTGCATTCTAAATTTGTTGGTATTGGTTGCCAATACCATTTCTAAGCTTTATGTTAATTGTTCAAAATTTTCAAATTTCAAGCTTTGTGTTTACTGTTCCATTAGTCATTTTTGCAGTGGAAATTTGGCAAAGTGGTCAACATGAAAGTTGTTCCTTATTTTGTCTAGTTACATTTCTTTTTATGAATCACTCTATTTGGATTTTTGTAGCTCAAGTTATGGCCCAAAAACCACAACTGGTCGGATTATAAATTTTCCAGATTTTCTAAATTGACCCAATTTATAGTATTTTGAGCAGTGATTACAGGTCACTTTTTGAATATGTTAGGTTCATAATTTGGGTCAGGTTTCTTCATGAAAGTTGTAAGTCTATATCTCATATTGTTGCTGGTAAAATTACAGGTCAATTGGACCTTTCTACACTGAGTTATGACCAAATCACTAAATATTATTCATTTGGTCATTTTGCCCAGGCAAAATGCAGGTTACCTAGATTAGGGCAATCTTTAGGTCAACTTGGTTTGGTTTTATGGACATAGTTTCTTCACCAAAGTTATGCCATTATATGTCTAGTTTCATGTCCAATTGGCCTTGCACCAATTGAACCTTGACAACTCCAGTTATTGCTGCCTAAACCTACTGGACTCATGCCCAGTCTTACAGGTCACCAAGGGCAGCCACACTAACCTCAATTCCCACTTTACAAACCACTTTATTTCTTATTTACACATAACCAAATGGTCACTAATTGACCATTAAAACTTACTTTCACCATTACATGATCAAAGTCTCCATTTCATACCCAAACCCTAACCCTAACATCTCAAATCATGCATTTAACTTGCATTTCACCATTTCACTTAAGAGACTAATGTTAAGGTAACCATACTCCCATTTCTAGTTCCATGAAATCCTCAAAACCTTACCACATCCAAGGCTGCTAAAAAATGTGGGATGGGCATACACATGTTATTTGTTAAATTTCTTTGTAATTTTGCACTCAATCATACTCCTTCAACATGAATTTAAAAAGAAAAATAAGTTTAAGTCACTAACCTTTAATGGAGCTAATCTCAAACTTGTAAGAACTCTTCTTTAACACTTCTTTTTGCTCCCAAAAGATTCACCAAGATGAAAGAGCAAGCTTTTGTGTTAACACTTAGGGTTTTTGTTGGAAGAAAACTATGGAAAATGAAGGTTTGGAAACTTGTTAATGGAGGAGTGAGGGAGAGAGCATAGGTGATGTTTTGATGAAGGGAAAGGCTGCTGGTTTGTTCCAGATTTCTGCCGTCTTTTTTCTATTTTTAATGTATTATAATTGTCTTGCTTTAATTTGATTGGCCATAGCATTTTTAATTACCTCATGCTTACATAAGCATGAAGTAATAAATCCCATAATTTTCATTTTCTTTTCTTTCATTGCCTATTCATTTTTAAATAATTTTTCATCAATATTTGTTCATATTTTATGTCATATAATTCACTTACATAAATGGACAAGTTGGTTAAAAATCATCTCTGAAGACGAAATGACCAAAATGCCCTCTGTTTGGCTTAACGAACCAAAATTGTGTGTACCGATTGATTAAATTTTCCTTGTGTTTTCTTAACATTTTATTGTCATTGGAACCCCAATAATCCTTCCCTGAGGTCCCAAAAATTATTTCATAAAATTTTCCCCGGGTCTAAGGTTGCTAACGGCCTTCACCATCACTTCCTTTTCGAGTTACGCATCCCTGGGGTTTCGGCTCGTTTAACCTTAGTGCATTTCTTTCCTATAAATTTTTCCTTGATTTTTATGAGCATTATTTGGTTTCTTTATAACTCCCCACTTTAGTCTAATTATAATTTCAAACATTCTAGCTGCCCGGACCGACATTGGTTGTTGGAACAGTAGACTGTACGGACAAGCTAAAGTGAGGATGTTACAAATTTTCAATAAATGGTGAAGGTTTATTGCTATACCAGCATAGAATGTGCATTCCTAAAGATGTTGAATTGAGGCAAATCATTTTGAAGGAAGCACATGACTCACCATTTGCTATGCACACTGGTGGAACCAAAATATATAGAACTGTTAAAGAGCACTACTGGTGGATGGGAATGAAGAAAGACATTACAGAATATGTAGCTAAATGCCTAACTTGTCAGCAAGTGAAGGCAGAACACCAAGTGCCAGCAGGGTTGTTACAGCCATTGCCAATTCCCGAGTGAAAATGGGAAAGAATCACTATAGATTTTGTGATGGGACTTCCACGTACACAGAAGAATCATGATGCAGTTTGGGTTATTGTGGATAGATTGACTAAGTCTACGCACTTTCTGCCAGTGAGGATGGATTATAGTTTGGATAGATTGGCTAAACTATACATTAATGAAGTAGTAAGGTTACATGGAGTGCCAGTGTCCATTGTATCGGATAGAGATCCAAGGTTTACTTTTAGATTCTGGGGAAGTTGCCAAAAAGCCCTAGGAACTAGATTGAATTTCGGCACAACATTCCATCCACTGACAGATGGCCAGTCTAAGAGAATGATCCACATCATAGAGGATATGTTTTAGGCTTGTGTGATTGAGTTTGAAGGAAGTTGGGACACGCACTTGCCCTTGATTAAATTTGCTTATAACAACAGCTATTAGTCAAACATTGGGATGCCTCCATATGAAGCACTGTATGGCAGAAAATATAGAACTCCCTTGTATTAGGATAAAGTGGGTGAGAGAAAGTTGATTGGCCCTGAAATTGTGCAGTAAACAGAAAAGAAGATTAAGATCATTCAAGACTAACTCAAGGATGCATCAGATCTTCTGAAGTCTTACATAGATTTGAAAAGAAGAGATATTAAGTATAGTGTGGGTGACAAAGTATTCTTAAAGGTTTCCCTGTGGAAAAAGATCATGAGGTTTGGAAAAAAGGGGAAACTAAGTTCTCGCTTCATCGGGCCATATGAGGTTCTAGAAAGAGTGGGTCCGTTAGCATACAAACTTGCATTTCCCCTAGAATTGGAGAAGATTCATAATTTTTTCCATGTCTTCATGTTAAGGAGGTATAGATCAGACCTATCACACATCTTACCAATAGAGAAGATTGAAGTGAATCTAGAGCTAACCTATGATAAAGAACCCATAAAGAACTTGGCACATGAGGTAAAGCAGCTGAGGAATAAGCAGATACCTCTAGTGAAAGTGTTGTGGAACCTTCATTCGGGCCAGGAGGCTACATGGGAACGTGAAGAGGACATGAGGAGACAGCACCCACAGCTATTCAAAGACTAAGACCAGGTAAATTTTAGGACAAAATTTTTTTTAAAGAGAGAGAATTGTAACACCCTCATAATAGGTAGTTCCATATATTCTACTGTTTCGATGACCAATGTCTGTTTGGACAGTTAAAGGGTCTAGAACCATGTTTAAATCCTATAGAAAAACCAAAAATTAAATTAATAAAGATCAAATGGAATTAGAAGAAAATAATAGAAATGAAGAACAAATAGGTTAAATGAGCCTAGGTCCCGGTGATGGGTGACCAACACAGAAAGCGACTATAAGTTCAGTTGCTTCCCTAAATTTGTGTGGGACTCTATAAAAATCCTTAATTAAAGATTAAATTAGAAATTATTGGAAATTTGACAATCAAAGAAAATGAAAAGGAATTAAAAAATATATATATGAAGAAGTGTATGGAAAAGAAGAAAAGAAAAACAAAGGAATGAGGAAATTAAAATTTTATAATTATGACATTACAATGACATCATCATAACACAATTAAAATTTAATTATGACATATGTTAGATAAATGTAAAGAAGAAGAAAAAATCAATTAATTTAAACTAATCTTCTTCTTCTTCTCATCCTATTTGAGCCGGCCACCTCCTCCATTCTTCTTCCACCATTGTTAATCCTCCAAGCTCTTGATTTCCTTGAATTTCTTCCATGAATCCTATAGTTCATCAATTGGAAACTTGAAAATTGACCTTAATTAAAAGATTGGGAACAAAAGAAATCAAAGAAATTGAAGGTTTTCGAGGATACAAAAAGTGCCAAGTGAGGTAAGCTTCTTCCAAGCATAATTAGTTGTATAATTACTTGAACTAAGTTCAATTATGAAGAAATAATATAAAGAAATGAAGAAAACATGTATGTTAAGAAGGGATGAATTTCATCTAGCTTAGGTATAAGTGGCATTTTGATATTTTTGATGAAATAAAACTTGAATTTAAGCTTGTACGAAGGGGTCTATGGGAGTTTAGGTATATTCCTAAGGTGATTTCAATAATTTGACTAAATGCTTACAAGGTGATTAAGTCAAATTATATAGATATTTAACGTTAACATTCATTGCATTTTATTAGCATTTAGTCTCCTTTTATGTTTATTTTTATGTGTTTTCATTATTATTTTAGAAAACAAGTTAATATAACTCAATTCATTGATTTTTATATTTTATCAGGTGTTTTTATGTGGTTCTAGAATCAAAGACGAGTTTGAAAGAGATTTAGAGGTCAAAACATAAATAATACAGGGTCAGAAGCAGTACACAGGCCATGTAACTTACCCCGTGCAACTTCCTGGACCATGTGTAATTCTCTAGACTAAAGAAAACTTGAAAAACAAAGTGGCAGAAAGTTACACAGGGTGTGTAACACTACACGCGCCGTGTAAAATGCCCTGACAACAATTCTGATGCGACTTTTCTTACTTCAAACCAGACCCGGATGGACTCCTAAGGCTTCTAGTGTCACAACTAACCCCTTTGTAAGGCATGACATGTCCCTGTTGCATATCTAATGAATTATTGAACTAAACCTACCGATAACCCATTAAATATACTACAAGGGATTTTAAACGGATCATAGCATTTTATTTGTAACACCCCTATTTGCATAGCCTGGTAAATTACACTGTTTCGGAGATCGGTGTCGGTCCGGACAATTAAGAGGATTACAATCATGTCTAAGACAACCAGATAAGCTCTAAACACAAAAAAAAAAATTAGTAATTGTCAATTAGTTAAGTATAAATAAGAAAAACAGAACACCAGAAGTTAAATGAGCCGAGAGTCACAGTGATGGGTGACCTTTTTGGGAATGACTGCGAGGTCAATTTAAACTCAAATTTCAAACCGTAAAATGTGACGCCGCGGTCCTTAGGACTATTGTGAACATAGTGGAAAAGAGAAAATCACGAAAAAGAATTGCTGTCGGATTGACTTTGTGAAACTTGTGGTAAACCACATAGTGAAGTATGTTATAGAGCTATAGGAGCATGTTTTAATTGTGGAGAGACTGGTCATTTTGCTAAGGATTGTGTAAGTCTACGCCATTATGGATCATTTACCACGTCAGAAGGATTAGCCCAAGTTTCTCACCCCAAAGAGTTCACCAACAGTTGGTAGAGCCAGAGGCAGAGGTAGGGGTAGTACACCTAGAAATCAGAGTACTGTAAATCAACCAGGACAAGGTGATGCTCCAGAGAGAGTATACACTATACGACAGAGGGACGAGGATGAGACTTCTGACATGGTTACTAGTATCTTCTCGATTCTTAACTACGATATGTATATGTATAAAAATCAATTTTGATGTGTTAGTGATTAGTCTTTTAGGATAAGAATTACGATAATAAGTGTGATTGAAATTAATTTTGGAAAAGTTTCTAGTGAGAGACATCTCCTAGACTACAATAAACTATAAAGTTAATTAGTAAACCTAATTAAGTAAGGCAAAATGACCTAAAAGTAAGTTATAGTAATATAGTTACCTTAAATGCAGGTAAGGGTATTACTGCTGATAGGTGTCAGTGGGTACCATAATCAAAATAAGTTTAAGATATTAGTGGATTTGAAAGAAAAAACATATAGGGAAGTTTGATCTATTGGGATGTATCGTAGTAACTATGCAATATTCTTGATGTTTGTGCTGTAAGCTGTAGATTATAGTACTAACTTGGAATTTATTATGTAGAGCTACGTACTACCCAATAGTACACAAGGATAAAAATAGTTGCGAACGGCATCTGTTTTGGTATAGTTATGATAAGATAAAGTTTTCTTATTAGAAAGGAGTTTGAAAATCCTAACCTGGGACTTAAAACTCTAAAGTTAGAATATTGAAAGATTATAGTTCAGTACAAAAGAAAGTAATGACTACACATCAGTGCAAAATAAGCAATAGAATATCGATAGGAAAAAAAAAAAAAAGATTACAAAGGAAAATAATTGCTAAAGAAATAGTAAGAAAAGATTATGATTGTACAAAAAAATTAAATGTTACATGAGATTGTTAGAAGTCTTATACAGACTCAAAGGAATGAAGATTATAAGATTATGTAAAAAGGAGAAAGACTAAGTTCTCATTATCTAGGATCATACGAGGTCCTAGAAAAAGTGGATCCACTAGCACACAGATTTGCTTACCTCTAAAATTGAAATGCATTTGAATATAACTTATGACAAAAGCTCATATGAAACTTGACACACGAGGTAAGCAATCGATGAGTAAATAGTATTGGTTAAAGTGCTATGGACCATTATTCTGATTATGAAGCTACGTAGAAATGTGAGAAAAACATAAGAAAACAACATGTATTACTATTTGAGGACAGATAGTGGACACAATTTCGAGGATGAAATTTATTTTAAGGGGGGGAGAATTGTAACACTCCTATTTGCATAGCCTGGTAAATTACACTGTTCCGAAGATCGGTGTCGGTTCAGACAATTAAGAGGATTAGAACTACGTCTAAAACAACTAGATAAGCTCTAAAAACAAAAAATTAGTAATTGTCAATTAGTTAAGTATAAATAAGAAAAACAAAACACAATAAGTTAAATGAGCCGAGAGTCACAGTGATGGGTGACCTTCTCGGGAACGACTGCGAGGTCGATTTAAACTTAAATTTCGAACCGTAAAATATGACGCCGTAGTCCTTAGGACTATTGCGAACATAGTGGAAAAGAGAAAATCACAAAAAAGAATTGTTAAGCCGGTCAAATAATTAGGTCAAGGATCCGAAAGAAATATTAAATTATTTGCAAACCGGGTCGAACCGGCAAGGGACAATTTGGTCTATTGACCCCTAAAGCTGACTCTTAACCTGACTATCAAATAAAATTGAAGCAAAAAAAATTTCAAAATCGGGAATTAAATTAAAGAACTAAAGAAAAATAAATGAAAAAAAAAAGAAAAAAAGAAAAAGTGAAAAGGTTTATTACATCATGCATGATGTTTATTACATCATGCATGATGCAATAAACCTAATAATTGAAAATTTAAATTTTAGGATAATTTTATCTTACAAAAAACTTTAAAAATACATAAAAGAAAAGAAAAAAAAAATTACATCTTCTTCTTCTTCACTCCAAGCCGCCCCACTCTCTCCTATTCTCACCATTCCCATGGAAGCTTGATCAAAGCTTTCAAAACCTCACTTTTTACCCAAAATCTCCATTAAACCTTGCTAACTCAAGTAGAAAAGAAGATTAGAGGACAAAGAAAAGGAAGAAATTGAAGATTTGAGAAATTTGAAATCCAAAGAAAGAGGTTAGTCATCTAAACTTGGAATTTGTAATATAGTATTTATGTTTAGTCTAATTAACTTAGAACTCAACTTAAAATGAAATGAAAACAACTTTGGAGGACTATATGCGAATTTCAGCCAGCCATGGATGTATAAGAATATGATGTGTTTTGAATGAATTAAAAGTGTATGTAAGCTTGAATGAGTTGAGAAATGGTGTTGGTATGCTTAAAATCAATTAAATGTAACAAATCAAGTGAATTAGGGTTTGAACCTAGGGTTTTGGAAGATAAAAATTGGAGAATTGGTAAAATGGTGCATTTGACCTTATTTGAGCTAAAAAATGGTCATATGTGACCAATTGTGGTATGTTGCAAGTGTTAGAATAGGTTTAAATTCGGATTGCTTAGGGACATTCTGCAGGCAGTAGGACCAAGGTCCCTTACAGGGATCAAAACTAAAAAATTACCAACCCAATTGGTGTGAGGCCAATTGGGAATGAAACTAGACACAAAATGACACATTTTTTATTTCAGAATCATACCCAGAAAGTGACCATAGGATAGTGAACAAATTGACCAAATTAGGAAATGAGTGTTCTGCCCTGTACAAAAATGACCAAATGAAATCATTTGGCCATATCTTGGGCTAGGTAGGTCCAAATGACCTGAAATTTTACCAGTAGAAAGCTGAGACATAGCCTACAACTTTCATGAAGAACACAAACCCAAATTATGCCCTTAACCAAGTCATTTAGCCACCAGGTTTGGTGCCTAGAAAATCTGGGTTAGGCCAATCCGGCCAGCCATGTTCAAATGGCTATAACTTGAGCTACAAAACTCCAAATGGAGTGACTTAAAAAGAAAAATAAAGTTAAGACAATAAGGAACAATTTCTATGAAGAAAACTTAGCCAAATTCTAAAAGCAACATGACCAATAGAACAGTGCAAAATAGGACACAAAAACTGAAAATTTGCAATTTTGCCTAAAAGACTTAAGTTTTGAGAAAATGACTAAAACGAACAAGTTAGATAACCAAAATGTAATACGTGGGTATAATTGGATTTCCCATACCTATTAAGCATAAGAAAGTCAATATTTTAACTTAAATAGTACCATGAATAGTAACCTCAACATGAAAATTTTCAAGAATGTAAGTTTAAGCATATTGGAGCTATAATTGAACATATATAAATTAATTATTGTGAGATAAGATACTGAAACACTATAAATTTCGTGTTTCAGCTGAAAAAGACCTGGAAAAAGGATAGGGCAAACTGAGTCAAGGCCTAGAGGCGACTCACATCAAGTTGTGCACAACAAACTTAAAATTCTCTGTTTCTACTTGACAATTCTTGAAATAAATGTTGTGAATAATTTTAATTATTATGGCTTTGAAAATATTATTTGAAAAATAGTGTGTTGCCTACTTTGTAAATTAAAAGTTTGGAATGAAATATGATTTGTGAATTGTATAAAATGTTTGAATAACTTGATTTAAATTATTTTTTTTTATTCACACTTGGCATGGCAATATTAATATGTTCCTCCTCCACTTATGAGGTTGAGTTTGATATTTGATCACTTTTCACCCTCTCTGGCTTCCCAGTCTGAGGGGTGAGTTTAGATGAGTACTCATTAGCTAGCTAACCACATCCCTCATTAATTTCGATTAGTGGGGTGAGTTTGCCTTGTCGTGGTGTACAACACGGCATGTTTAGAAATTTTGTATCATGGCCTAAGTTATGTTATTGATTGGCAACACTATGATTATTAAATTATTTGATTAAATTTGTGTTATATTAAGCTTTGAAAATTATGATTTGTTATAAATGTGATTTGAAAAATTGTGAAATGCGATTATGAGATCTTTGAATTATAATTTGTTCATAAATGTTTTATGTTATGCATTTTATACTTTATTGTGTACCACTAAATATTTTTATACTCAGCGATAGCTTTTTTTGCTGTCGCAGATAGAGACAAGGAAAAAGCAGTAGAGTGAGTTACTCATTGTTGGGACTTCACTGATATTTTTATACGGATATTTATTTATACCCTTGTAGTTATTTGATGTAAATATTATAATGTCATATGTATTAATGTAAAGTTGAGCAGTTATACAGTAAATTGTAATATTGTTATTTGGATTTTCTTTTTATAAATTAAGATCTGTATTTGTAAATTTAGTACTATTTGCAATGTGAATAAATTTGTGAAGTGTTTTGAGATGAAAAATTTTAGTTGAGTTGTGAAATTAAATTGAATTGTGCTGACTTGAGTTGATTTGGGTTGGAAGTTGTGAAAAAAATTATTGAAAGTGTTTTTTTCAGGTATTTCAAAAACTGTTTTCTCAAAATAAAGATGGCACTCTGTCGAAATTTTTCTAAAATTTGCAGAAAAATAAAAATGGATAAAATTTTTACTAGTTTTGAAACTTCAATTAAATGTTTTAAATTCCTACTAAAATGCTCACCACTTCCAAGAAGTAAGAAAATGGCTTTAAAATCCCTTGTAGGGTACTTAATGAGTTATCGGTAGGTAAAGTTCGATAGTTCATTTGGTATTCTACAGGATCATGTTATGCCTTACAGAGGGGTAGGGTGTGACATTATTTTACTTTTATTTTGCAAAAAAACTACATGGTGATAGTTAAAACTTTAGCAAAACCCAATTTTATAACTTGTTGAAACCATAATATAAATCAAGTAAAAGATTTTCTTCAATCCATTTCACAAGCATAATAATAATTCTTTTACATCTCAAGTAAACATTTGATTTCAAACTTTACATTCATTAGAAATAATAAATTTAATACTACACAAATTGCATTTTAATAACTCTCGAAATAAAATTACAAATATTTACAATCTCAAAATGTATAAAAATATAATGCTTTTTAATACAACTGCTCAATATCCGTACAACCATACATTTAGCTATAAAATACATCAAAAGGAATTACAGGGGTATACCTAATATATATATATACTCACAGTCAATACAAAAGCTACTTTCAAGTCTCTTACTCAGCAACCATCTCCTTTCCCTTACCTGCGACAGCATAAATAAGCTATCACTGAGTATATCACTTAGTAGTGTACAACTAATAATTTTAAAACTTAAAGTAAAGCACAACTTTGTCGAAATACATCAAATCACATTTTTCATATGTTAGTAGTATGCCCTAGAGCATATCATTTAGTATGTATCTTGTACATATTTTTATTAATAAAAGGCATTTCCACTTTTCCGTTTACATAATATATTTATGTGTAATAGAAAAGGTCCATTGATATTTTGTTAAAAATATTATTCTTAAGTTGTTAAGAATATGAGTGACAATATTTCTAGCACGAAGTATCATAAATAGGTTCACAATCGAGGATACTTCATAATAAGGACATGACTTATCCAGAAAGATTGTATTCATGTTTGTTCCCAAGTTATTTATATGAGATATAAATAAGATGGAATGGTGAGTCTCATGCCATATAACAAACATGATAGGCACTTATAAATGATAAGTAGGCCGAACCAGTGACACTTATGACAAGCACAAGGAGTTTACTCTTGTCAATGTTTTGTCATAAATCATATCAATGCATATAATCTTTCGACCTGAGATAGCACAGTTATCTTGTATATAGGTAGTTTGAGTTTGATACTACTTTCATACTTGTACTGTGTATGGGTATATGGGCATGTGTTGGCTCCTACTAGTTATATATGGAGGTAGGTGTTGATCAAGATGGAATATGTTCCTCTAAGTAAATAGAGATAAAATCCTATGTTCATTTAATTGTTCTTGATGTTTCAAGTTCTGGCCAGACAGATAGATTTATTCGTAAAAGAGTTTCTGATGAGAAAATCTTTTAATCAAGAACTGGAATTAAAAGAGAACATAATATTCATAGCAAATGGAGTTTGACATAAACCATGACTCCAGCTTGAGTTGGGATTTTGTAACAGAGAGATTCTAGTGCATGGTAACATATGAATATAGGTTCATTTAAGGTAAACCTTATTACTAATTGGGTGGCCATGGCATGCTATGCTAGGTGTTAACTATGGTCTATGAGGTTCATAAAATGATTTAGAGAAATCATTTATGGTAAGAAAGAGTTCTGATGATATTAAGAGTTGATATCATGTCTCATTGCCAATTAGTGATGAGCCTAGTAAGTCACACACATACACAAGTTATCACCTATTTAAATATGATTTAATTAATTAATTAAAGAGTTTAATTGATTAATTAAATAGGTTTGGTTTGCAATTAAATTGCAAAGTCCCTAGCATGACTTGAAACCAAATCTAGATTATTGGATGTATAGTATAAGTTAAATTTATATTTAAAGTGTTTAAATATGAATTTAATTAATGAGAAATTAATTAATAGAGATTAATTAATTAATTTATATTTGATATAAATTAATTAGAAGAAGAAAAATAATTATTTTGGGTTAAGAACTCAAAATTAAGACACAGGGGCATTTTGGTCATTTTGCAGTGTGACATGTGGCATCATGAGATTGTGACACATGGCATAACACATAAGCTTGCCAAATGTTTTTTAATCATATAAGATTATTAAAATCAAGATTAAATATAGGTTTGACACTTGGCACAATGTGATTGGGTCACTTAAACCTAGAGCTAATCAAAGGGTAACATGTGGCAAGGGTTTAATGTGTTAACCTAGCTATTTAAGTATTGTTATGAGAAAACAAAATACAACCAGCAGCCACACTCCTTGGTCATGCCATTTTGCAGCCCTCCCTCTATTCTTCTTCATCTCTCATCAATTCAAAGAGATTAGCCATAAATCTCTTGAATTAAGAACACTAGAAATTGTTTCTAGTGTCCTGTTTACATCTTTAATCTCTTAAAAGGCATAACTTGAATTTCTAATTAATAGAAAAGGCTTTAGAAGCTGTTCAAGGGCTGCCATAGGTGTTCTTGGTGTGGACAAGCTAGAGGGACAACATCTGGTGTCCTGAAGACGAATCTCAAAGGCGCAGACACGCTGCAGTGCATCAAGAGATTAGTGTAATCGTTCTTGATTTAATCTAGGGTTCTAAAATTAATCTGATTAATTTTAAAATCTTAAATGGCAAATACAGATCCAAAAATATATTAAAAGAGTTTTAATATGTTGTTTATCATTGAAATCAAATAGATAAAAATAAATCTTGCATGATGCATGTGACCCTAGGCGAAAATTTTTGAATTCAATGGTATAAACTTGTGTTTTTCACGCTTCCGTTCCTTCAATTGGTATCAGAGCCACTATATTTGCCATTTAGATTGTTTATTATATGATTTAATTGTGTGATTTGATCATGAGATGATTGATCCATTGCTGGTTGGATCAAGAGGTGTGGCGGCATGCTTGATGAACTCCAACATGGTGCGCATGGCTTTGGAAGATCATGGTGCGCATGGTTGTTATTAAATTCTGCAATTGTTGCATGATGAAAGGTTCATCATATGACTAATTAAAATGTTTAATTAGGAATTTTAATCACACAATTAAATTATGATTCAAATCAGAATTTTGAAAATTGTTTGAATGTGATTCAAATCTGAATTTTAAAAGTTGTTTGAATGTGATTCAAATCTGAATTTTTAAAGTTGTTTGAATCATATTTAAATCTGATTTTTTAAAATTGATTGAATAAAATTCAGATCTGATTTTTTAAAAAATGTTTGAATGTGATTCAAATCTGATTTTTTTAAAAAATGTTTGAATGAGATTCAAATCTGAATTTTTGAAGTTGTTTGAATGTGATTCAAATCTGAATTTTTAAATTTGTTTGAATGAGATTCAAATCTGAATTTTTAAATTTATTTGAATCATATTCAAATCTGGATTTTTAAGTTGAATATGAGATATTCAATTTAATTTAAGTATGTATGTTTTATTTAATTGTTAAATAGTGATATGCATGATGGAAGATCATGGACTATAAAAGACCAATGTGATTGGATTTATTTCTTTTATGTTTCTTTGGGATTGTAAATTAATTAATTTATTTTAATTTATTTTGGGCATGTATTATTAAGTTTGTAATAATTTTTGGGTTGTAATTTCATTTATTTAAGTTCTTGTAAATTCACCTTGGTATGCCAAGGATTACTATGTAATATTGGATTGCAAGAAGTTCAAGGAGGTCAAGAGCATTGGTGGGACCAGTGGGAGGAATTCAAGACCAAGTGTTGATTATGTACTCCTTCAGCAACTCTTGTAAAATGAATGAATGAAATGCACCTAGGAATGCCCTGATTCAATTCTTGGTGGCTCAGAATTGAATCCCTTAGAAAGTCCATGATCATACCATATTTACTGCTTATCCATGAATGCATGAGATGTATGGGAATGTATGCAATTATATGATATATGCATGCTAAATGGATAATGTGCAAAGTGAGACCTTAATAGTAATTAGAATGACCATAAAATCTTCCAAACAAATGATTAAGTTGGATATGCTATAATTAAAGTAATTATAACATAGGCCCTCCATTGGGGTAATTATTTTAAAAAATTTTAAATAGTTGCATGAGATACAATTAATTTAAGAGATTTTCTTAAGAATAATTGTTAAGCATGAGATGTTGTAAATATGTAAATGGTTTGGTGGCCAATATTGGATGTACCTGAGGACATTAAAATTATTTACATAATTACTGGCTCAATGGGATCAACTTAACTAATGCAAGATAAGTCAATAATGGATGTACCTGAGATTTTGAGCATTAGGGGCTAGGTAAAGGATTGAACCTCACATGAGATGTGATGGGCAAGGAGTTGCTCACTTATAGTTTATTGTAATTCCAATAATGGATGTACCTGAGGATGATCAATAGAATTATAAGAATTCAATCACCCACTAGAAATTCATCCAACTAGGATTTCCGTTTCCTACTTTGGAAGTGTAGGATTCGCTAAGTTAGTGGGAGGACCAATTTGATTAAAAGACCATAATCATTTTGGTTAATTACATGATACATTTACTAATTAATCTGGTTATTTTCTGCAGTTAATTTCTGATAAAAATGAGCACAAAACAACCACCACCATCCAATATCCTTGCAAGCATACTTGATCATAATAGGTTGACAGGACCAAATCTGTCTGATTGGCTAAGAAATTTGAAGCTTGTCCTGAACCTTGAACATATAGGATATGTTCTAGATTCAAATGTTCCTGGTCCCTTACCTCCAGAGGCCACACAAGAGGAACATGATACTTTGGACAAGTGGAAGGAGCATGATATGAGAGCTAAGTGTTACATGCTTGCTTCCATGAGTAATGAGTTACAGAAGCAACATGAGAACATGTAGAGTGCGAGTGAGATCATCCTTCACCTACAAGAGTTGTATGGTGAGCACAGCAGGAATGCTAGGTATGAGATATCTAGACAGCTATTCCGTATGAGGATGTCTGAGGGACAGAATGTTGGGGATCATGTCCACAAGATGATTCGGCTGATTGAGCAGTTGGAACATCTTGACTTCAACATGGATTTCCAACTACAGACGGATTTGATCCTTCAGTCCCTTCCTGAGTCTTTTGGGAATTTTGTGACAAATTTCCATATGACTAAACAGGAATGCACCTTAGCTGGTTTACTCAACATGCTGGTTATTGCCCAAAAGAATATGCCAGGCAATAAAGGGAAAGAGGTAGCTTTGGTTGCATCTTCTTCTGCTGGAAAGTCCAACAAGAAGAAGGGTAATAAGAAAAAGAAACCTCATATTCCTGGTCCTTCCAAGAAAATAGTTAAACAGAAAGGGAAGACCAAAGCTGACAAAGGCAAAGGAAAGTGTTTCCACTGCCAACAGGAAAGTGTTTCCATTGCCAACAGGAAAGTGTTTCCATTGCCAGTAAGAAAGTGTTTCCACCGCGAGTATAGCAATCTAAATGAATACAATGCCATGGTGAAAACCAACTCAAGTTCAAAATATATTTGGCACTTAAGGTTATGTCATGTTGCAGAAGATAGGATTGCAAAATTGGAGAAAATGGGGATTCTATCCTCATTGGGCTCTGAGCCTACTCTAACTTGTGAATCTTGCCTTCAGGGCAAAATGACTAGATCACCCTTTGTTGGACAAGGGCTAAGAGCTGAAAATATTTTGGAGCTAATACATAGTGATGTATGTGGTCCATTTAAAGAAATGGCTAGAGGGGGTTTTCATTATTTTATTACCTTTACTGATGATAAATCAAGGTTTGGGTATTTGTATTTGATGAAATACAAACATGAATCTTTTGAAAAGTTCAAAGAATTTAAATCTGAAGTAGAAAATCAAACAGGAAAGAGTATTAAAGCTCTTCGATCAGATCGTGGAGGTGAATATTTGAGTACTGAATTTGATGAATACTTGAGAGAGCATGGCATTGTTTCTCAGCTGACTCCTCCAGGAACGCCACAGCTGAATGGTGTATCTGAAAGGAGAAATCGTACCCTATTGGATATGGTACGTAATATGATGAGCTATACTGATATGCCAATCTTCTTTTGGGGATTTGCATTAGAATCAGCTTTGTATATTCTGAATAGGATTCCATCAAAATCAGTTTCTTCCACACCTTATGAGATATGGCATGGAAGAAAACCAAGTCTTAAGCATGTTAAGATTTGGGGTTGTCCAGCTTATATCAAAAAGCTGAACACTGATAAATTGGAGACCAGATCAGAAAAAGGTCGATTTGTTGGATATCCAAAAGATAGTTTTGGATATTATTTTTATTTGCCTACTTCACAAAAGGTTGTGATAAGTAGAGATGCCACATTTCTTGAACAACAGTTTGTTCAAGAAGGAGGCAAAGGAAGGCAAATAGAGTTAGAATTGGAGAATTCTGACTAACCAACAGATCAGATGGATATAGATCCATCTAGTCAACCTATACCCGTTGATGAAACATCTACAGCTGGTCCTCGTAGAACAACTAGGGTATCTCACCCACCAGTGAGATATGGTTTTCTTCATGAAGAAGAACAAGAGTTGTCTACTCATGAAGAAGTAGATCATGGAGATGATCCACTTACCTATGAAGAAGCTATATCAGATATAGACTCTTCAAAATGGATTGATGCTATGAAATCCGAGATTGATTCCATGTATAAGAATCAAGTTTGGGATCTTGTTGACCCACCTGAAGGTATTGTACCTATAGGGAACAAATGGGTTTTCAAGAAGAAAATTGGTTCTGATGGAAATGTAGAGACCTATAAGGCAAGGCTAGTAGCGAAAGGGTTTCGCCAAAGGCAAGGAATCGACTATGAGGAGACTTTCTCGCCTGTTGCCATGCTTAAATCAATTAGGATTTTATTAGCAATAGCTGCATACTATGATTATGAGATTTGGCAGATGGATGTCAAAACAGCTTTTCTCAATGGATACATTGAAGAAAGCTTTTTCATGGAACAACCTAGGGGTTTTGAATCCCAAGATGGTTCCAAGGTATGCAAGCTAAAGCGATCCATTTATGGGTTGAAACAAGCTTCGAGGAGTTGGAACATCCGTTTTGATGAAGCCATTAAATCCTTTGGTTTTATCAAAAATGAGGATGAGCCATGTGTATATAAGAAGGTTAGTGACAGTGCTATCACTTTCCTTGTCTTATATGTGGATGACATACAGTTGATGGGTAATGACACGGGTATGTTGACGACTATAAAGGTATGGTTGTCAAATACATTCTCCATGAAAGACTTAGAGGAGGCAACCTATATTCTTGGAATTCGCATCTATAGAGATAGAGCGAAAAGAATAATTGGTTTATCCCAAAGTCTATACTTGGAAAAGTTGTTAAAGAGGTTTAACACGCTTGATTCCAAGAGAGGATTGTTACCAGTGAGACATGGTATCCATCTTTCTAAAGAGATGTCTCCGAAGACACCTGAAGAAAGAGATAAGATGGCCAGGATTCCATATGCTTCGGCTATTGGAAGTTTAATGTATGCAATGTTGTGTACTAGGCCGGATATCGCATATACTGTTAGTTTGACTAGCAGGTATCAATCCAATCCAGGTTTGGAACACTGGATAGCTGTCAAGAATATTCTTAAGTACTTGAGAAGAACTAAGGATTTATTCTTGATTTATGGAGGTGGGGACTTGCAATTGGATGGTTATACTGATTCTGATTTCCAATCAGATATCGATGATAGAAAGTCTACCTCTGGATATGTGTTCATTTGTAATGGAGGTGCAATCAGTTGGAAGAGTTCCAAAAAGAGCACGACTGCAGATTCCACTACAGAGGCTGAGTATATTCTTTGCATCGAGATCAGAAACGGTTGTTTGGATAAAGAAGTTCGTGACAGAACTTTCAGTAGTTCCTTCCATTGAGTCAACAATTCCACTACACTGTGACAACAATGGAGCAGTTGTTAGTAGTATGCCCTAGAGCATATCATTTAGTATGTATCTTGTATATATTTTTATTAATAAAAGGCATTTCCACTTTTCCGTTTACATAATATATTTATTTGTAATAGAAAAGGTCCATTGATATTTTGTTAGAAATATTATTCTTAAGTTGTTAAGAATATGAGTGACAATATTTCTAGCACAAAGTATCAAAAATAGGTTCACAATCGAGGATACTTCATAATAAGGACATGACTTATCCAGAAAGATTGTATTCATGTTTGTTCCCAAGTTATTTATATGAGATATAAATAAGATGGAATGGTGAGTCTCATGCCATATGACAAACATGATAGGCACTTATAAATGATAAGTAGGCCGAACCAGTGAAACTTATGACAAGCACATGGAGTTTACTCTTATCAATGTTTTGTCATAAATCATATCAGTGCATATAATCTTTAGACCTGAGATAGCACAGTTATCTTGTATATAGGTAGTTTGAGTTTGATATTGCTTTCATACTTGTACTATGTATGGGTATATGGGCATGTGTTGGCTCCTACTAGTTATATATGGAGGTAGGTGTTGATCAAGATGGAATCTGTTCCTCTAAGTAAATAGAGATAAAATCCTATGTTCATTTAATTGTTCTTGATGTTTCAAGTTCCTGGTCAGGACAGATAGATTTATTCAGAAAAGAGTTTCTGATGAGAAAATCTTTTTAATCAAGAACTGGAATTAAAAGAGAACATAATATTCATAGCAAATGGAGTTTGATATAAACCATGACTCCAGCTTGAGTTGGGATTTTGTTTGTGAGAGATTCTAGTGCATAGTAACATGTGATTATAGGTTCATTTAAGGTAAACCTTATTACTAATTGGGTGGCCATGGCATGCTATGCTAGGTGTTAACCATGGTCTATGAGGTTCATAAAATGATTTAGAGAAATCATTTATGGTAAGAAAGAGTTCTGATGATATTAAGAGTTGATATCATGTCTCATTGCCAATTAGTGATGAGCCTAGTAAGTCACACACATACACAAGTTATCACCTATTTAAATATGATTTAATTAATTAATTAAAGAGTTTAATTGATTGATTAAATAGGTTTGGTTTGCAATTAAATTGCAAAGTCCCTAGCATGACTTGAAACCAAATCTAGATTATTGGATGTGTAGTATAAATTAAATTTATATTTAAAGTGTTTAAATATGAATTTAATTAATGAAAAATTAATTAATAGAGATTAATTAATTAATTTATATTTGATATAAATTAATTAGAAGAAGAAAAATAATTATTTTGGGTTAAGAACTCAAAATTAAGACACAGGGGCATTTTGGTCATTTCACAGTGTGACACGTGGCACCATGAGATGGTGACACATGGGATTACACATAAGCTTGCCAAATGTTTTTTTTAATCATGTAAGATTATTAAAATCAAGATTAAATATGGGTTTGACACTTGACACAATGTGATTGGGTCATTTAAACCTAGAGCTAATCAAAAGGTGACATGTGGCTAGGGTTTAATGTGTTAACCTAGCTATTTAAGTGTGGTTATGAAAAGAAAAAATAACCAGCAGCCTCTCCTCTCATTTGTCACTCCACTTTGAGCCTCTTCAGCTATTTCTCTTCATCTCTCATCAATTCAAAGAGATTAGCCATCAATCTATTGAATTAAGAACACTAGAAATTGTTTCTAGTGTTCTGTTTACATCTTTAATCTCTTAAAAGGCAGAACTTGATTTTCTAATTAATAGAAAAAGCTTTAGAAGCTATTCAAGGCCTGCCATAGGTGTTCTTGGTGTGGACAAGCTAGAGGGACAACATCTGGTGTCCTGAAGATGAATCTCAAAGACGCAGACACGCTGCAGTGCATCAAGAGGTTAGTGTAATCGTTCTTGATTTAATCTAGGGTTCTAAAATTAAGCTGATTAATTTTAAAATCTTAAATGGCAATACATATCCAAAAACATATTAAAAGAGTTTTAATATGTTGTTTATCATTGAAATCAAATAGATAAAAATAAATCTTGCATGTTACATGTGACCCTAGGTGAAAATTTTTGAATTCAATGGTATAAACTTGTGCTTTTCACGCTTCCGTTCCTTCAATTGGTATCAGAGCCACTATTTGCCATTTAGATTGTTTATTATATGATTTAATTGTGTGATTTGATCATGAGATGATTGATCCATTGCTGGTTGGATCAAGAGGTGTGGCGGCACACATGGTGAAGCCACCATTGGTGGCGGCAACAATGGTTCCATGGGTGGTTCAAGGTTTGGCTTTTAATTCTGCAATTGTTGTATGATCTAAGGCCTATTCTTTGACTAATTAAAGTGTTTAATTAGTTGTTTTAATCACACAATTAAATTATGATTCAAATCAGAATTTTAAAAATTGTTTGAATGTGATTCAAATCTGAATTTTAAAAGTTGTTTGAATGTGATTCAAATATGAATTTTTAAAGTTGTTTGAATCATATTTAAATCTGATTTTTTAAAATTGATTCAGTAAAATTCAGATCTGATTTTTTAAAAAATATTTGAATGTGATTCAAATCTGATTTTTTAAAAAATGTTTGAATGAGATTCAAATCTGAATTTTTGAAGTTGTTTGAATGTGATTCAAATCTGAATTTTTAAATTTGTTTGAATGAGATTCAAATCTGAATTTTTAAATTTATTTGAATCATATTCAAATCTGGATTTTTAAGTTGAATATGAGATATTCAATTTAATTTAAGTATGTATGTTTTATTTAATTGTTAAATAGTGATATGCATGATGGATGATCATGGACTATAAAAGACCAATGTGATTGGATTTATTTCTTTTATGTTTCTTTGGGATTGTAAATTAATTAATTTATTTTAATTTATTTTGGGCATGTATTATTAAGTTTGTAATAATTTTTGGGTTGTAATTTCATTTATTTAAGTTCTTGTAAATTCGCCTTGGTATGCCAAGGATTACTTTGTAATATTGGATTGCAAGAAGTTCAAGGAGGTCAAGAGCATTGGTGGGACCAGTGGAAGGAATTCAAGATCAAGTGTTGATTATGTACTCCTTCAGCAACTCTTGTAAAATGAATGAATGAAATGCACCTAGGAATGCCCTGATTCAATTCTTGGTGGCTCAGAATTGAATCCCTTAGAAAGTTCATGATCATACCATATTTACTACTTATCCATGAATGCATGAGATGTATGGGAATGTATGCAATTATATGATATATGCATGCTAAATGGATAATGTGCAAAGTGAGACCTTAATAGTAAATAGAATGACTGATGAGAATCAAGCTACATCCACGACAAAGGATTTCATCCAAGGTCCAATTACTAGAGCTAGAGCTAAATCACTTCAGAATTTAATTTGTGAAATCATAAGGAGCAAGGATTATAAGCTGGAATGGCATGAAGAAAAATGTAAAGGATTAAATTTGATGAAAATTATGCTTAGAAGTGACCAGGTGTCATGTGGAGCATTAGATTACATGGAATAACTTGTGGACATGCATGCACCAGATCTAACCCATGTACATGTATCTGCTGGCACCTTTTTCAAGGAATATTCCATCTGTTATAACCACCTCTCTTTTAGACTTAAATGCCCTTATTTGCTGCTGTATTAAATTTACTTTTTGTAAGGAGTTTTTAGTCTTTTGATAGATTAATTTTTGTTTGGACTTAAAGCTCCTTACAGCTGTTACTAAAGTAGGGATATTTTTGTCTTTAGCTTTGAAGCCAAGAGGCTATAAATACAAGTGTAATGAAAGAGTGGAGGACACACTTTGAATATTAATGAGAGATTGTTTCTACTCCTTTAGTGAGTAAATTGGTTGTTGCCTTTGTTCTTGTGAAGCTCATTAACTTGCTGAGATTCTATCTTGCAAGGTTTAATGTGCATAATATTCTTGGTTTATTCATTCTCCATATGAATTAGGTCAAGAATCCCATTTCTGATATTTTCTTTGAATTACACAACAATCTGATTGTGCTGGTTCAAAGATTCAAATTCATACATCTTGATTTGGTGCTTTCCATATTGTTCATTTAATTCTTGAATGTGGGTTTTCAAGTTACCAATTACTTGAAGGTTCACATCAATGACCATAAAATCTTCCAAACAAATGATTAAGTTGGAAATGCTATAATTAAAGTAATTATAACATAGGCCCTCCATTGGGGCAATTATTTTAAGAAATTTTAAATAGTTGCATAAGATGCAATTTATTTAAGAGATTTTCTTAAGAATAATTGTTAAGCATGAGATGTTGTAAATATGTAAATGGTTTAGTGGCCAATATTGGATGTACCAAGGACATTAAAATTATTTGCATAATTACTGGCTCAATGGGATCAACTTAACTAATGCAAGATAAGTCAATAATGGATGTACCTGAGATTTTGAGCATTAGGGGCTAGGTAAAGGATTGAACCTCACATGAGATGTGATGGGCAAGGAGTTGCTCACTTATAGTTTATTGTAATTCCAATAATGGATGTACCTGAGGATGATCAATAGAATTATAAGAATTCAATCACCCACTAGAAATCCATCCAACTAGGATTTCCGTTTTCTACTTTGGAAGTGTAGGATTCACTAAGTTAGTGGGAGGACCAATTTGATTAAAAGACCATAATCATTTTGGTTAATTACATGATACATTTACTAATTAATCTGGTTATTTTCTGCAATTAATTTTCGTATAAAAATGAGCACAAAACAACCACCACCATCCAATATCCTTGCAAGCATACTTGATCACAACAGTTGACAGGACCTAATCATGCGATTGGCTAAGAAATTTGAAACTTGTCTTGAATCTTGAACATATAGGATATGTTCTAGATTCAAATGTTCCTGGTCCCTTACCTCCAGACGCCACACAAGAGGAACATGAAACTTTGGACAAGTGGAAGGAGTATGATATGAGAGCTAAGTGTTACATGCTTGCTTCCATGAGTAATGAGTTACAGAAGCAACATGAGAACATGCAGAGTGCTAGTGAGATCCTCCTTCACCTACAAGAGTTGTATGGTGAGCACAGCAGGAATGCTAGGTATGGGATATCTAGACAGCTATTCCGTATGAGGATGTCTGAGGGACAGAATGTTGGGGATCATGTCCACAAGATGATTCGGCTGATTGAGCAGTTGGAACATCTTGACTTCAACATGGATTTCCAACTACAGACGGATTTGATCCTTCAATCCCTTCCTGAGTCTTTTGGGAATTTTGTGACAAATTTCCATATGACTAAATAGGAATGCACCTTAGCTGGTTTACTCAACATGCTGGTTATTGCCCAAAAGAATATGCCAGGCAATAAAGGAAAAGAGGTAGCTTTGGTTGCATCTTCTTCTGCTGGAAAGTCCAACAAGAAGAAGGGCAATAGGAAAAAGAAACCTCTGATTCCTGGTACTTCCAAGAAAATAGCTAAACAGAAAAGGAAGACTAAAGCTGATGGAGGCAAAGGAAAGTGTTTCCACTGCCAACAGGAAAGTGTTTCCATTACCAGTAAGAAAGTGTTTCCACTGGCCAGAGTATAGCAATCTAAATGAATGCAATGCCATGGTGAAAACCAATTCAAGTTCAAAATATATTTGGCACTTAAGGTTATGTCATGTTGCAGAAGATAGGATTACAAAATCGGAGAAAATGGGGATTTTATCCTCATTGGGCTCTGAGCCTACTCCAACTTGTGAATCTTGCCTTCAGGGCAAAATGACTAGATCACCCTTTGTTGGACAAGGGCTAAGAGCTGAAAATATTTTAGAGCTAATACATAGTGATGTATGTGGTCCATTTAAAGAAATGGCTAGAGGGGGTTTTCATTATTTTATTACTTTTACTGATGATAAATCAAGGTTTGGGTATTTGTATTTGATGAAATACAAACATGAATCTTTTGAAAAGTTCAAAGAATTTAAATCTGAAGTAGAAAATCAAACAGGAAAGAATATTAAAGCTCTTCGATCAGATCGTGGAGGTGAATATTTGAGTACTGAATTTGATGAATACTTGAGAGAGCATGGCATTGTTTCTCAGCTGACTCCTCCAGAACGCCATACAATGAATCGTGTATCTGAAAGGAGAAATCGTACCCTATTGGATATGGTACGTAGTATGATGAGCTATATTGATATGCCAATCTTCTTTTGGGGATTTGCATTAGAATCAGCTTTGTATATTCTGAATAGGATTCCATCAAAATTAGTTTCTTCCACACCTTATGAGATATGGCATGGAAGAAAACCAAGTCTTAAGCATGTTAAGATTTGGGGCTGTCCAGCTTATATCAAAAAGCTGAACACTGATAAATTGGAGACGGATCGTAAAAGGTCGATTTGTTGGATATCAAAAGATAGTTTTGGATATTATTTTTATTTGCCTACTTCACAAAGGTTGTGATAAGTAGAGATGCCACATTTCTTGAACAACGGTTTGTTCAAGAAGGAGGCAAAGGAAGGCAAATAGAGTTAGAATTGGAGAATTCGACCAACCAATGCATCATATGGATATAAATCCATCTAGTCAACCTATACCCGTTGATGAAACATCTACACTGTTCCTCGTAGAACAACCAGGTATCTCACCCACCGATGAGATATGGTTTTCTTCATGAAGAAGAACAAGAGTTGTCTACTCATGAAGAAGTAGATCATGGAGATGATCCACTTACCTATGAAGAAGCTATGTTAGATATAGACTCTTCAAAATGGATTGATGCTATGAAATCCGAGATTGATTCCATGTATAAGAATCAAGTTTGGGATCTTGTTGACCCACCTGAAGGTATTATACCTATAGGGAACAAATGGGTTTTCAAGAAGAAAATTGGTTCTGATGGAAAGGTAGAGACCTATAAGGCAAGGCTAGTAGCGAAAGGGTTTCGCCAAAGGCAAGGAATCGACTATGAGGAGACTTTCTACTTTGTTGCCATGCTTAAATCAATTAGGATTTTATTAGCAATAGCTGCGTACTATGATTATGAGATTTGGCAGATGGATGTCAAAACAGCTTTTCTCAATGAATACATTGAAGAAAACATTTTCATGGAACAACCTAAGGGTTTTTGAATCCCAAAATGGTTCCAAGGTATGCAAGCTAAAGCGATCCATTTATGGGTTGAAACAAGCTTCGAGGAGTTGGAACATTTGTTTTGATGAAGCCATTAAATCCTTTGGTTTTATCAAAAATGAGGATGAGCCATGTGTATATAAGAAGGTTAGTGACAGAGCTATCACTTTCCTTGTCTTATATGTGGATGACATACTATTGATGGGTAATGACACAGGTATGTTGACGACTATAAAGGTATGGTTGTCAAATACATTCTTCATGAAAGACTTAGGGGAGGCAACCTATATTCTTGGGATTCGCATCTATAGAGATAAAGCGAAAAGAATAATCTGTTTATCCCAAAGTCTATACTTGGAAAAGGTGTTAAAGAGGTTTAACATGCTTGATTCCAAGAGAGGATTGTTACCAGTGAGACATGGTATCCATCTTTCTAAAGAGATGTCTCCAAAGACACCTGAAGAAAGAGATAAGATGGCCAGGATTCCATATGCTTCGGCTATTGGAAGTATAATGTATGCAATGTTGTGTACTAGACCGGATATCGCATATCTTTATTAGTTTGACTAGCGGTATCAATCCAATCGTGTTTGGAACCTTTGGATAGATGTCAAGAATATTCTTAAGTATTTGAGAAGAACTAAGGATTTATTCTTGATTTATGGAGGTGGAGACTTGCTATTGGATGGTTATACTGATTCTGATTTCCAATCAGATATCGATGATAGAAAGTCTACCTCTGGATATGTGTTCATTTGTAATGGAGGTGCGATCGGTTGGAAGAGTTCCAAGCGAGCACGCATTGCAGATTCCACTACGTAGGTGAGTATATTGCGGCATCGAGATCTTTGCAAAAGAAAGCTGTTTGGATAAAGAAGTTCGTGACAGAACTTACAGTAGTTCCTTCCATTGAGTCAGTTCCACTACACTGTGCCAACAATGGAGCGATCATCTGAGCTAAGGAACTAAGGTCTCACCCAAAATCCAAACACATAGAAAGGCACTACCACATTATCAGACATATAGTTGGGCAAAGGCGATATAGCCATGCAGAAAAATAACATCAGCTGAAAAAATTCAGCTGATCCATGCACTAAGTCTTTGTCACAAGCTCAGTTAGACTGACATCTTGAGAAGATGGGTCTAAGGTATTGTAATGAATGGCTCTAGTGCTAGTGGGAGATTGTTAGTAGTATGCCCTAGAGCATATCATTTAGTATGTATCTTGTACATATTTTTATTAATAAAAGGCATTTCCACTTTTCCGTTTACATAATATATTTATGTGTAATAGAAAAGGTCCATTGATATTTTGTTAGAAATATTATTCTTAAGTTGTTAAGAATATGAGTAACAATATTTCTAGCACAAAGTATCATAAATAGGTTCACAATCGAGGATACTTCATAATAAGGACATGACTTATCCAAAAAGATTGTATTCATGTTTGTTCCCAAGTTATTTATATGAGATATAAATAAGATGGAATGGTGAGTCTCATGCCATATGACAAACATGATAGGCACTTATAAATGATAAGTAGGTCGAACCAGTGACACTTATGACAAGCACATGGAGTTTACTCTTGTCAATGTTTTGTCATAAATCATATCAGTGCATATAATCTTTAGACCTGAGATAGCACCGTTATCTTGTATATAGGTAGTTTGAGTTTGATACTGCTTTCATACTTGTACTATGTATGGGTATATGGGCATGTGTTGGCTCCTACTAGTTATATATGGAGGTAGGTGTTGATCAAGATGGAATCTGTTCCTCTAAGTAAATAGAGATAAAATCCTATGTTCATTTAATTGTTCTTGATGTTTCAAGTTCTGGTCAGACAGATAGATTTATTCATAAAAGAGTTTCTGATGAGAAAATCTTTTTAATCAAGAACTGGAATTAAAAGAGAACATAATATTCATAGCAAATGGAGTTTGACATAAACCATGACTCCAGCTTGAGTTGGGATTTTGTAACAGAGAGATTCTAGTGCATGGTAACATATGATTATAGGTTCATTTAAGGTAAACCTTATTACTAATTGGGTGGCCATGGCATGCTATGCTAGGTGTTAACCATGGTCTATGAGGTTCATAAAATGATTTAGAGAAATCATTTATGGTAAGAAAGAGTTCTGATGATATTAAGAGTTGATATCATGTCTCATTGCCAATTAGTGATGAGCCTAGTAAGTCACACACATACACAAGTTATCACCTATTTAAATATGATTTAATTAATTAATTAAAGAGTTTAATTGATTGATTAATTAGGTTTGGTTTGCAATTAAATTGCAAAGTCCCTAGCATGACTTGAAACCAAATCTAGATTATTGGATGTGCAGTATAAATTAAATTTATATTTAAAGTGTTTAAATATCAATATAATTAATGATAAAATAATTAATAGAGATTAATTAATTAATATAAATTTGATATAAATTAAATAGAAGAAGAAAATAATTATTTTGAGTTAAAAACTCAAAAATAAGACACGAGGACATTTTGGTCATTTCACAGTGTGACACGTGGCACCATGAGATGGTGACACATGGGATTACACATAAGCTTGCCAAATGTTTTTTTTAATCATGTAAGATGATTAAAATCAAGATTAAATATAGGTTTGACACTTGGCACAATGTGATTGGGTCATTTAAACCTAGAGCTAATCAAAAGGTGACATGTGGCTAGGGTTTAATGTGTTAACCTAGCTATTTAAGTGTGGTTATGAAAAGAAAAAATAACCAGCAGCCTCTCCTCTCATTTGTCACGCCACTTTGAGCCTCTCCAGCTATTTCTCTTCATCTCTCATCAATTCAAAGAGATTAGCCATCAATCTCTTGAATTAAGAACACTAGAAATTGTTTCTAGTGTCCTGTTTACATCTTTAATCTCTTAAAAGGCAGAACTTGATTTTCTAATTAATAGAAAAAGCTTAGAAGCTATTCAAGGCCTGCCATAGGTATTCTTGGTGTGGACAAGCTAGAGGGACAACATCTGGTGTCCTGAAGATGAATCTCAAAGGTGCAGACACGCTGCAGTGCATCAAGAGGTTAGTGTAATCATTCTTGATTTAATCTAGGGTTCTAAAATTAATCTGATTAATTTTAAAATCTTAAATGGCAAATACAGATCCAAAAACATATTAAAAGAGTTTTAATATATTGTTTATCATTGAAATCAAATAGATAAAAATAAATCTTGCATGGTGCATGTGACCCTAGGTGAAAATTTTTGAATTCAATGGTATAAACTTGTGTTTTTCACGCTTCCGTTCCTTCAGCAGTCATACAGGCTAAGGAACTAAGGTCTCACCCAAAATCCAAACACATAGAAAGGCACTACCACATTATCAGATATATAGTTGGGCAAGACGATATAGCCATGCAGAAAAATAACATCAGCTGAAAAATCCAGCTGATCGATTCACTAAGCCTATGTCACAGACTCAGTTAGACCGACATCTTGAGAAGATAGGTCTAAGATATTGTAATGAATGGCTCTAGTGCTAGTGGGAGATTGTTAGTAGTATGCCCTAGAGCATATCATTTAGTATGTATCTTGTACATATTTTTATTAATAAAAGGCATTTCCACTTTTCCGTTTACATAATATATTTATGTGTAATAGAAAAGGTCCATTGATATTTTGTTAGAAATATTATTCTTAAGTTGTTAAGAATATGAGTGACAATATTTCTAGCACGAAGTATCATAAATAGGTTCACAATCGAGGATACTTCATAATAAGGACATGACTTATCCAGAAAGATTGTATTCATGTTTGTTCCCAAGTTATTTATATGAGATATAAATAAGATGGAATGGTGAGTCTCATGCCATATAATAGACATGATAGGCACTTATAAATGATAAGTAGGCCGAACCAGTGACACTTATGACAAGCACATGGAGTTTACTCTTGTCAATGTTTTGTCATAAATCATATCAGTGCATATAATCTTTAGACCTGAGATAGCACAGATTATCTTGTATATAGGTAGTTTGAGTTTGATCTTGCTTTCATACTTGTACTGTGTATGGGTATATGGGCATGTGTTGGCTCCTACTAGTTATATATGGAGGTAGGTGTTGATCAAGATGGAATCTGTTCCTCTAAGTAAATAGAGATAAAATCCTATGTTCATTTAATTATTCTTGATGTTTCAAGTTCCTGGCCAGGACAGATAGATTTATTCGAAAAGAGTTTCGATGAGAAAATCTTTTAATCAAAAGCTGGAATTAAAAGAGAACATAATATTCATAGCAAATGGAGTTTGACATAAACCATGACTCGGCTTGAGTTGGGATTTTGTATGAGAGAGATTCTAGTGCATGGTAACATATGAATATAGGTTCATTTAAGGTAAACCTTATTACTAATTGGGTGGCCATGGCATGCTATGCTAGGTGTTAACCATGGTCTATGAGGTTCATAAAATGATTTAGAGAAATCATTTATGGTAAGAAAGAGTTCTGATGATATTAAGAGTTGATATCATGTCTCATTGCCAATTAGTGATGAGCCTAGTAAGTCACACACATACACAAGTTATCACCTATTTAAATATGATTTAATTAATTAATTAAAGAGTTTAATTGATTAATTAAATAGGTTTGGTTTGCAATTAAATTGCAAAGTCCCTAGCATGACTTGAAACCAAATCTAGATTATTGGATGTATAGTATAAGTTAAATTTATATTTAAAGTGTTTAAATATGAATTTAATTAATGAGAAATTAATTAATAGAGATTAATTAATTAATTTATATTTGATATAAATTAATTAGAAGAAGAAAAATAATTATTTTGGGTTAAGAACTCAAAATTAAGACACATGGGCATTTTGGTCATTTTGCAGTGTGACATGTGGCATCATGAGATGGTGACACATGGCATAACACATAAGCTTGTTAAATGTTTTTTAATCATGTAAGATTATTAAAATCAACATTAAATATAGGTTTGACACTTGGCACAATGTGATTGGGTCACTTAAACCTAGAGCTAATCAAAGGGTGACATGTGACAAGGGTTTAATGTGTTAACCTAGCTATTTAAGTGTTGTTATGAGAAAACAAAATACAACCAGCAGCCACACTCCTTGGTCACGCCATTTTGCAGCCCTCCCTCTATTCTTCTTCATCTCTCATCAATTCAAAGAGATTAGCCATCAATCTCTTGAATTAAGAACACTAGAAATTGTTTCTAGTGTCCTGTTTACATCTTTAATCTCTTAAAAGGCAGAACTTGAATTTCTAATTAATAGAAAAGGCTTTAGAAGCTGTTCAAGGGCTGCCATAGGTGTTCTTGGTGTGGACAAGCTAGAGGGATAACATCCGTGTCTCAAGACGAATCTCAAAGCGCAGACATTTGCAGGTGCATCAAGAGGTTAGTGTAATCGTTCTTGATTTAATCTAGGGTTCTAAAATTAATCTGATTAATTTTAAAATCTTAAATGGTAAATACAGATCCAAAAATATATTAAAAGAGTTTTAATATATTGTTTATCATTGAAATCAAATAGATAAAAATAAATCTTGCATGATGCATGTGACCCTAGGTGAAAATTTTTGAATTCAATGGTATAAACTTGTGTTTTTCACGCTTCCGTTCCTTCATCATAATCATGAAAACATCACAATAATCTCTAAGTCTATAATAACCATTTATTGAAATCACCTTTCAATGGAGAAATCATAATTCACAGTCATAAATCACAAAGCATAAGTGTTGCCAACATCAACATACAGTTTAGACCATGACACAAAATTTCACGATCAATGCTGTGTTGTACACATGACAAAGCAAATCAACCTCACTAACCGTTATTAATGAGGGAAGAGCCAGCTAGCTAATGAGTACTCATATAGTCTCACCCCACTAACCGTTATTAATGGGAGACATAATCAAAGTCCATTATCAAACCCCAAATAGTCATTACTACTGGAGAATTCTGAAAGGGACTGTCATGCTAACTGTGGTGTTAAAACAAATTTTCAAGAGTTTCTCAATCCATAATCACATTTGCAAAAACCATAAACACTTTCAAATCATCATAAAATCCATAAAGGGTTGGCAATACACAATTATCTTAAATGCAAGGGAAAAATCTTGCAACACCCTCACTGTAGCAATTTCGTACATTCTACTGTTCCGGTCATCGGTGTCGGTTTGGACAGCTAGAATGTCTGAAAAAATATTTAGACTAGAGTGAGGAGTGATAAGTGCATAATTTATTAATTTTACATCAATCACATTGAGTATTTCTAGGGTATCCTTATGCCTAATTCAGTTGATTAAAGTATAATTATCTATTAGGCATATGTTTAGAGAGTTGTTGGAATAATTGTGTTAAGTGGAGAAATTGTTAGCATTTGCATTAATTTGACTCTTTCTGTATTTTTCAGGGTTTTGGTGAAGTCCCAGAACATAGAAGTGTGGAAGGAAACTTGGAAAGGTCAAAGGATTGAGAAGCGTGGTTGATACGAAGTACACGGGCCGTGTAACTTGACCCGTGTAAATCTTGGAGACCGTGTAACATTCTGCTAGAAGAAATCTAGAGAACCGAGGAAGAAACAAAGTACACAGGCCGTGTAACTTGACCCTTGTAACTTTTTGTGCCAATACGAAACATACTCACTTAGCTTCAGTAGGTTACATAGCCCTGGGCCATGTAGTGATACATGGGCCGTGTATCCGTCGACAATCAGTTTCCTAATTTTGCTCCAGTTGTAGTTTTTTATAGAGACTCTAAAAGAAACCTAACCCTAGACCATTTATTATAAATAGATAAGGCAGCAGCCGTTCTAGAGAGCCACTCTCGACATCATAAAGACTTTCATTCTCCATTCACATTTTAGATTTCTTTTCTTTATTTTTCTGTAAGCTATGAATATGAGTGGCTAAGTTTTTAATTCAGTTTAAGAGATTCAAGTTCTTTTGCTAGATTTGTGAGACCAGGTTCTTAATTTAATTTACGTCTTTTTGAATATCTATTATTTTTTGATTTCTTTATCTTTGATCTATTGAATAATCTGCTAAAAAGGCCTATTAGTTAATTGTTTGATGAGATGAATTGCTCGTTCATCTTCATAATCCATAATTGTTATGTAAGCTTGAACATAAGTAGCAATTAGGTTTTATTGATTATGATCCTAGTTTTCAATAATAACCTAAGGAAACAATAGGGTGAAATTAAATGATTTATGCTTCATAAATTATTGTTCAGCTTAACTACTTCCTATTCTTAAAGCAGTTATTAATTTGATGAGGATTGCTTAATACCAATTCAGTTAATAATTAAAGTTAATAAGAGTGTTGGGCTCGAATTGATGAGTATAGGGAAGTCAGGGGTTTACCTCGCTGTTTGGTAAATCTACGTTAAGTATTCAATAAGAGATAATTGTATTTCTTTTGTCTATGATCAAATCAATGCAGTGGAATGCGAATTACCTTGGACTGAAGTTTTTTTAAATTGAGATTTTCATATTTAGTTCTTGAATTTCTGATTTCTTCTGATTATGTGTTACAAACACCCCCCCCCCCCCCCAATCTTTATCTCTTCCGTTTTCCATTACACAAGTGCACGAAATTTAATATTTCAGTCTTTAGGGTTCGACCTGGATTTACCATTTGCTACAGAAAATATTTCATAATTGGTAATTTCAATTAATTTAATTTCTGGTGGATTCGACAGCCATCAAGAATTTTGGCGCCATTGCTGGGGGCTAAAATTTATTGGAATTCGTGTTTTTGGTGTTAGGATATTTTATTATTAACTCTATTTATGAAGTGTTGCTATTTTTAGGTTTTCAAAAAAAAAATTATGGTGTTAATATTCATTAAGATTTTTGGTTGAATTTGGAGGGCGGCCCATACCTATCTTGAAGGAAACGACGCTCTGATCAAGACCAATCAATCCATAGGATTTCTTGGCCCCACCTTCTTGAGGCCAAATTCTATTGTTTTCTAGGGTTTTGAGGCATTTTTCTATTTTTACTTTGATTTTTCTTTGTTTATGACAAGAACTTCTCAATCTGGTGAGTTAATCTTTGATTCAAAAGTAGAAAAAACAGCTAAACGGTTGAGAAAATTGGCTAAGCAAGCTAGGCAAATTCTGAGTACATCTGAAGGAGTCCAATCTCTAAAGGAGCTAAGTTCATATTTGGATTTAGAGTCAAGTTCCGAAAGCGAGACCATGGCTGCCAGGACTTTGAAAGAGTTGGCTGCTCCTGATCTAAACCAACAGCCTTTGTGTATTCAATACCCTGCTTTAAATGTTACTTTTGAGTTGAAATCTGGACTAATCCATTTGTTGCCTAAGTTTCATGGTCTTGCAGGTGAGGATCCACATAAGCATCTAAAGGAATTTCATGTTGTGTGTTCCAGCATGAAACCTCAAGGAGTTTCAGAGGATCAGATCAAGCTTCGGGCTTTTCCTTTCTCACTAGAGGGCACAGCTAAAGATTGGTTGTATTACCTTCCTTCTGGATCTGTAAACTCATGGAATGGGATGAAGCAAATATTTCTGGAGAAGTATTTTCCTGCTTCCCGTGCTACCAACATAAGAAAAGAAATTTGTGGCATCCAGCAGTACAATGGAGAGAGTTTACATAAGTATTGGGAGAGATTTAAAAAGCTGTGTGCAAGCTGTCCCCATCATCAAATAAGTGAGCAGCCGTTAATTCAGTATTTCTATGAGGGACTTCTACCAATGGACCGCAGTATGATAGATGCTATTAATGGAGGAGCTTTGGTTGACAAGACACCAGAAGAGGCAGGGAGGCTGATTGCTAACATGGCAACAAACTCTCAACAGTTTGGAATAAGAATGGATCACACACCTATGAAGGTTAATGAGGAAAGTGCATCTAACCTTGAGATTCAAATTTCTAATTTAACTTCTTTCGTGAGGCAATTGGCTGTAAGGAAAATGCAAACTGTTAAGGTATATGGGATTTGTTCGAGTTCGAGTCATGCTACTGACATGTGTCCTGCATTACAAGAGGATGAATCAATGCAACGTGTTAATACAGTAGGAAATTATGGATAGCCACAACACAGGTATGATCCCTTTTCTAATACTTATAATCCAGGATGGTGAGATCATCCCAATCTGAGTTATGAGAATCAATCAGTGCAAAACTGATACCATCAGCAGAGACCATAAGTGAATCAACCACCTCCGCCTCCCTCAAATCAAGGTATGTCACTTGATGAAATTGTTAAGGCTTTGGCCAATAATACACAACAGTTTCAACAGGAGACCAAAAATGGCATTCAAAACATAGAGAGGCAGATTGGTCAGTTAGCTTCATCTGTGAGCAAGCTTGAACCTCAAGGTTCTGGGAAGCTTCCATCACAAATAATCATGAATCCCAGAGAAAATGCTAGTGCTATAGTGTTGCAGAGTGGGAAAAAAGTTGATAATCAGACTCCACATGAGTCAAAGAAGAAGCAAGGAGAAAAAGAGTTTAAAGTTCCTGAAGTTGAGGTAAATACTGAATCTAAACTGAATAAGGTTAATAATTCTGTTCTTCCTCCATTCCCTTATAGGTTGGCTAAAAATAAGAAAGAAGAACAAGAGAAAGAAATTTTGGAGACTTTCAGAAAGGTAGAGGTGAATATACCTTTACTTGATGCGATCAAACAAGTTTCCAAGTATGTTAAATTCCTTAAGGAGTTATGCACTATAAAACGCAAGTTGAGGAATAATGAGAAGATCAGTGCGGGGGAAAATGTGTCAGCATTAATTCAGCGAAGATTACCCCCTAAGTGTAAGGGTCCAGGTTCGTTTTATATTCCCTGCAGAATAGGTGATTCTAAATTTGAACGTGCAATCGCAGATTTAGGAGCATCTATTAATATTATGTCAAATTCAGTTTTTTAAACTTTAAATTTGGGTCCTTTGAAAGAAACCAGTGTCATTATTCAGTTAGCTGATCGTTCTAACGTTTACCCATTGGAAGTAGTTGAGGATGTGTTGGTGCAGGTTAGAGGATTGATTTTTCCTGCAGATTTTTACATTCTGGATATGGAGGATGATAGTGCTCTCTCATCAAATTCAGCTTTGATTTTGTTTGGAAGACCTTTCCTAAAAACTGCCAAGACAAAAATTGATGTGGATGAGGATACCTTAACTATGGAGTTTGATGGAGAGACTGTCAAATTTAATATCTTTGATGCCATAAAGTATCCTGCTGATAATCATTCTGTTTTTTCTATTGATATTGTTGATACATTTGTGCAGGATGTTTTTTAGTTAAGCATGGAAGATGAGTTAGAAAGAAAATCACATTTGCATGAATTAGAAAAAATTAGCCTTAAGGCTTATGAGAATTCTAGGATCTATAAAGAAAAGACAAAGGCATTTCATGACAAACTAAGGAAGCAGTTTGTGATTGGGCAAAAAGTTTTATTGTATAATTCCATATTGAAGCTGATGACTGGTAAGTTGCATTCTTGTTGGATTGGACCCTTTGTTACTACTAATGTATTTCTTTATGGTGCAGTTGAAATTCAAAGTTTAGGAACTAACAAAGTGTTCAAGGTCAATGGTCATGAACTGAAACCATTTTATGAGGGGTTTCAGGAGAATTCAGTGGATTAAGGAGCTTTGTCATGTCGAGCTACGATGATAAATAAAAGCGCTTCTTGGGAGGCAACCCATGGGTGGCTTGTTAGCCACAATCAGATTTGTTTTCTTTCCCTTATTTTATTTTATTTTCTAGAATTTTTTTTCTTTTCTTTTGCATTTGGGCTTTACATTAGGGACAATGTAAGTTTTAAGTGTGGGGGAGGAGAAATTTATTGCTGCAATCTTTTCAATTGTTAAAAAAAATAAAAATAATAAAAATAAAAATAAAAATAAAAATAAAATAAAATTTGTTCTCATAAGCTTGATTCATGATTCTATATTAACTCTCGGAGAGAAGTGCTTTGTCCTTGGAATGACTTTTCTATTTTAGATTGAATTTTTGAGATTTTAAGCAAAGTAATAGTAACTTTAATGATAGATTTTCCCTCTTCTCCATACCATAGAGCAATTTTTTCCTGCATAAATCATTTAGGCTTGATTTAATGGTAAAATGATTAGTTATGTGTGCTTTAAAAAAGTGTCATGCATATTTCAGAATTTTATTTAATCTATCAAGGCACTTTATAATATGTAGATGCATATATTGGGAGAAATAAAATGTTGAAATTGAAAATTGCTCCGCTATTTTAGTGAAGCAAACTAACAAGGGGTCTTCATGAACCCCATGTCGATTCTCAGGCCAAAAGCTAGCTAGGATATGAGCAAGGTACTTTTCTGAAGGTGACAGTTAAAAAAAATATATATATATATATAACTGTGACAAGAGAGAAGGACCAATTTCAAATAAAAAAAAGGGGCATTTCTCTCTCTCTTAAGATTTGCAAAGAGTTATAATTGTTGTGCCTTGATAAATTAGCCTTGTGTTTTGATATGTATTGACTTAAAATTTTATGGAACTTTAATTGTGTGAGCTTAATTGATTTCAAGCCTTTTGTTTTGTATTGGAAAATTGTTGATATATTGGCATGGTATTGATGGAATTTGTTGTGATGGTTATTACCTTACTTGCCTCTTTTATTTCAAACTTTTAATCTCTTATTAGAGAATGTTGTGATAGGGTGAAGTTAAGGAACTTCTAAGTGGAGTTGATTGAGAATTTAAGTCATGCTTGAGGACAAGCATGGAATAAGAGTGGGGGAATTTGATAAGTGCATAATTTATTAATTTTACTTCCATCACATTGAGTGTTTCTAGGGTATCCTTATGCCTAATTCAGTTGATTAAAGTATAATTATCTATTAGGCATATGTTTAGAGAGTTGTTGGAATAATTGTGTTAAGTGGAGAAATTGTTAGCATTTGCATTAATCTGACTCTTTCTGTATTTTTCAGGGTTTTAATGAAGTCCCAGA
The DNA here is from genome assembly GCF_030052815.1 of Hevea brasiliensis. NCBI lineage: Eukaryota > Viridiplantae > Streptophyta > Magnoliopsida > Malpighiales > Euphorbiaceae > Hevea > Hevea brasiliensis. The sequence goes on from NC_079503.1 coordinate 22,115,928, forward strand.
ACATAAAAGTGTGGAAGGAAACTTGGAAAGGTCAAAGGATTGAGAAGCGCGGTTGATACAAAGTACACGGGCCGTGTAACTTGACCCGTGTAAATCTTGGAGACCCGTGTAACATTTTGCCAGAAGAAATCCAGAGAACCAAGGAAGAAACAAAGTACACAGGCTGTGTAACTTGACCTGCATAAATCCTGGACACCCGTGTAACTTTCTATGCCAATGTGAAACATACTCATTCAGCTCCAGTCGGTTACACGGCCCTGGGCCGTGTAGTGATACACGGGTCGTGTATCCATCGATAATCAGTTTCCTAATTTTGCTCCAGTTGCAGTTTTTGACAGAGACTCTAAAAGAAACCTAACCCTAGACCATTTATTATAATAGATGAGGCAGCAGCCATTCCAGAGAGCCGCTCTCGACATTAGAAAGACTTTCATTCTCCATTCACGTTTTAGATTTCTTTTCTTTATTTTTCTGTAAGCCATGAACATGAGTGGCTAAGTTTTTAATTCAATTCAAGGGATTCAAGTTCTTTTGCTTGATTTGTGAGATCAGGTTCTTAATTTAATTTATATCATTTTGAATATCTATTGTTTTTTGATTTCTTTGTCTTTAATCTATTGAATAATTTGCTAAAAAGGCCTATTAGTTAATTGTTTGATGAGATCAATTGCTAATTCATCTTCATAATCCGTAATTGTTGTATAAGCTTGAACATGAGTAGCAATTAGGTTTTATTGATTATGATCCCAGTTTTCGATAATAACCTAAGGGAATAATAAGGTGAAATTAAATGATTTATGCTTCATAAATTGTTGTTCAGCTTAACTACTTCATATTCTTAAAGCAGTTATTAATTTGATGAGGATTGCTTAATACCAATTCAGTTAATAATTAGAGTCAATAAGAGTGCTGGGCTCGAATTGATGAGTATAGAGAAGTCAGGGGTTTACCTCGTTGTTTGGTAAATCTACGTTAAGTATTCAATAAGAGATAATTGTATTTCTTTTGTCTATGATCAAATCAATGCAGTGGAATGCGAATTACCTTGGACTGAAGTTTGTTTAAATTGAGATTTTTATATTTAGTTCTTGAATTTCTGATTTCCTCTGATTTTGTGTTATAAAACCCCCCACCCCCCCCCCCAATCTTTGTCTCTTCCGTTTTCCATTACACAAGTGCACGAAATTTAATAATTCAGTCTCTAGGATTCGACCTAGATTTACCATTTGCTACAGAAAATATTTCATAACTGGTAATTTCAATTAATTTAATTTCTAGTGGATTAGATAGCCATCAAGGAGTCATAAATAACACAAATAATGGTAAGAAAAATTTAGGAAAAATTTTAGAAATAAAATACAACCAAGTGAAATGAGCCGGTGCCCTAGCGATGGGTAACCCAGTGGGAAATTGCGGTCCTCGCAGCTAGGAGCCCTAAACCAGGGAGAAAATTCATGAAATAATTTTTGGGACTCCAGAGAAGAGTCATTAAGGTTTCGATGGCATTAGAATGCCAAGAAAATGCTTCTAGAATTTTATCAATCGGTACAAACAGTTTTGGCTTCTTAAGCCAAACGAAGGGCATTTTGGTCATTTCATCTTCAAAGATGATTTTTGGCCAACTTGTCCAGTTAAGTAAATAAATTATATGATATAAAATATGAATAAATATTGTTAAAAATTTAATTAAAAGTGAGTGAAAAAAAAGAAAAAGAAAATGGAAATAAATACCCCATTTATGACATCATGCTCATGTGAGAATGATGCAATAAAAACTCATGGACCAATCACCATTTAACAACACATTTAAATGCATTTAAAATGGAAAAAGAATTCAAATAAAAGAATTATTTTCTGCCTTCTTCTTCCCTATCCAACCGAAGCTCTCTCTCTTCTCACTAGAACTCTCTTACAACCACACCATAAAACTTCTTCTTATCTTTATTAAAGTTGACCCTTGTGATTAGAACTAGCTTGAGGCAGCACAAGGGAAGGGAAACCAAGAAGTTTATCAAGCTTGGGGTTAGCTCTCAAACAGGTTAGTGCTAGAGTCTTTCTTTCTCTCTTTTAATTCTTGATTAGAACTAGGAATTGAACTAAGAAATTGAAGAAATTGTGTAAAAATATGCATGTAGGGACACTATCCAATTTTTGGCAGCCTTAAATCTTCTTGAGTTTGATAGGTTTTAATGGATTTAAAATGGTGTAGGGCTGTCTCTTGACATGTATAAGTGAATTGAAAACTTTAATTGTGAGTATAAGATTTGAGAATTTGGGATTTAGGGTTTTATGAAAATTTAGGGTTTTATTCATGTAATGGTGCATGAACATTTTAATGGTCAATTAGTGACCATTTAGTAAGATTTAACTGTAAATTAAAGTGAATTAGGGCATTGAAGTTTGATTTGGTAAACTACCCTTAAGGTGCCAGAATCACTAGACTTAAGTTCAGTGTGATTGGACAATAATAACTGGAATTGTAAAACTTCAATTGGTGCAAAACTAATTGGAGGTGAAGCTAGACACATAATGACACAACTTTGATGAAGAAACCTTGCCCAGAAAACAAACTTAGGATACCTTAAAAATTGACTAAATCCAAGTAGCACCAATTCTGCCTGGGCAAAATGACCAAATGAACAGTATTTATTCATTTGGTCATAACTCAGTGTAGAAAGGTCCAATTGACCTAAAATTTATATCAATGGAAAGATTAGACAATTTAGAACAACTTTCATGAAGAACATAATTCCAAATTTTGACCAGAATTTAATGGAATTGTCCACCAAAGTCAAGATACCAAATCTAGCAAAACCAAGATTGCCCAGAAATTCTAGGTACAGGTCAATCTGGCCAGTTATGGTAAAATAGCCATAACTTGAGATAGAAAACTCCAAATAGAGTGATTCAAAAAGGAAATTAAAGAAGACACATAAAGGAACAACTTTGATGGAGAAAAGTTTGCCAAATTCTCACTATAGCTTAGACCAATGGAATAGTAAACTAAAGGTATGAAATCTGAAAATTTTGAATAACATAAAATAAGTTTTAAAATGGTATTGGAAATCAATGCCAACAAAAATAAAATGTAAAATGTGGTATATTGGCAAACTTAGGCTTAACAAATCTATTATGAATCAAAAAGTTAACCTTTGAAAGTAAATGGTCAAATAAATAGTAACCACTAAATTATGTGAAGTAGAAAAACAAACTATAAGAACTATTGTAGTTGTTAATATAGGATGCGGTCGGTAAAATGGTGAATGGTGAAGTTGAGTGACCACAATGATACAGGAAAGGGTATAATAAATTAGAAAGCTATTATAATAGTTATGATATAGATAATGTAAATAGTTGATTTAAATTTTTGAATTTGAGTGACACTAGGATTTAAGGAAAATTTAGTTAAATTTGAAATCCATGAAATATTCATGGACTACTTGGAATATGAATAATAATTTATATAAATAGGGCAATGAATAAATGAATGTATAAATAAGACTTTAGCTCCCATTATGGGAGAAAGGACAAGAAAAAGTATTTTGAGTACAATGGTGCATAAGAACCATTGTTTTGAATTGTGATCATTATGGACAACATAATGAATATATAAATTACAATGAATGCATAAATTATGTAAATATTAAACTTAGAGATTTATATTTCTATTATGAAAAAGATTAAAATGCTAGAAATTATAATTAGAACCTATAATGAAATAATGAAACTTATGAACATTTAATGGTACTATGTGCCCATGTATTGCCTAGACACGTGTGTTAGATTGGATAGATTGGCATGCCAATACAATATTGTTTTAAAAGTACTGTGAAAGGCTTTATGCTTGTATTCATGGCTTTATGCCTGTACTAATGGCTTTACGCCCGTACTCATGGCTTTTTATGCTCGATTATGTGTTATCATGGCTTTTTAGCCATACTGACTGCATACTTGGTTGACGTTCTATGTCCCATGGTATGACAGCCCCAGGCACCGCGATGTCCAGTGCCAACGACCCGTTATCCAGTTTAGTCAGCCCGTCATAGGTTATTTGGGCAGTGAAATTTATTAAAATAAGTTAAGAATATTAGCAACTGAAAATATTAGCAATTAAATAAATGAGTAAGAATATTTAATTATTATAAAAGAATTGAGCGCTTTTGAAGAGGAATAAATTAGAATAAAGGATAGTTAATATTAGAAGTATTATATAAAATTAGATTAAATTCCAGAGTATCCAAATTTTGATTCATTTCTTTTTTTTATTGTATATTATTTTCTTGTTATATTATTGCACCACTAAGAAGCAATGCTTAGTGCGATGGATTTGTTTCCTCGCACAGGTACTGAAGGTAAAGCCCAGCGAATATTAAACAGAGATTTTGGAGTTCTGATCTGTAGAAGTGTCTAAAGTATTCAAGGTTATCACCTCCTCAGCAATGCATGTAGATAGGGCCCATATAGGTCATAATTTGTATGTTGTATAAAATGCTTAGTTATAGTATTGTAATGTAAATTATGAAAATGTAATTAATAGGTATGTGATGTAAATTAATAAATCGGTTAATTCATATGTGATTAAATTGTATATCATGTAAATTAATGAAGATTGAAAATTTTCATATATGAGTTAAGCATGAATGGGAATGTATGGAAATGGATATGAATGAAATTGTATAGATTTGAATACGGAATTGAAATATATAGATGATGCATGAAATGATGTGTAACACCCCAAAGTTCGGTAGTGCGTTCTGCTGCTCCGGTGACCAGTGTTGTCCAGACAGCTAGGATGCCTAGAACCGTACCTCAATATGAGTGAGGAGACATAAAATAATGAAATACAAGAAAAGAAAAACAAAGGAAAAATCATAGCAAAGAAATGTAACCGAGTAAGTGAGCCGGGAAACCTAGCGATGGGTGAGAAGTCACGTGGACCGTTGACTAGAACCAAAAATATTTTTAGGTCATAAATAGACCCTTATTGAAGTATATATCTCATTAGAAAGATTAAAAAAAAATTTAAATTATTAGTACAAAGAATAGTGAGAAATCGAAAAACAGACAAAATACAAAATCGAATGCAAGGCATTATAGTCATTTGACAACCCAAAGTGTCTTTTGACCTAAATGTCCATTAAAAATAAATAGTATTACACTTAGAAAATAAAATGAAAAATTAAATTGGTGGTACCCAAAGTAAATAGCTAAAATAATGGGTTAAATGTGGATTAAGTGAAAGTTAACTTATAATATGTTTTAATTTTAGTTAGTGGACCACTATAGGATTAATTAAACATAAAGTATGGCAGGTGTAAGTCCACTAAACCCATCAGATAGTTCATCTTCTCCAACTTACAAAGTTGCCGAATTTAAAGAAAGGAGAAAGCCACCATTAACGTTTTTCTTCAAAGCTCCATGCACTCCCCATTTTCAACTCCAATCACTTTGATAGCTTCATGAAAAATGGTCTACACACCACAAGGAAGATATTGATACCAATTTTGAGAAGTTTGGTGAAGGTTTAGCAAGTTACAATTAAAGGTAAGTTTGCATTTTTGAGAAATTCTTTGTTAAAGTTTATGTTTATGTTATGGGTGTTAGTTTGGTGAAGGAAAATTTTGAGTTTGAAGGGTTATTGTTGTCTTCATTTTGGACAGCCATGAGTCATGTTTTTGATGAGGTATTTGTGCATATAATTGATGAGAAATAATGTTAATCATGGTGATTTAGTAACTTAGTGAATTATTTCATGTTTATATGGTGAATTATGCATTTTGATGGGAATTGGTATATGGGACGGCAATGTGATGTTGAAGAATGGTTTGTGGCAGCTTGTGGACACTTGAGTAATGGTATATATTGAAGGAAGTGTGGGCAGAATATTGACCTAGAAAGATTGATGATATGTATGTAAATTAACATTGTAAAGTGTATGTACAGTTTGTAATGTTTAGGTGTGTTTGTAATAGTACTTAAAGATTGTAATTGTGAATGATTATTGGTGTGTTGAAGGTGATTGGAATCTGCCCAAAATAATGCTAATGTAATGTAGAAAATGCTTTTGATAATGTGCCAAAACAGTTTGGTAGGTAAGTAAACAAATGGCAAAGGTAAGTGTGTGTTTGAAGTTGGGGTGTGAAATGCATATTGAGGGCAGTGTATATTTTAGCCTATAACCTTGAATGTGTAACCTCAATTGGTATGAGACCAATTTGAGGTGAAACTAGGCACAAAATGTGCCAACTTTCATTGAGAAACCATGCCAAAATTCTGCTTGCAAGGTGACCTAAAAAAATGACCAATTCGGATTAGGTGCAATTAGGACCTGAAAAATGACCAATTGGGCAGCAGTGAGTGTTTAGGCCATAACTCACTCAAACCAGGTCCAATTGACCTGAAATTGTGACCAAGAATAGTTAAGACCCATACCTACAAGTCTTATGAAGACACCAAAGCCCAGAAATGACCATAAGCAAGTCAAACAACTTGCACAAGTTCGGGTCCAAAACTGGCCGAACCAAAATTGACCAATTTGACCTAAAATTGACCTAAAATGGTACCATTTGACCAGCAAGAGTGTAATGACTATAACTTGGTCTACTTAACTCGGATTGACCTAAAATTTTGCATCCATAAGACCTAAATCTACAAGTTTGTAGTTTCGACCGAGACCCAAAACCGAGGAACTAGATCGTCCGGTTAGGTCAAACCAGTATCCCTAATCCAAAGAATTTGCATTAAAATGCACTAAGCAAGGAAATGACTTTGGTAAAACATACCAAACCTAAAACCCTATCAAATGTGACATATTAACGACACTAAAACCTAATTTACCTAAAACGCAACGAGGGTCGGTATATTAGGTGATTAAGTGAATAATTGAGTTCAGTGCATTATTTACCAAACACCATCGATAGAGACAGTTTAAATTAGTAAACACTTCAAATTGTGTTTCTCGATTACCAAAGACTCAGAAAAGGGAAGGAAACAGAGTCGGATCGAGAGATCATCAGAGGTTTGTGCACAACTAGTTTTTAACTGATTTTGTTTTGAATATTTCATATGATTAAATGACATATTTTTCTTATGTGTTATGTTTAACAAGCCTTGGATTTAATTCAATGATTATTGAAAATTGTTACAGTATGTATGAATTCAGCTTTGTGAAATGGTATTTCCACAAGTATTAAGCATTGTTATGGATTGAACAAATTATGTTTTGGAAAATTGTGATAGAACATGTTTTGAATTGTGATGGTAATTTTCATGGAAAAATGCAAATTTATGATTTGAATTGTGATGAGCATAAAAATTATTGGATATTAGAATTGACTTTGAATCGAATTATATTGTGATTTATGCTCACTAAAATGATTGTGATATTGTTTTATATCTCACTATAGATGCTTGACTAGGTTATTACCCGTCTCTCTCATTTGTTGAGAAGACAATGGAGTGAGTTGTGTTTTGATTACCATGGTACGTGCACAGGCTTAGATTCTCCTTTGATTTGAGGTTAGATCTAAGTTTATTTTATCGTTATGGCCCTTACGGAAGATTCATTATTGTGATGGTATGTGCACGATAATTCGACCTCCCCGACCATAGGGAGTTAGAATCAGATTCGACCTCCCCGACCATAGGGAGTTAGAATCACATCGAATATGGCCCTTTCGGATTAGTCTTGCATAGTTAGTGAGATAAAGATTGATTTTTGAGATACAACATGGTTTTTGAGATGCATAATGACTTTTGAGATACAGTATGATTTTTGAGATACAAAATGATTTTGAGATACAGAATGGCTTTTGAATGGTAAGGAATGGTGATTTCAATTATGGTTTGTGTGTAATTGATTTTGTTGGAATTACTTAAATGGATAGTCAAGATTTGATAAATTGAATTTTGTGCTCCAAGTTATTTATACAAATGATTTACATTATTGGCAATGAATATTTTGAGTTGTGAAATTTGATGAGTATTCAGATTCCCAAATTATTTACTGTAAAAATTGTCAATGTATATTGTATTATGTTTTAAATTATAGTTGTGCACCACTGAGTTCACCACTCAGCGATAGCTTTGCATGCTGTCGCAGGTAAGAAGAGCATAGAACAGTGATTAAGTTACTTTGAGGATACATTCAGATCAGCTCCAGGTATATCATAGATATACCCATGTACATAGGTTTTGATGTAAGCATGTAATAATATGTATGTAAATTATTTGAGCAGTTGTATAAAAACTCTTGTAAAACATTTTGGTATGTAATTAAATGTAAATTATTGTAAATGTAAATTTGAGATTTCATTTACTTGAATAGTTTGTATTATATTTCTTGTATCTCACTTTGAAAAATCACTATGGATTTGAATTGAGAAATATGTTGTGTTGAGAAATATATTGGAGTTGAGATTTGCAAATACATATTGAAGTGCTTTTTACAAGAACTGCTTTATCCAAAATACGATGGCACTCTGCCAAAATTTTCTGAAACTCCAATTAAGTCAAATGTGTCGCTTTATCACTTGATTCAAAAGGTTTTTAACACCTGTAAATAGTGCTCACCACTGTAAAAGAAGTAATAAAAGTTTTGAAAATCCCTTGTAGTGTATTTAATGGGTTATCAGTAGACGGAGTTGGTAATTCATTAGGTATACTACGGGATCATGTTATGCCTTACAGAGGGGTAGGGTGTGACATGTTTTAGTGGTATCAGAGCAATGGTTTTAAAGTGAATTTTGAACTGTGAATTTGAAATCTTTTTGTCAGAACTACAATTGCTCAAATGTTTGATACATATAGTACATTTACATCATAAATATGAACTAATGGAGAGGAATCTCCTTATGTTGGTTGTACAGGAATAGAAAATTCTGTGAGAAAAATGGAAGAGAAGAATGAGATAATAGAACAGTCTGTAATGGCAGAAGAACAAGTTGAAGCCCCAGCTCCACAAAATGTCGAAGGCTTTGTCTGTTCGAACAGTACAAATTATCGCACAAATGGCCCAACAAATGGCCACTTTCTTTCAACAAATGGCTGATAATCAAAGCCCAACCCCCACAAGGGCAGTGTGAAATAGAAAAGAGGGAGAAACCTATGGGTCAGAGCTCGAACAGTAATTTGAGAAAGAGAAAAGAATTTGAGGAACCCTGAACTCAGGAATACGATAGAGGTGGATCATTAAGACAGAAACCACCAAGGTCCAGTCGTCGAACAACTAGAACTTCCTACCCTTCCCGCCAATGTGAAACTTGTAGAAGATATCATGGAGGTATTTGTCGTAAGGCCTCTGGAGCCTGTTACAATTGTGGAAAACTTGGACACTTTGCTAAAGATTGTGCTAAACCACCTCGATTTGCTCCGAGTTCACCAATCGAGTCAAGATAGAAATAGAGTTGGTACTCCTCACCACTATAACACGTTGAATCAACCCGAATATAGTAGCGCACGAGTGTCCACTATGCGCCAAGTAAAAGGAGCAAACTTGGATGTAGTAAGTTTTTAATTTTTGAAAGAAACAATTAGTTATTATTTGATTCCAGCACTACTTAGTTGTGTGTTAGTGTCAGAACTATATGTTCTGTTATCATTCCTTTACATGGGAACGAATTTTGATGTATTAGTGACTAGTCCTTTAGGATAATAACTATAATAACAAGTATGATTGACATTACTTTTGGAAGAATTGTTAGCTAAAAGTATTTTCTAACATACCATAAATTATAAAGCTAAATGGCGAGCCTACTTAATGTAAGGCAAGAGGACCTAAAAGTAAGTTACAGTAATAGAATTACTCTAGATGAGGGCAAAGATGTTACTGTTAGTAATTGTTAAAGGAAATTGTAATCAGAATCGGTTTGGGATATTAGTGGATTCGAGAAAGATAAGATGTTAGAAAACCTAGTCCATGAGGTTATAACGTAGTGACTATATAGTGTTCTCAATGTTTGTATTGTGATTATTGTGTAGAGCTACGTGTTTCCTCGTGGTACAATAAGTAAGAATATTTGTAAGTAATCTATAAATTGATACAATTGCAAATAGGTACTATTATCGAAATAAATGTGAAAATTTTAGTCGAAATTTAAAACTTAACTAGCCTATCGAAAGATTACATTTGTAAGGTAGCTAGAGTCTATATTAATGTGAATTACCCAAGAAATTGCTATAAGCTTAGAGATATCAGTACAACTTATCATCCTCAGATGGATGGACAATTAAAACAAGTGATTCAGGTAAATTTTAAAACTCATTGAGTTTCTATAAATAATGAAATGAAATGATAATAATAACCTGTAATACATGATAAGCCCTCGAGAATATCAGAACTTGTGTCATTGAATCCGAAGGAGATGGGGCGTATAAATCCCACTAATAGAATTTGTATACATTAATAAGTGTCAAGCTAGCATACAAGTGGCACCCTATGAAGACATTATAAGGGAATAGATAACTATGGATTTTGTGATGAAACTTGAGGACACAGAATAGTCATGATGCAAGATGGGTTATAGTTGATGATTGACCAAGTCCGCTCACTTTTTGGATGGACTATAGCCTGGAAAGATTGGCATTGTACATATATGAGATTGTAAAATTGCATGGAGTGCCATATCAATTGTGTAGATCCTAGGTTCACTTCTAGATTCAGGGTAGTCTTGAGAGCCCTAGGAACTAGATTGAACTTCATTCCACCCACGCATGCATGGCCACCGAGAGGGTTATTCAGATATTGGAGGATATGCTACGGGCTTGTGTGATTGAATTTGAAGGTAGTTGGGATACACACTTGCCTTTGATTGAGTTTGCTTATAACAACTACCAATCAAGCATAGGGATGCCTCCATATGAAGCTTTGTATGGCGTAAAGTGTAGAACTCCCTTATGTTGGGATGAGGTAGGTGAAAGGAAGATGATTGGACCGTAAATTGTCCAGTGACAGAGGAAAAGATCGATTGATCGAGAGATAGGCTCAAGGTCGCATCAGTCCTATGTTGATCTCAAGAGAAGAAATATTGAATATGCAAAGGTGATAAGGTATTCCTCAAAGTTTCTCCTTGGAAGAGGATTATGAGATTTGGCGAGAAAAGCGAGTCCTCGTTTCATCGGACCATATGAAGTTACGGAAAGAGTGGGTCCTCCGCATATCGGTTAGCATTACCTCTAGAATTAGTAAGGATACACATGTCTTCTATGTGTCCATGTTAAGGAGGTACAGATCGACCCATCTCATGTGTTGAAGAGATTGAAGTGAATCCAGACCTCTCATATGAGGAAGAACCCATAAAAATTCTGGCTTATGAGGTGAAACAGCTGAGGAACAAACAGATACACCTAGTTAAAGTGCTGTGGAACCATCATTCAGGCCAGGAAGCTACTTGGGAACGTGAAGAGGATATGAGGAGACAACACTCACAGCTGTTCAGAGACTAATGCCAGGTAAAATTTCGAGACGAAATTTATTTTAAGGGGGAGAGAATTGTAACACCCCAAAGTTCGGTGAGTGACGTGTTATCCTGGACAGCTAGGATGCCTAGAACCGCACCTCAATATGAGTGAGGAGACATAAAATAATGAAATACAAGAAAAGAAAACAAAGGAAAAATCATAGCAAAGAAATGTAACCGAGTAAGTGGGAAACCTAGCGATGGTGATCAAGTCACTACGTGGACCGTTGACTAGCGAACCACGAAAAACATTTTTAGGACATAAATAGACCCTTATTGAAGTATAAATCTCATTAGAAAGATTAAAAAAAATTAAATAATTAGTACAAAGAAAAGTGAGAAATCGAAAAACAGACAAAATACGGTGTTACCGAAAAATCGGGAATGCAACCCGAACAGGGGCATTATAGTCATTTGACATCCCGAAGTGTCTTTTGACCTAAATGTCCATTAAAAATAAATAGTATTACACTTAGAAAATAAAATGAAAAATTAAATTGGTGGTACCCAAAGTAAATAGCTAAAATAATGGGTTAAATGTGGATTAAGTGAAAGTTAACTTATAATATGTTTTAATTTTAGTTAGTGGACCACTATAGGATTAATTAAACATAAAGTATGGCAGGTGTAAGTCCACTAAACCCATCAGATAGTTCATCTTCTCCAACTTACAAAGTTGCCGAATTTAAAGAAAGGAGAAAGCCACCATTAACGTTTTTCTTCAAAGCTCCATGCACTCCCCATTTTCAACTCCAGTCACTTTGATAGCTTCATGAAAAATGGTCTACACACCACAAGGAAGATATTGATACCAATTTTGAGAAGTTTGGTGAAGGTTTAGCAAGTTACAATTAAAGGTAAGTTTGCATTTTTGAGAAATTCTTTGTTAAAGTTTATGTTCATGTTATGGGTGTTAGTTTGGTGAAGGAAAATTTTGAGTTTGAAGGGTTATTATTGTCTTCATTTTGGACAGCCATGAGTCACGTTTTTGATGAGGTATTTTTGCATATAATTGATGAGAAATAATGTTAATCATGGTGATTTAGTAACTTAGTGAATTATTTCATGTTTATATGGTGAATTATGCACTTTGATGGGAATTGGTATATGGGACGGCAATGTGATGTTGAAGAATGGTTTGTGGCAGCTTGTGGACACTTGAGTAATGGTATATATTGAAGGAAGTGTGGGCAGAATATTGACCTAGAAAGATTGATGATATGTATGTAAATTAACATTGTAAAGTGTATGTAAAGTTTGTAATGTTTAGGTGTGTTTGTAATAGTACTTAAAGATTGTAATTGTGAATGATTATTGGTGTGTTGAAGGTGATTGGAATCTGCCCAAAATAATGCTAATGTAATGTAGAAAATGCTTTTGGTAATGTGCCAAAACAGTTTGGTAGGTAAGTAAACAAATGGCAAAGGTAAGTGTGTGTTTGAAGTTGGGGTGTGAAATGCATATTGAGGGCAGTGTATATTTTAGCCTATAACCTTGAATGTGTAACCTCAATTGGTATGAGACCAATTTGAGGTGAAACTAGGCACAAAATGTGCCAACTTTCATTGAGAAACCATGCCAAAATTCTGCTTGCAAGGTGACCTAAAAATGACCAATTCGGATTAGGTGCAATTAGGACCTGAAAAATGACCAATTGGGCAGCAGTGAGTGTTTAGGCCATAACTCACTCAAACCAGGTCCAATTGACCTGAAATTGTGACCAAGAATAGTTAAGACCCATACCTACAAGTCTTATGAAGACACCAAAGCCCAGAAATGACCATAAGCAAGTCAAACAACTTGCACAAGTTCGGGTCCAAAAACTGGCCGAACCAAAATTGACCAATTTGACCTAAAATTGACCTAAAATGGTACCATTTGACCAGCAAGAGTGTAATGACTATAACTTGGTCTACTTAACTCGGATTGACCTAAAATTTTGCACCGCGGTCCATAAGACCTAAATCTACAAGTTTGTAGTTTCGACCGAGACCAACCGAGGAACTAGATCGTCCGGTTAGGTCAAACCAGATCCCGGAATCCAAAGAATTTGCATTAAAATGCACTAAGCAAGGAAATGACTTTGGTAAAACATACCAAACCTAAAACCCTATCAAATGTGACATATTAACGACACTAAAACCTAATTTACCTAAAACGCAACGAGGGTCGGTATATTAGGTGATTAAGTGAATAATTGAGTTCAGTGCATTATTTACCAAACACCATCGATAGAGACAGTTTAAATTAGTACTGAAACACTTCAAATTGTGTTTCTCAGTTACCAAAGACTCAGGAAAAGGGAAGGAAACACTGAGTCCAGATCAGGGAGACAGTCATCAGAGGTTTGTGCACAACTAGTTTTTAACTGATTTTGTTTTGAATATTTCATATGATTAAATGACATATTTTTCTTATGTGTTATGTTTAACAAGCATTGGATTTAATTCAATGATTATTGAAAATTGTTACAGTATGTATGAATTCAGCTTTGTGAAATGGTATTTCCACAAGTATTAAGCATTGTTATGGATTGAACAAATTATGTTTTGGAAAATTGTGATAGAACATGTTTTGAATTGTGATGGTAATTTTCATGGAAAAATGCAAATTTATGATTTGAATTGTGATGAGCATAAAAATTATTGGATATTAGAATTGACTTTGAATCGAATTATATTGTGATTTATGCTCACTAAAATGATTGTGATATTGTTTTATATCTCACTATAGATGCTTGACTAGGTTATTACCCGTCTCTCTCATTTGTTGAGAAGACAATGGAGTGAGTTGTGTTTTGATTACCATGGTACGTGCACAGGCTTAGATTCTCCTTTGATTTGAGGTTAGATCTAAGTTTATTTTATCGTTATGGCCCTTACGGAAGATTCATTATTGTGATGGTATGTGCACGATAATTCGACCTCCCCGACCATAGGGAGTTAGAATCAGATTCGACCTCCCCGACCATAGGGAGTTAGAATCACATCGAATATGGCCCTTTCGGATTAGTCTTGCATAGTTAGTGAGATAAAGATTGATTTTTGATATAGAAAATGGTTTTTGTGATTCTTAATGACTTTTGAGATCTGAGATGATTTTGAGATACAAAATGATTTTGAGATACAGAATGGCTTTTGAATGGTAAGGAATGGTGATTTCAATTATGGTTTGTGTGTAATTGATTTTGTTGGAATTACTTAAATGGATAGTCAAGATTTGATAAATTGAATTTTGTGCTCCAAGTTATTTATACAAATGATTTACATTATTGGCAATGAATATTTTGAGTTGTGAAATTTGATGAGTATTCAGATTCCCAAATTATTTACTGTAAAAATTGTCAATGTATATTGTATTATGTTTTAAATTATAGTTGTGCACCACTGAGTTCACCACTCAGCGATAGCTTTGCATGCTGTCGCAGGTAAGAAGAGCATAGAACAGTGATTAAGTTACTTTGAGGATACATTCAGATCAGCTCCAGGTATATCATAGATATACCCATGTACATAGGTTTTGATGTAAGCATGTAATAATATGTATGTAAATTATTTGAGCAGTTGTATAAAAACTCTTGTAAAACATTTTGGTATGTAATTAAATGTAAATTATTGTAAATGTAAATTTGAGATTTCATTTACTTGAATAGTTTGTATTATATTTCTTGTATCTCACTTTGAAAAATCACTATGGATTTGAATTGAGAAATATGTTGTGTTGAGAAATATATTGGAGTTGAGATTTGCAAATACATATTGAAGTGCTTTTTACAGGTTTTCTGAAGAACTGTTTTATCCAAAATACAGATGGCACTCTGCCAAAATTTTTACAGAAACTCCAATTAAGTCAAATGTGTCGTTTATCACTTGATTCAAAAGGTTTTTAACACTGTAAATAGTGCTCACCATCAGTAAAGAAGTAATAAAAGTTTTGAAAATCCCTTGTAGTGTATTTAATGGGTTATCAGTAGACGGAGTTGGTAATTCATTAGGTATACTACGGGATCATGTTATGCCTTACAGAGGGGTAGGGTGTGACATGATGAGATTTTTATTTTATAATATTATTGAAATATTCAAAGAAGTGAATAGTAAAACACGTCAAACGTTAATAAAATAAGGAAAACTCCATTAGTTTCTCCGTCGAAAAACAATTGATATTAAAAGATAATAACTTAAAAATGATTAAAGGAATAAAGTAAGATAAGATAGGGTGCTCTGGCACCGAATGTAGCACGCCTTACTAGGCTACACTGTAGTCAGGTGAGGGGTGTCATAAATCTTATCTCATTCATATAAAGCTCATTCAAAACAAATTTCAAGTTAAAAACAAAGAAGAAAGTTAGTTATGCATAAACCTTCAATGATCTCCTTTCTCTTTACTCACTTCTCCTTATCCGTCCTAACCTCTTTTTCTACTGAAAATACATAAGTAGAATGTTTCAATACTCATCTCAACTATTCCCAAGTACTCATTACATGAATGTCTAATGCATCCTTAAGTTAGCTTTGAAAATTTCAAAAAGTTTTGGATTCTGGATAGCTTGGTGTCCTGATCTTTGAACTCAATTTTTACCTAGTTTCAATCATAATTTGATGAGGTGTCCTTCATGAAAATTATTCCTTTAGGTCTCAGCTTTATTTTCCTTTTTGAATCACCTAATTTGGAGTTTTTTTAACTCTAGTTATGATCAAATTACTAATTACTATTCACGCGAACAAATTTTACAGATTTCAGGTTTTCCAAAATTTACCCAATTTGCATCTAACATCCAAGCCTTTTATGCCCAAAATTAGGATCAGGTCCCTAAAAGAATATTGCAGGTCTCTATCTTAAGTTTTTAAATCATTTTGAATCACTCTAATTAGAGTTTTGTAGAGAAAGTTATGATCTGTTAACCCTACTGGGGTCATAAGGCCAATTAGCTGAATTGCAGGAATCCAGCTTATGCATGCCTAAATTTCCCTAAGTTGCCTCAGCAATTTCCCTAAGTTGCCCCAAGATCTAAGTTCCGGTCCAAACACAAAAGTTGTAATTCTATATGTTATAAGAATTTTGACTTCAGAATCACTGCATTTTCAATTTTGTAGCCCAAGTTATGGCAATTTTACATAAACTGGTCGGATGACCATTTTCCAGAATTTCAAGACTGGTCCAGGTTTAAGCAGATTTATTGACCTAATTTTGCTCAGCAATTTGATTGGGTTAAGTTTATAATTTGACCTTAAGTTCCTCATATGAAATGTTCTACTATGTTTCAGGCCTCCATCAGTTTAAGAATTAGGTCAATTAGAGTTTCCTAGAGTGAGTTATGACAATTTTAAAATTACTATTCACGTGATCATTCTGCTAGTTCCAGAATTCCCACATCCAGATTCAAGGCTCATTTAGGATAGCTTTTGGTCATTTTATGGGCTAGGTATCTTCATGAAAATTCTAGCATTATGTCTTAAGTTTCATTTTCAATTAGTTTCACACCAATTGGAGTTGTGTAGCTCAACTTATAAGCTGCCAAGCACACTGGACTCTGTGTCCAGAATTTCAGCAACTCAACACACTACCCATCCATCAATTCATCTCAATAACCAACTTCAATTCACATTCAATGTGCATCAATTGGCCAATATTTGGACATAAATCCCTAATTTTCCAAAACTCTATTTTGAAATTTTTCCAATCCGTACCATTCCATTAATTCCTTTCATCAACTAATTGTCAATTCACACTCAAGGAACTTCAAAAGACCATAATTTGTCATTATAAACACTAATTATACTTTATACAATAAAAGCCCTAATTTCCCATGAACCCTAATCTTTCATTTTCTAATTTATGCAAATCCCATCTTTGTTTTTAAAACTAGATAAGAAAAGGGGATATGTATAGGTTAAACTCCAGACAAATTCACTTGCAATTTATAAGTGAGACCCTAACTCATACAGAAAAGCATGAAATGCACTAACTTTATTCGATGGAATTATAATTTTTATATGATATGTAAAACATCCACCAATAGCTCCCCTAGGTTTTCTAAGTGTAACCACAAAGAAATATGCACCTAAAAAATGAAGAGAAATTTTCCAGTTGAGTATTTACATATCTATAACTACAAATTTCCAATCACCAAAGATTTCATGTAGAGTGTGCGTTCCTAAATTGTCCACCAAGACAATTCAATATCTACTCATATAGAGTGTGACTAAGACATTGAAAAGGTACTTAAGGTTTGATTATTGAAATTGTTTAAGTGTTGATCGATAATATGTAGAAATAATAATCCTCAAACGTTCACGCTCATAGATTATAGCCACATCAATGTGGCTATATCAAGGAGCATGAATGCATAAAGGTGTGACTTGACACCTATTATCGATGTACATTTTTTTATGCATCAAGGTGGTTATTGGATGATTCTTTCTTAAACTCTTATTAGCTAGGACTAATAGCAAGAGAATCCCCATAATCATTATCAAAAAGCTAATAATGCCTAAAATTTGGTCATTTTAGGATTTGTTCATTTTAGGCATAGCTTAAATGAAGAATATGTATTATCTTACATATACAAAATATGTTTTTTTATCAATTTAATTGAAAAGGATAAAGACATATAATGGACATAGCTTGGTAAAACCCCAAGAGGGATGTATGAGGTTTGTTACATCCATAATCATTACATAAAGAGAATGAATAAGCAAACAAATGAGTTGAAGAATAGGAAATTCAAATACCTATATGTTCCGTATAGAAGTTAAGCACCACAATGTATGAAATTAAAACTAGAGTAGAAAATCCTAATACTGTGAGGATCTAAATCAGGTTTCTTTATACAAGATGATATATCTTGAAATGGGATCAATCAAAATCATAAACTGTTTAAAATAAAAAGAATGATTATGAATTGAAGTAAAGTAATTAAATGGTTGAAGAAAAGAGTGAGATGATATCCATGCATTCAAGACACACAAAAGTAGGTATTATTGATGTGATTTATCACACTTACAATTGTTTCTCACCAAACTTAGAAAGAAATGATAGTCCACGGATAAGAAGATGGTGCATCCAAATTACAAAAGCTTTATCAACATTTATATACTATTTACAAAATCTTTGAATGCAATTGGAGTGATGTATAGTGAAATAACAGACCGTCCAACCATTTAGAAAAAATTCCTAAATGCAAGTGCATCATTTATACTATTTATAATGAAAAATAATTCATTTATTAGTTTTATATTTATCTATTTATTGATTATACTTTACAATAGAATATGGTACTCACCTTTATTCTTTTCCTTTTTCTTTTTAGAATAGAATATGATACTTTATAGCAGAATACGATCCTTGTCACAACAGAATTATAAAAATAATTTTTTTTTCATTTTTTCAAACTAATATTGTAACACCTCCACTATAGATAGTCCATACATTCTACTATTTTGACGACTAACATCTATCCGGACAGACTGGGATGTCTGGAACCACCCTTAAATTTAAGTAATGAGTTATAAATTAAATTAATAAAGATCAAGTAAGATTAAAGAATAAATAAATAAATAAAGGAAGTGGAATATAAATCAGTTAAATGTGCCCAAGTCCTGACACCACGAGGAAGTGACTACGGGTCTAGTTGTTACTCCAGTCCCTATAGGATCTTGTGAATTAATAAGTCAAGGAAATGAAAAGAAATAAGTTCAAATAAGTAGATTAAAAAAAACCAAAGCTAGGGACTTATCGGGTATTATGAAAAAAATGAACAGAAATCCGGTAAGAGTAAAATTTGGTCAATTAAATTTAAATGTCCAACATTAATAAAAAAAATGAGATTTATTAAGTTAATAAAGTATGATTAATTTAATTAATTAAGATTATGAAAATTAAACATAATTATTTAATTAGTCAAACATAATGACTATAGATTTCAAAATATTTACAAGTTTGTCATTTTCAAATATTTACAACTTTGCCATTAGGATTAATTAATATAAATATCAAAGGAAAATGACAAATATTATTCATCTTCTTCTTCCCATCAACCTTGCCGTCCCACTCTTTCTCACTATCCCTCCATGAAAGCTTCAATCCAAGCTTGAATCCCATAAATTCTACCATAAATTTCAAGGAAAATTAAGAGAAAATCAAACATCAAGCC
Organism: Hevea brasiliensis; assembly: GCF_030052815.1. Taxonomy (NCBI): domain Eukaryota; kingdom Viridiplantae; phylum Streptophyta; class Magnoliopsida; order Malpighiales; family Euphorbiaceae; genus Hevea; species Hevea brasiliensis. The sequence goes on from NC_079503.1 coordinate 22,135,536, forward strand.
CTAATTTGAAGAGAGCAAGCAAGAATTCAAGGAAATTTGGAAGATTAGGGAAGGAAGGAATTTTGATTTGGGGAGACCAAGAAGGAGAATAAAGTTGTTGGTGAATTGAAGGTGGTTTAAAGGTGCTTAGGATGTATAAACCAAGGTTGCTTAGGACTTATAAACCAAGGTTAGTGCTAATAAATGCCTTGAATTTTCAAAGCTTTTGCTATTAAGTTAGGGTTTTTATACAATTAGAGTTTTCTTGGTATGGAGCCTTTTTAATACTATTATGGTTGTATTATGACTATTTGATATGTATTGATTGAGAAACATCAATTATTTGTTGAAGAAACTAAATGAAACGGGTGTTGGACATTATGGGTGAATCTGGACAGCTTGAGTCCAATGGAGTTAAATGCTCATATCTTGAGCTACATAACTCTAATTGATGTGAAACTAACGGAAATTTAAAGCTAAGACACTATACTAAAACTTTCATAAGATTAGTTGCCCAAATTATGTGTGTAGATACTTTAGATAAATGCTAGAAGTTGAGTTATAACACCTGAAAACTAGGTGCAGAGAACCCTGGATAGTCTGGATTAGAATGAGTTTAACTCACTCTAGGAAACTCCAAAATAGGTAATTTTTTATTTGTTGAAAAGCTAAGACATAAAGAAACAACTTTTCTGAAGAACAAAATGACAAATTCAAAGTGTAACTTGTTTAAATTAGGGTTCCAAAAACTACCCAAACCCTATCCTGCAATTAGTAAAAAATACACCTGAACATATCCTGTTTACTTGGACATAACTCATTTTATATAATTCTAAATGAGGTAAAAATTTACCTTGTTTGGAAGCTATGACGTAGAGGAACAAGTTTTATGGAGAATACTTGACTTGAAACTGACTAAAAGATATCTGAATTAGGACTGGAATCCAGAAGTGCAAATCTTGAATCCTGAAAAATGACCAAATGAATTGTGCACACTAAATTAAGCATAACTCATTCTACAAAACTCCAAATTGAGTAATTCTTGAACCTGTGTAATCCTAAGACATAGGGGAATAATTCATATGAAGATCATGACACTAAATTATGACTATAACCTATCCAAATTTGCTTGAAAAAGTAAGTTTAGAAATCTACTTGGATTCTGGAAGTGCCCTGAAATCTGAGATTTTGTCACTTGAACAGTTTTGGCAAAATAGCCATAACTTAAGCTACACAAATGCAAATTGAATAATTCCAAAGCTAAAATAAATATAAAACATAGATATACAATTCTCATGAAGAATGTATGGCCTAATTCCTATTGTACCTTAGCCAAATCTACTAAGGAAATTGAGGTACCAAATCTGGAAATTATGAAATGCAAGCATAATTGCTTGAAATGTGAATTGTGCCTAATGCCAATGGCATGATAAGCATGAATGGCATATGAAATTATGTTTGGGACCTATGTTTCAGTGATGAATGAGATAATGATGAAATGATGAAATAATGAGAACCTTGAATTACTAATAATAATAAATTAGCCCGAGTATGCCTAGACAGTAGTGAATAGGTTGGATAGATTGGCATGCCAAGAAGGGATGAGATTAGCAATATTGTACATGGCTTTTATGTCCGAATACCATTGGCAGGCACTGAGTGTCCAATATGGTTATCCCTTATTCATGATTGCTTTGAATAATCATTGGCAGACACCGAGTGTCCGATATGATTATTCCTATGGCTTTTACGCTCAATTATATTGCATACTCGGTAAGCACCGATGTGTCCGATGGTATGACGGCCCGAGGCACCGAGTGTCCAGCTCCAGTAAAACCTGCATATCCAGTCTAGCCAGTTCTGTTAAAGGTTACTTTGGGCACTGAATTAAGTAAGAAAGTTGAATATCGAAATAAAGAAAAGAAAAGAAAAGATCCTATGAAAATAAATCATTCCAAAGATCATAGAAATATGGAAATATGAGAAAACGAGAGAAAAAAAAAGTGGTGAAAGGTATCCAAAACAGTTATAAAATATACCAAAGAAAATGACTATAGAATTTTGATAGCATAAATTCTATATTTTTTTAAAAGACTTATGAACATTTAAATATGCATTTTCCTTATTTTGTATAAGCATGAAATTATTTTTGTTTATATATTATATTTTGATTATGCTAGTGCACCACTAACCAGAAATACTAAGCGCGATGGTTTCTTCTCGCCCAAGTCCACGTGATAAGACCCAGTAGACTCGAGACAGAGATTTTGGGATTGATCTACAATAGGAGTCATTGTCATCTCCGCACTTCATTTTAGTATAGATTTTTGGCCCACAGTAGTGCATGACTATGTACATTAAAATTAAACAAAGATGTAATTAAATTTTTGGATTGTATGATAAATGTGTTTATATTTTATAAATGAATGTAATGAAGGAAAAATTTATGTATAGAAATGGATGTGATTGGAAAAAGAAATATGAATTGTGATGTTGAATTTATTAAATATTTGAAATTATCCAATATGAATAATGTTGAACAGGTCAATACTTTAACAGGTAAAATGTTAAAAATACTGGGAAACTCTTGCAGTTTTCCATTAAAAATTTTCTTAATTAAATTATGATGAAATTAAACTAATCATCAATTGAATAGGATAAGATTAGGTGCTTTAGCATAGGATATGGCATTCCTTTGCTCGGCTACATTGTAGATCGAGTAAGAAGGTGTTACAAATATATATAAGTTTTACCTTAAAAAAAAAAAAACAAATCCATATAATTAGTTTCAATGCAAGTATGATAAAATTGTGGACCAATTTTAATTTTGAATTCCACAGTATATATACATTAGCAAAGTTCACTTTCAAAGTGAATCATTGAATGCAATAACATGTAATGTCTCATAAAATAAATCCAGTACGGCTTTAATTACGAGGAGAAAAAATAGCCATCAAGCTCATTTGATTATCCTTATATAAAATAAAAAATGTGTGCTCCACTTATCAGCTTTCTGCATTTGGTATGAAAATTTAGCAAAACATAATCTTAATTTTTATGAATCTTGTTATTATAAAGGATTAAAAGTAACATGCAAGTGATCAATCTATAAGTAAAGGAAACAAACAAAAACTAAAAACAAATATGATGAATAACATATATCTTATCCTTCAAGTGAGATGGGTAACAAGTTAATGGTTCTACTGCTAAGACAAAAAAATATTCCACCTAATTTAGAAAATAAAATTATTAGGTTGAATGGGTTGGATGCTTCTCCCTTAAATTTAGATTTAGACATAGTTTAGTCTAAAGTTACTAAGTTCCAAATGAAACCCATAGCATAAACATTAAAGAAGTTCTAAATTTCAAAAGGAACTTTACATTAGAGTTAATTTACATTGCAAAATGAAAAAAAAAAAATAACAAAAGGCACAAAATCAAAATAGTTGGAGCAAGGCAAATTTCTTTCCTTGCGACCAATCGAACCATAGGCCCTCAACTACTCATAATTATTGCAAATTTCTAAAATAAACTGTCAAGCCACATGTAATGAAAACACTTTAAAATATAAAGAAATTCATAGCTATACTTTCACCAAAAAGATAATTATATATGCAGTAAATGAAACAAAGATTGCTTAATTAGATATTTAAAATTTATATTAGCTACTATAGAGTTACAGTTTAGACCTTTATTGCAGGATACAGAAGCTAGAGTTTTATAAAATGTAAGATAAAACTACAAACATCAATATCTCTAAAAATGTTAAATTATATATTAATACAATATAGCCACAAATTAAGGTTCTATAGATTTCAATTAAATAAAAATTTATAACCTATTAAATCGAAGTTTCAAAAACAACACAAATTGTTGCTCATAAATGTCCATGAAGTAAACTCTACCCAAAGGAAGCGTGATAACAATGGATGAAGCAAAAAGAAAAAACATACCTACCAACTAACGACCTAGACTGTGAGAGGAGATTGCGTTGACAATCACGATTATGGACTAAAGGCTTATATGGATTACAGGTCATAAGCCGTGAATCTTGAGCAACACCATGGTGAGAGACAGATGAACTCTAAAGCATGGACAGGGAATTGAATTCTTTGGAGGTTTTGGCTAGAATGAGCTGCAAATTTTGAGAAGATAGATATGTAGGGTTTGTCATAGTAGCCGAATAAAGAGGTTCAAAGTATTAAAAAAAAGGGGGGGGGGGGGGGGGAGCGAGAGTTCCAATTGCTTTCTTAGGGCTTTTGTAAGAAAGTTTATGTTTTAATAATCCAAGTTTTTACTTATCAATTTAACTAAATAATAAACTTTAACAATTAAAATTTTATTCAACAGTTTCAATTGGGAGTAAAGTTTATTTACAAAATAATATTATATACAAATCAAATTATTTTTTTAATAATATTTAAAATAATATTTTCATCAAAAAGTTTTAAAATTATTATAATCACACATGAATATATACAAGCTTGGAAATATATACGAGCTTGTTAAAAAAAAAAAAAAGAAATATATACAAGCTATTTTTATTACAAGTCACAATATGCCAAAAATGAAAATATATTTAAATTTAATATTTTATTATTTTTTAATCTTTTAATTTTTTTTAAAAGTCAGACCAAATATATATTTATATTAAAATATTTTATTATATATTATAATATTTAACATTCAAAGACTCGCCCCAAATATAATATTTAATCATAATTTTTATTATTTTTAAAAGTTAAATTTGTTGTGTTTCATTAGATCATACCAATGTTAAATATATATAAATGCATTTTCAATATAATAAATTTTTTCATAACAGTGAATACTTACATACATTATAATTAATTTTTGACAAAATAATAATTAATATCTATTTTTTTTATTAATGAAAAGGTTCAAATTTTATTGATAATAAATTATTAAAATAAAATAAATTAAAATTTCAAATTAAATGAGTAAATGTAGTATTGAATAATTTTAAAGGCAACATATTTTTAATTCTATTTCTATTAGCAATGGATCATATCAGTTTGTTGCAAAATTAGCAATATATTTACTTTTCCGTTCCAAATTGCAATGGATTTTAAAATTCGTTTCTATTTATCTAATAATATATTTTACAATCTCAATTAGCAACCAATTTTAGTAACAAACTTACTATTTGTTATTAATAGCAACGGATTTAGCAACGGATCTGTGAATCAGTTGCTAAAGTGTTGTACAATATAATTTATTTTGAATTTGCAACCATGTGATGTAACTGTTGCAAAATCCGTTGTAAATAGCAATGAATTTATCTCTATTGCAAAATTCTATTGCAAATTCGTATTTTTCTAGTGGTGCCAGTCATGGCCGTGGTCGAGGAAGAAATATGCATTTCAATTGTGGTGATCATATCTAATTCATCATATTATAAAAAAAATAATAAAATAAAATAAAATAAAAAAACAAAATATCTTGCTACGAGAAGTGGAAAAATACATCTCACCACTATAAGTGGAAAAAGAATGACGAGAAATAAGAAATATGACAATATAAAAATTCAGAAAAAGTGTGCTAGTGTGGCGTGAAAGGACACTGGTCGTGTACTTATCGTACGCCAAAACATCTCGTTGATTTTTATCTAGCATCACTAAAAAGAAAAGATCAAATTACAGAAGCAAATTTTATTTCAAAATGTGATGTTGATGTTGATATTGATATAACACACTTGGAAGTAGCAGATTTCTTTAAGCATTATGAAGGAAAAATTGATTATTTGATTGGTGATAGGACTGCTGTTAAGTCATTTATTTAAGTCATTTAAATACTTTTATTTTTGTTTGATCGTCTTAGTTAATATTGTCATGATTTATTAGTTTTCATACTTTGTTTAAGGCACTTTTTATCACATCATATTAATATAATTGTCATGTTATTTAGAAAGTTTTTTCTATCTATTTCTCATATTGTATATATATTTTTTTTTTCTTTTGAAGATAATATGGATATGGATAGTCCAAAGTTTTTGTTTGGGTTAAAAATCAATGGTGAAGATATGTGTCTAATTGACAGCGTAACTACACATACCATATTTAAAAATTAAAAATAATTTTCTCATTTACTTATAGAAGAGGCAAATGTTAACACGATATTTGGAAGTGCAAATTTAATTGAAGGCTCTAGAAGAGCCACCATATTGCTACCTAAAGGAACAAAACTCATTATAAACAATACATTATTTTCTTCCAAGTCAAAGAAATTTATTAATTTTCAAAGATATCCTCCAAAATAGACACCATATTGAGACATTAAATGAAAGGAACGTCGAATATTTTTGTATTATTGGTAATATCTCAGGTAAGAAATGTGTATTAGAAAAATTATCCACTTTGTCTTCTGGTTTGTACTATACAAAAATTAGTACAATTGAAACACATTCTATTGTAAATTAGAAGTTTACTAATCCAAACATTTTTATACTTTGGCATAATTGATTGGGCCATCCTGGATCTATAATGTTGAGAAGAATAATTGAAAATTCACTTAGCCATCCTTTAAAGAACCAGAAGATTCTTATAACTAATGACTTTTCTTGTGCTAGCCATCCTTTAAAGAACCAGAAGATTCTTACAACTAACGACTTTTCTTGTGTTGCTTGTTATCAAGGCAAATTGATTATTAAACCATTAACAACAAAGGTTGGAATTGAATCCCTTGCATTTTTAAAACGTATCCATGGGGATATATGTGGACCTATACACTCACTTAGTGGACAATTTAGATATTTTATAGTCCTAATAGATGTATCTTCAAGATGATCACATGCTTGTCTATTATTAATTGGCAACCTGGCATTTGCGAGATTGCTTACACAGATAATTCGATTAAGGGCACAATTTTCAGATTATCCAATTAAATCTATTTTCCTTGATAATGCTATGTAGTTTTTATCTCGTGCTTTTAATGAATATTATTTATCAATTGGAATAACTGTTGAACATCATGTAGCCTATGTTCATACACAAAATAACCTAGCAAAGTCATTTATTAAATGTCTCCAGTTGATAGCAAGACCACTATTTATAAGAACGAAATTACCCATTTCTATTTGGGTCATGCTATTCTTCATGTAGCAGCACTGATTCGTCTCATGCCAACAAATTATTACAAATTCTCTCCATTACAATTGTCATTTGGTCATGAACCAAATATTTCTCATCTATGAATTTTTGGGGACAAATTTTAATAATCATCCCTGAACTTATTTAGTTATAACATTATAGTTCCTCAACTTAAAAATGTAACATAAAATATCATTAGCTTTCACATTTTGCACAGTAAAATCCCTTTAATCTCTATTACTGATTTTTCAGTTAGACGCTGACCTGGACAGCTCTAGCATGAGCTTAGTTAGTATTTCTCTTTTCTCTCTCAAGTCATGTGTAAATTGAATTATTCTCCTCTCTAAAGAAAAAATAAATTTTCACATATAAAGAGAATAATTTTACACTTTGCATAAGAGAGGAAAGAGAAATATTGACAAAATACCATGTGAAAGCTATTCACATCAATTTCTAACTGAAAAATCAATAATTGAAAGTCAGAGGAATTTTATTGTGCAAAATTTGAAAGTTTAGGGGGTTTTATGTTACATTTTAAAGTTGAAGGACTGTAGTGTTACAACCATATAAGTTTAGGGACAATTATTAAAATTTATCCAAATTTTTGGATGTACTGTATATGTGCCAGAAGCACCACCATAATGCACCAAGATGGGTCCTCAGAGAAGGTTAGGCATATATGTTCGGTATGAATCACCCTCCATTTTTTGCTATCTTGAACTATTGACAGAAGATTTATTTATAACTTATTTTACTGACTATCAATTTGATGAAACGATTTTTCCAAAATTAGGGGGAGAGAAAAAGGAAATCAAAAGAGAAATTGAATGGAAGGCTCCATCATTACATCATCTTGACCCTTATGCGACCATATGTAAATAAGAAGTTCCAAAGATTATTCATTTGCAAAGAATAGCAAATCAAATGCCTAATGCATTTACTGATTCAAAAAGAATAACCAAATCACATATACTAGCTGCAAATATTCCAGTTCAAATTAATGTCCCTGTGGGACCATTTGCTAATGAGTCTAAAGTACACCTGAAGCGTGATAGACCATTGAGTTCTAAAGATAAAAATTCTAGAAGGAAGAAAATAACAAATGATACTATTTAATTATCAAATGAAAAGGATCAAACTCCTACAAAAATGATTCCTAAAACCTTAAGAAAATAAGGAGAAATTAATAAGTTTTATCAATGCAGGAAAAATTTAAATTGAATGGAAATAGTAATTGATGATATTTTTACCTATATCGTTGCACTTGATATTATAAAATATAGTGAGGATCTTGAACCTTGATTTATTGAAGAATGTCAACAAAGACATGATTGGCCAAAATGGAAAAATGCAATTCAATCATAATTGAATTTACTTACAAAAGGTGAAGGTTTTGGATGTAGTCTAAACACCAAAGGGTGTGAAACTGATCAGATATAAATGGGTTTTTGTGCAAAAACAAAATGAGCATAATGAAATTATAAGATATAAAGAACTCCTTGTGGCACAAAGTTTTTTTTGCAAAGAATTAGTATTGATTATGAAGAAACATATTCTCCTGTTATGTATGCAATTACATTTTGATATGTCATCAGTTTAGCAGTACAGAAAAGCCTTGAAATGTATTTGATGGATGTGATTATAGTCTATCTATATGGCTCACTTGATAGTAACATATATATGAAAATCCCCAAAGGATTTAAATTGCCTAAAGCATATAAGTCAAATTTTCGAGAAATATATATAATTAAATTACAAAGATCTTTGTATAGTTTGAAACAATCTAAGCACATATAAGAAAATCGCTTCAGTACATATCTAGTAAAAGAATGCTATATAAATGATCCAATTTGTCCATGTATTTTTTTAAAGAAATCAATATCTGAATTTATTATTGTTACTGCATTTGTTGATGATATAAATCTCATTGGAACTCTAGCAGAGCTCCAAAATGCAGTGGAATATTTGAAAAAAGAATTTGAGATGAAAGATCTTGGAAAGACAAAATTTTACCTGGTCTGTAAATTGAATATTTACCAAAAAGAATTTTTGTTCATCAATCTACCCATACAGAAAAGATTTTGAAAATGTTTTACATGGATAAAGTAGACCCTTTAAGTACCCTAATGGTTGTTTGATCACTTGATGTGAATAAAGATTCATTTCGGTCTCAAGAAAATAATAGCAATTCATGAAATGAGTCGAGAATGCGTTTGGCTGAGATCTATGACTCATTTTATTTAAGAGAAGTATGGATTGTCTTACAAAAACATACCCACAATATTATATGAAGATAATGCAGCATGCATAGCCCAGTTAAAATGAGGATTCATCAAGGGAGATAGAACGAAATATATTTTACCAAAGTTTTTTTTCACACATGATCTTTAGAAGAACAATGATATTAATGTGCAACAAATTCATTCAAGTGAAAATCTAATAAATCTGTTCACCAAATCTTTACCGATTATAATATTTGAGAAAATGGTGTATAAGATTGGAATGCGTCGGCTTAAAATTTTAAAAGTAAATCTTCATAAGGGAGACTTAAATTTTTAGGCGCAAAGAATATTGTATTCTTTTTACTTCACTGGATGTTTTTCACTATGTTTTTTCCTAATAAGATTTTAATGAGACATATTTTTTGTAAAATGGACATCCAAGAGTGAGTATTATAAATCTATATTTATTTATGATTTGTATTTCTCATGAATCTATTTATCTTCTGTGTAAATTTATTTAATAGACTATTTAATATTATATATCTTTGGTATAATTTATATGCTATAAATAGAGTTTCTTTAATGCTATACTATAGTGATAATCATTTCCTAAATTCATCTGCCATTCATATGATAAATTCTATCTATTCTCTCTTTATGTTTTTTTTTTTAAATTTTTGACTACTGTTATTTTTATAATAATATAATTAATTTTAATATTTAAATATATGCCCTTTAAATAATAAAAATATTTTTGTAATCTTATATTTTACTTGCCTCACCTTACATTTTTCTACGTTACCTTATTTTTAAAAAGTCTAACCTTACCTTCTCACTTCCACCCAAACATAGCCAATCAGATTGATCGGCTGATTTGAGAATGCATGATTATACAAGTCCAAAAAGAAAAAAAATAAGGGGCATAGGTGGTGGGGATCGAAAGTGAAAGAAAGAAGAATCTCAAATCTCCTCCTGAACACGACACTCTTGACTCTGAGGAATTTTACCCAAAAAAAAAAAAATTCCCACAAACCGTCATATCTTTAGCTCTCTCTCCAAATTGTTGTAGAAAATTTGAATTTGAAACTTAGGTGAGAGAGACCAGAGACAAATTTGATCCATATATATGCTGCATTTGCATTTTGAAGCATAGAGAAGAGAAGCCCAGAAAACGAACCCACCAAATTGAATTCGATGATTTTGTTGCAGCCTCATTCCAGATTTCTCCTTCAAACCTTGTTGAATCGGGTTCAGAAGTGCGTCCTTCAAACTTTGTTGAATCGGGTTCATATTTCTTTGTAATTTTTGTTTCTCTTTCTATCTTAAATCTTGAAACTGGAACAAATGAGAATGTGAAATCGTATTCAATTCATTGTTTTGTTGGATTTTCAGTCTCGAGAAGGCAGTTGAGCTTGATTACCACTGGGTTGAGTTCGATGATGTTCGCTACCATGTTCAGGTTTTTCTTTGATACTGAATCGAAGTTTATTTACCTTTCTTTTCCATATATTTCTTTCATATGTGAATTATATGTAGATTACGTCTAAACTTGTATAACCTTATCTGTAGGTGTCGATGAAGAACCCAAATGTCCTGCTATTATCTGTCTCATTACCCATCCCTCCTCCGGAGACTGTTTTCTTGGGTGGACTTCCTTTTGGAGCCATAGAAGCTATAAAGGCTTCTTATGGTGTGATTGTGCAGATTCTTGATCCCCCAAGGGATGGCTTTAATCTCACTTTGAAACTCAATTTGTCAAAACTTCCTCCAGATGAAGGTTCTACGAGTTCTTTTTCTAAGGTCATTATGAGCTTGCCATGTATATGCCAGAAACACGTTGGGTCTGTTTGTTGGACATTTGGTTTTTGGTTCGAGAACAAACATAAATCTAACTCAAGGGATTAGCTTTTGGTGGTGGGACCTTTAAGGACTATTGCTCTTAGGCTTCTTTACAAGCTTCATATGTTCAACCATGTCATTAAACTTACTTGTCAATTTTAATGCAAGTTAATACTCTCAGAATTTGAGTGCTCATTTTTGTTGAACATAGATATACTTGAGGCACTGACTATGAAGCCATTGAATTATCCCTTTGATTGTGCAGGATTTAATATGTTCTATAGTAGTGGCATATAATTTTTGATGATTCATGTATAATTTTGGATTGCATTTAAGTTTTTGTCTTTTGTATGTTTTGTCAATTGATGTGCTTCATGATGTCTTTGTGGATGCTGTGCAGAGTTCAGGCATTCTCTTTTGGTAAAGATTGCATCTGTTAGGGAAGTAGTTCTAGGTGCCCCTTTAAGATTAGTTCTAAAGCATCTTGCTACAAGGACTGTTGCTCCTGATATGGATCAGCTTCTTGCCCTTGTGCATCGGCCAAATGAGTCTTTTTTCCTTGTTCCACAGGTATAAGATAGTTGAACAATAATTTATATTCCATGGATTTATGTTGTAACTTGCACTACTTAATTTGACCTTCATGCAATTATTGCAGCAGGCAATAATTACTCTCTGCAAATGTCATATATGGCAATTGTCTTTTCTCCTCTTTCTAAATAGCTAGGCATGGCAATTAAGCTAAGAAATTGTAGTCATTTATGGCAGGCAGAAAAGGTTACTGTCGTATACCCGATGAGATTCAAGGACTCTATAGATACTTCGCTTGCAACTTCCTTCCTTCAGGTACATGTAAATCTTTTGATATTGTTTGTGGGGATTAAAAAAAATGGTCTCCTCCAGTGATAAAACTAATAATATTTTATACCAAGCATTTGCAGAGGGCCAATATGTATTGTGATTCTGGTTTAAGACTCTCTTATTAGACTCTTATCAAAATTGCTTAAAATAGATTTCTGGTATATTTTTGTCAATCCATTCTTGGTTAATTACTTGCCTTTAACATTTTGAAATTATGCTCTTATTCAGGAATTTGTGGAAGCAAGGCGTACAGCTGCACTTAATAATGCTCCTCCTTGTTTGTGGTCTCCTACTCCCCCTCAAGAATTGAAGGAAGCTCCTGCTTATGCACTCTCTGCAAATGCAGGATTTGTATCTTTTGGTAATGTCAGAAGAACCAGTAGAGTTCTTTCCTTTATTTTCATCCTCACCATGACAAATTTTAATCCAAAAAATGGTGCAGTCATTTTTCCTCGCCATGTAGAAGGCAAAAAGTTGGACCGTACAGTATGGAATTTATCGACATTTCATGCATATGTTAATTATCATGTTAAGGTAATATTCTTTCAAATAACTTCAATCCCTCAATTTTTAAAAATTTTCATATGCTAGCTTCAAAATATGAACATTCACAAAGTCCTTGTTAAAATATCATGACTAAGAAACTGTTATGCCCCCTTTTCTGCTTGAAAGTAACAAAGAAGGGTTTTGATTATCTTGTTACACTAGGACTTAAAATTGCTGGTCATAAAATGAATGAGTTAATTCGTTGCTAGTCTTGCAACACTAGCCCTCAACTTTTAATTCGTTTCTTTGATTTTTAAATCATTTTATGTTGCAGTGTGACGATCATTGGTCAAAAAGATTTGAGTGTTAAGCTGTTAACCTTGTGGCTAGTTTTAATGATCAGGAGCTAGGATTATTTGATGGTTTTGAACAAGTAGAATTGCTTCGTTGATCAGGAAATTGAATAATCTTAAATTTGTGCTTGGCAATATCTGAAAGTTGGTTAATCTTTTCTGCATGTTGGTTTTCTCTCGTGCAGTATTCTTCATCAGAATGTCTGCTCTGAGTGGACTGTTAAATCATTATAAAATGTGTGACATCCAAGTAGTTTGCATAGGTACCCATGCAGTAAAGGCTTTTAGTGATGACCTTTTGGCTAATCTTTGTAATATTTCTCTATTGTTCTCTGATCACAGCTTATACAGGCTTAATGTAAATTGAAATTACTTAGCTAGGCATGATGATGCATATTCAACCGTTGGCTAATCAAACAAGTGTTGATAATGGTATTTAATTCACTTTGATGTCGAGACTAGTCTCCATAGAATGGGAGGAATGATGCATATTGCTCCTGTTGTTCAAACTAGTCATTAACAGTCAGCTTCATTTTTTTTCCTTTCGGTATACCACTTGGTATAGTAAATAGAGCGAATGAACTTAGATCCATGATTACATGAAAAATGGTATCTTCTTCTTATTTTAAACATAAGAATATTTATCTTTCTCAATTATTCTTATTTTTTAAGCCAACCAAATTTCTATTTCTATTATCTTTATTTCCAACATTTTCCCTTCGTTGAAGTCATTGAACAAGCCCGAATAGACGCAGAAGATCTTTTCAAGGTCTAGGTGGATATCATTATCCAGAAGGAGATTGACTATGATGAGGCGCTCAGTCTCTCGATAGTCCTTGTATTGCAATGGGAGAGGAATCATTGAAAAGGCTCTATACCTTATTTGACGATCTCCATTGGGGTAGTCAAATCCTAAGTCTTTCATGCTTTACAAAGCAAAGTGTTCAAAAGGACGGAAGATCTCGACTCTCACTCTAGCACATAAACAATTTAGTGCCTTTTGCTCTTTTTGGTCTTTTCTTTCTCTCTCTATTTATCTTCTGCCCACTCACCACTTACATTCTCTTTATCGAATCCTATGAAATCTTTCTATTTTTTCATTAGCATTATAAATAATGATCTTTCTCGCTAAGGCTTCATTTAAAGTATTTGAACAAATAGGAGTATTTAAACAGATAAAAAAGAATTCAAACAATCCTGCCTAATGGTGAATCTTTCTATCATTATAATTGAAGATAAGTGGAGTGTGCTTAGTTTACTAACAAGTGGCGGGGCATGTTTGCAATAGCATTGCATCTGTTTGCTTAGTGAAAAATTTTGTGTTGGTCAATTAAAGAATGGTTACTTTGGGTATTTTGTGAAAGTAAAGATTGAGGTTAAACTAATTCCTTTTAATTCCTTGATTAGTCTTAAGACTTACTTATTCTATGGAGAAAGGGAGAAATTGGAAAAAATAGCTTGATTATTCCCTTAATCTTGTGGGGGTATATAGCTTCAATAAAATCTGTGTTGGAAACTATACAATTGTCCTAATCAAGGAATCGCTTTATTTTAGGGATTTAATCTCCTAATTACAATCACAATATGTAGGCCTTGTTTGGTTGGGGGCAGGTGAGCTAGGGAACTTAAAGTTCCCAGGAAATACAAAATATTGACTTATTTGGTTGGGAGTAAGTGTTCATTTTCTGGGAAGTGAAATGCCATTTTTTCTCAATTTTCTAGGAAGTAAGTTGCTTACCCTAAACTAGATAACTTCTTAGGAAGCAAGTTCCCAGGAAGTGGTTCATTTGAACCAAATAAGGCCTTACTTTCCTATTCTAACACTTCCCCTTAAGTTGGAGCATGCATGTTGTATTCACGTAGCTTGTTACAAATATATTTAATCCTAGACCCCTAGAGTGATTTATTGAGAATGTCTGCTAACTTATCATTTGAATTGACAAAACTAGTAACAATATATTCTGACTCAATCTTTTGCCTAATTAAGTTATAATTAATTTCTATGTGTTTCGTCCTTTCATGAAACACAGAAATTGAAGCAATATGTAATGCCGTTTGGTTGTCGCAAATAAATTTCATTTCTTTATCACCTTCACATTTTAACTCCTGAAGAAGTTGCTTTAACCATATAAGCTCACAGGTGGCCAAGGCCATGGCTTGATACTCTGTTTTTGTACTTTACTAGCCACTACATCTTGTTTCTTACTTTTTAGGATATTATTCCTCAGATTAGAATGCATACCCCAAAGTAGACTGTTTGTTTGAAAGGGATCTTTTCTAGTCTGCATCAGAATATCCAACAATCTGTGTATATTCCCCATCCTTGACTCCTCATACAACTGACCTTATCCCAGAGACCTGAGAATACGAAATTACTGCATTTCAATGACTATAACAAGGATCTTGGAGGAACCGGCTAACCACACTTACAACAAAATTGATGTCTAGTTATGTAAACATGAGGTAATTTAACTTGCCAACAAGCCTTCGATATTGACCAAGATCTTTCAAAGGCTCCTCCTATCGAGGAACAAGTTTAACATTTGGGTTCATGGGAGTGTTAACTTGTTTGCAGCCTAGCATACTAGTTCCTTCCAGTATATCCAATGCGTACTTCCTTTGCAAAACGACAATACTATTACTAAACTGTGAAGTAGTGCCTAGGAAATATTTCAGTTTTCCCAAGTCTTTAATCTGGAAGTTACTAGTGAGATGCTGTTTGAGTTGAGTAATACGTTCACAATATCCCCGTTATGACAATGTCATCAACATACACTATCAAATAAATGCATTTGCCCTAAAAGGAATGTTGATAGAATACTAGATTATCTGCCTCACTTCAAAGCATCCCAAATTGTTGGACAATAGTATTGAACTGACAAAACCATGCTTGAGACCATAAAGAGATCGACGTAAGCAATACACTAATCTAGTCTCCCCTTGAGTAACAAACCCTGGTGGTTGCTCCACATATGCCTGGTGACATGCAAGAAGGCATTTTTTTATGTCCAACTGATAAAAAGGCCAACAATTGCCATATAGATAAGCAAGCGAATACCTGGATATAACCATTGGCAACCAATCGGGCTTTGAGGCAATCAATCTTCTCATTTAGTCCTAGTGACATTCAATTGTAGTTTTGCCTTGTGGTAATGGAACTATCTCCCAGGTACCATAGTTATGCAGTGCAATGATTTCCTCAATCATAGCTTGGCGCCAATTGGAATGAGACATTACTTCAACTACTATCTTAGGTATTGGAACAGTAGATAAATTGGAAATGAAAGCATGGTATAAAGGTGACAAGCGATGATAATTGAAGAAATTATAAATAGGATAAGGATTATGAGTGGAACGAATACCTTTCCAGAGAGCAGTAGGAAGAGTAGCATCCTACGTTAAAGGCTTAATCGGTGCAGAAGATGACATTGAAGCAGGCAACGAGTCATTGGGAGTAGTTTGTGGACCTGTATCATGAGAAGAAACATCAATTGGTTAGCAGGCATAGGATTTGAGTGAGGGCGTTTGGAGTAAACTTGTAGAGCAGGAACGGTCTTTGGAGGAGGAAGAATGGGAGTGGAAAAGCTGTGGAGATGGCATTGTGTTTAAGTGTATTTGATGAGATATGGAGATGTTTCGAAAAACGTTACATCTATTGAAATAAAGTATCTATTTGTAGTTGGACCATAACACTTATTAACCTTTTTGGTAGATTTTGGTTTAAGTTTGTATTTCTCAGATGTGAGATTATGAACAAAGCTTGTACATCCAAACACTCGTGGAGGAAGAGGAAAAGGATTTTGATATAGATAAAAGAATTGAATAAGGACTCTTATGCTATAAGACAAAAGAAGGCATTCAATTAATTAAATAATAGGCAATAAAAATAGCATTGCCCCAAAAACAAAGGGGAATATTATTATGGAGTAATGTGTGGGTTGTTTCAATTAGACGTCTATTTATGCTTAGCTACTTCATTTTGTTGAGAAGTATGAGCGTAAGAAGACTGATGAAGAATTTTCTGGGAAGACATGAATGAGGAGAAAGAAGTTGAAAAATATTTTTTGGCATTATTATTGATCAATTTCTTAATTGAGGTATCAAATTGGTTACAAATTTTAGCAAAAAAAGGTTTGAAAGATAGAAAATAAATTAGATCTATTTTTCATTATAACCAAGTGCAATGAGAGTAGTCATCAATAAAAGTAACAAAATAATGAAAACTTATATTAGAGCTAACATTAGTTGACTCCATATATCTGAATGAACAATTTCAAACATAGATCTGGCCTTATTATTGACTTGCTTTGGGAAAGAAGCATGAGTTTGTTTCCCAATTTAACAACATAGTTTGGAAAGACTTGGAATCATATTTTGTGATTTGGGGAAACTCAAGTGTGCTAGACGACTCTGAAGGAGATCAGAAGAAGTAGTAGAAGTGAAAGCAATAGGCAATGGTTTTGGATTTGGATTGGATGGTTGATACAAAACCTGTGACTCGTCTTTTTCCAATTATGTTCCTCGTACCCTAGTCCTACAAAAGAACAGAGTCAACTAATCCTAGTACATGAATAATGATTCCCTCCAATGGAAAGTTACCTACATCATTAATTAGTTCTAAATCATCCTCAAATAGGCCAAAATGCTTTTCCCTCAAGGAAGACTTCGTAGTTTTTAGACCTTTTTCAATCAATATCTTAAGCAAAGTAGGATGCGCTTTGTAAATACTCTTTTTATCAAAATTTATAGCCATATCCTTTATTTGAGTTGCTAAATCATACAATAATTTAGTACATCTTTCATAATTTTCTAAACTAAATATCTGTTCTTTAGAAGAATTTAATAATGTTATAACTTGCTTATAAAGAATACTTTGAGAAGACTTTTTGTAATAAGCTTTTTCCTTATCTTCATCATGATCAATCTCTTCATTGAATATTCCTATAGATATGAAAGAATATGATCATAATTTTGCCACACTGTAATCTATCGTACATAAACTATATTTTTGCATATTATCAAATAAGAAATTTAAAATGCCTCCTATCGCTGTACTTAGTTTAACTGTGGTTTTAATCAATCTTGAGTTCATCATAAATCGCTATTAATATATACGCTTCCATTGGTATGAAACCCTCTCTACTATTAGTAATCAACAGCCAAAGGTTTCGTTAATGACTATCTTTTGGATGGGATTGGAACACTGGATACACTGAGTCATTGCTGAATCCAACAAAACTTATGTCGATTCCTTTCACTGGGCTTGGCTTTACCTAGGATGTTCTAACAAATAAATCTTGTCTTAAGAGACTTGAGTTTGTTTAATACATTACTTAACCACATTCTCTACCTATGGTAGATTTACCTTTTTATTTATTCTAAAGATTTTTTTAGTTTACTGGGTGGATTTACCTAACTTATTAATATGTTCTAACTCTTTTGTAAATAGGCCAAAATATAAGTAATTCTTTAAGTATCTTGAGATAAAGATTAACACCTAAGTCATTGTATTGGTTACTGCTATAGCTAATGCTATAATAACTTGGTGCAATTGGTGTTAGTGGACTGATAAAGCGAGTTGGAAAGGGGTTTTATTTGTCTTTTCTGGGGAAAAAGCAAGCATCTAATTAGATCATTAAAGAGAGCTAGCTTCAGTCTCACGTAGGTAATGATGGAGTTGTCAAGTGAGAATTAATTGAGGGGAACTTATAATGTAGTTGGGTGCAAATAAGCTAGTAAAAAAAGATATGTAGAAGCCAATTATAGAGTAGCTAGAGGATGACAAAGCTGAAGGGGCACAAGACGACGAATCACGTGGTTTTGTACTTGGGGTTAGGAGCTGAAGATTGACTATTGACGGAGTGTGCTTTGATGGCTAGTGGTGGAGTACATAAACGAGTCAAATCCCGTGATTTTGTGCTGACTTGCTTTCAAGCTGTTGAGTGAAAATAAGCTGAATGTATTTTGATAGCTCTTGGTAGGGTACTAGTCTAATTAATTCTCATTAGTGTCAAGTCATGTTTCAAAACCCGTAAAATATAAAGGACCATTCGCTCTTTAGGTTGGGCCTTTTATACTCAAATTAAAGATAATTATTCAACAAAATCTAATAGATGGGGTGTCATATTCAAGGAAAAGCAAAGTTTGAACCATCTTACTCAAATAAGAATAACTTTATTACCGGTAAGTTAAAGACTTCTAAGGTGTATAAATAGAAGTTTGTTTAATTTGTATTTGGTAAAGGCCACTTAGACATTTTGAGTAGATATGGATAACGCAAACAAACTTTTAAGAAATTGAGCAAGTAATTCAACGTGTAGAGAATGCCAAGCTTTAGCAAGAGCAACCCTGGTCGGCTTTTGTAAACATCCACATGCTCTTGTTCTGAAGTAGGTGAAAATTACATGCAACAAATCCAGGATTGTATTCATGCTTTGAAAGAATGAAGTAGGGCCCTCATCCAAAAATGCTAAGCACTAATTGTGCAAGTGGTTATGCACGAGCACCAAGGAGACTAAAAGACTATTTCTAGTTTTAAAAAGTTTAAATAAGTATCTATAGATGCAAAGTAATGTGTTTTAACTTATGTTGTTATTTGTCTTTTTTTTTTTTTTTTAGTGGGATCTACTATGATGCTTATTGAAGATATACTTGTATCCTAATTAGATTGTTTTATTGCATCACTAGTAGTAGTAAATGCTTATGTATAATAGTAAGTACTTGTTTGTAAGTGCTTCAAATTAATGTGTAAGTTCAAAGGTGTAAGTTAAGTGTACTGGAAGTTATCTAAGGCGTGCCTTAGGTGCCTTTGAGGCACAAGGTGATATAGAGGAAGGGGACAATGCCTCTGATCCACTAAGGTGAGCGATCTCACTCAAGCTCACCCAAGCTAATCCAGATGCACCAGGGTGTCAGGCGAGCATAGGCTTGCCCTAGAGAGCTTAGCCATAAATGCCCAGGTGCATTTAATCTGTTCAGTTTCAAACTAAACTAAATTATAAAACCAGATTACTAAAATTTTTAAAAGTGAAAATTGAATCGAAATAATCGAGGAACAGATTCAAACTGAGCTGAACATTCGGTTCATCGATTTTGTACTGAAGCCAAAGATTGTGATCTGTGCTTTCAGGAAAAAAAAAATGATGCCATTTCTCTTTTCCCCTCCCCTGTTCTCAATGTTTCATTTAGGGGAGTGCAATCGGTAAAAATGAAAATCGAATTTCACTAAGAATTGAAATCGAACCAAACCGAATATAGAGGCAGAACCGAATCAAACTAAACAAAAAAAAAGTTGGGTCTATTCGGTTTATTGGTCTGAGCTATGCAAAATCAAAATAAGAATTTCTTTCGAAGAAAAGCTAGAAAATAAAAAATTAAGAAAAAAATTTTGGGGCACATCTAAAGCAATAATCCATAACAAATTTCAAGGAAAATTACAAAACAAAATTCTTAAAAAAAGCAAAAAACCCATAGCAACAACAATCATAATAACAATACATCAAGAAAAAGTCATAGCAACAATAATAAATCCATCCAAAGACCAAAGCAAATAATAATCAAGAAAGAAAAGATGAAGAAAAAAGGTACAGGACTCGATGGATCTGCAACGTCTAGGTCTCCATGGATCTGGGCATCTATGATCTAAACTTCACTTTTCTTGTGTCTGGGTATTTGAATCCATGCCTCCATACATCGACAACCCAACAACAGACAGGAAGAAGGCATACATGGCGTTGGCCACAAATATGCGAAATTGTAAAGAAAAGGAGCAATGGGTCCTTGTCTACGAAGAATTGACAATTGAGGAGCCAATAGCCGAGGATGTTGTGCAAAGGTGCGATGCCAGAGGGACAGAGAACGAGATTTAGAGCACAAGATCGAGAGTGAGGTTGAGAGGAAGAAGAAGAAGAAGAAGAAGAAGAAGAAGAAGATTGGGGTGAGCAGAACTTGGGCGAGATTGAGATTGGTGGGGTAGGTGAGCATATGGGAAATGGGAATTTAGATTTAGGAATTTCTAATAGATGGTGTATAGGGGAAATGGTTAACTATTGGTCTGATTTAACACCAACCCCACACACACACACACACACACACACACACATATTTGTTTTATGATTTTTTGGTTAAAAACTAAACTAAACTAAAAACCTAAATTTATTAAAATTTAAAATCAAACCGAACCAATTGAACTAGAAAACCAAACTGATTGAACCAATTGGTTCAATTTGATTTGATTTTTTGGTTCAAACCAAAAATTGCTAAGGCCTGGTCTTATCCCCAATCATAAGCCCATTAACCATTCATCCAAGCAAATTCGAGCAACAATGGACAATCAAGCAACAATTGAATGAAAATAAATTCCTAATATGGAAGAATTTTCAATTTAGTTAATCATTTTATTAAAAGAAACTGCAAATTACACTGAAAGAAGAAACAAAAGTAGATATCTCACCTACACGAGGAGGAAAAAAAAAAAAAAGGGTCTCCTCCAACAACAATTGATTGAAAATTTAGTTCTTGCCTTTCTCAAGCAAGCTTCATTCATTTGCTCTAGCACAAAAAAAGAAGAATCATAGAAGAAAAATATAAGAAGTCGAAGAAGGAATTGAAGAAGAGCAGCAGCAGCAGAAGAAGAGAGGAGGCTGCATGCAAGATTATAGAGGCGAGGGAGGGAGAACCAGAGAGGACAGTCACAGGAGGGGAGGGGCTGCTACTTACATGAATTTGAGAGGAGAGCCAGCTGGACCCTTATGCCTTTCAACTTTCACACGAATTTGAAGCACTTATGAACAATTACTTATAATACCTAAGCATTGAAGATCACTCACTAGTGCTACATGAAAGTACACAAAAAATATAGCAATTTATTTAGGATAAGTGTCTATATCTAGTAAGCATCGGAGTAGATTCCCACTAAAAAAAGATAAAGAACACCATAAATTAAAACACACTACTTTGCGTTTATAGCCACTTATTTAAACCTTTTAAAATTAAAAAGAGTCAATGGACTATTTTAGTCCTCTCGATGCCTGTGGATGACGACTTGCACAATTAGTGCTCGTTGTTCTTGGACTAGGATCTTCCTTAGTTATTTCAAAGTGCAAATACCGTCTCAAATTTGTAGTATGTGGCTTCCTCATCTTAGGATCAAAAGCAGGCGTATGCTCCATGAAGGTAGCCAGTGTTTGCTCATGTCGAAGCTTGGCCTTCATTATATGTTGAATTGCTTGCTTAATTTCTTGAAGCCTATTCGCGCTATCCATACTTATGATTTTTAAGTGGTTTGCTAAATATAGTTGAAACAAGCTTCTATTTATAGGCCTTTAACTCTATCTTATTACCATTAAATCTTTCTTATTATTAGTGATAAAGGTAGTCTTAGTGGAGAAGGATGATTCAAACTTGGTTTTTCATGAATATGGAACCTTCTCCACTAGATATTGCTAAATAATTATACTTTGATTTGAGTACGAAAGGCTCGCCCCAAAGAGCAAATAGTCCCTTGTTTTTTGTGATTATTAAAACATGGTTTAACACCGATGAGAATTTGTCAAACTAGTATTCCATCAGGAGCTATCAAAGTATGTTTCGCTAATCCTTATTGGACAGCTTGAAAGTGGGTTAATACAAAATCATGTGATCTATACTCGTTTACATACTCCATTACGAGTTGTCAAAGCATGTTTAATAAATCGTCAATCTCCAACCCCTAACTCCAAGTATAAAATTATGCAATTTGTCCTCTTTTCCTTACCCCACTAGCTTCGTCGTCCTTTGCCTACTCTATAACTAGCTTCTATGTGTCTTTTTTTAATTGGCTTATCTATACCCAACTACATCATGAACTTACCTTGGCCAATCCTCACTCGACAGCTCCATCCTTGTCTACGTGAGGTCGAAGCTAGTTTTCTTGATTGATATGGTTAGATGCTTGCTTTTTCCTCGATAAAGCCCTTGTCTAGCTTGCTTTGTCAGTCCACTAATACCATTAGTAGAGACTTCAAGACTCAATTACATTTCGTCCTATCTAAAGAGGAATCAGCATAGTAATGAGTTAGTTAAATGTTTTCAGTAAACTAAACACTCATTAAAATAAATAAAAAAGTAAGTCTACCATAGGTAAAGAGTGTGGTTAAGTGATGTGTTAAACAAACTCAAATCCCCTAAGTCAGGATTTGTTTGTTAGAACTTTGTAGGTAAAGTCAAGCCTAATAGAGAGAATCAACATAATTTTATCTAGATTCAACTTCTACTTGGTATATCAGGGATCTTAATATCATTCAATTGTTATTCGTTGATGAAACCTTTGGTTGTTGGTTAATGATAGTATGGTCTATCATAGCAATGGAAGTATATGTGTTAACAACAGTCTATGAGGGCGCACTTAAACTAAGTAGAGGGTAGGGATTAGGAGGGAGGTATTTTGAATTTCTTCTTAGATAATATTCAAAAATATAGTTTAGGTATGACAAATTATAGTTTGTTTGAATTACGTGATCTTATGTTAAAACAAAATGGGCATAGACCTAATAGGAGATTAAGACAGAACAAAGGTTGGTTGCATATGTTGTTACAAAATATGTAGCTACAGAAATTATCTAGTCACATGAGTACTCTTATATGCTCTTTCTACTATTAGAGCAACCCTTGCTAGTCTTTGAGGAATCTCCACTACTCTTTTCTCGGCTTCTCTCCTTTTGACTTTTCCATTCGAGTGGAGTTATCTTTAAAGGAGCTAATGGTATTGACAGGGTTAGGGCAGCGAGTGATTCGTTGGTCATAATTAATAAAGAAAAATTAGGACATACACTACTAGACTTTTGCCTGTGACAAAACTAAAGCTTTCATATGGCGAATGTTCTTTTCTTTACCTTCTTTTATCTAAGAAGGATAACGCATAGCAGTGGTTAGTCATTTTCTTATTAGATAAGTGCTAGTTTATGCTTTCACATTTGCATGTCGAGCTCCTTTTGTTTGTTAGGAGAATATTGCTATTAGGTAGCGAGGAGACAAATATGAACTTGAATCACCTGTAGGCCTTCTGATCCTATGGCAATGTTTTCTCTTAATTAAGCAGCTATAGTCTAGGAAGACTTTCACTAGTAGAACTAGCAATCGAGTTGTGAACCATAGGCTTTAGGATTTGAAACTTTTGGAATATCACTTATGGGAATAAGTCCCACATCAGCAGTGTACAAGAAAATTAAGGGCATATAAGTGTTGACAAAGCAAACCAAAATGGCTTAAGTCATTTTGGTGATGGGGAGCCCAATTCAACATGTAGCCTACTAGTTTGATATTCACACTATTGGGTCCATAATTCTCAACATGGTATCAGAGCAGGTCAGGGTCTGGTTTCAATTTCAGTTCAATTTCTCGGTGTTGCCATTAAATTTTAGTTTTAGTTTTCAAGTGTCAATTAAATGTCCTAGTTACCACTTGAGGGGGAGTAGAATATCATTATGAGAATAAGTTCCACATCAGTAGTGTACAAGAAAATTAAAGGACATATAAGTATTGGCAAACCAAACCAAAAGCCATTTTGGTGATAGGGATCCCAGTTTTAAGCCAAGTTCAACATATAGCCTACCAGTTTGATATTCACACAGTCACACTCCTAGGTCCAAATTCGCAATAGAAACCTTAGGATCGGCCTAGCAAGGCTACCTAGTTGAAGCAATAGCCAGAGATTAATCATTGTGTACTGAAGCAAGGGAAGGTTGATAAATAAGATAAGGGGAGGACGATTTGGCATCTCTTCTTTGTAGAATAGGTAGGGCACGACTTCTTTCAAATGTTATTTGTAATGTTGTTAAAACGAATTATATTTTTAGTTCTAATTTTTTGTTCTTTTTTTTTTTTTTTTTTCTGAAAGTTAAGTAGGGCAAAATGATCGATGTCAACTGTTCATAGGCAACAGTAGAAGGGGTTAGTGTTGATTGCTCACTCAAGTTGCACTCTGTTTCATGGTTGAGTGTAAAAAAGAATTGCTTTGGTTTAGTGACAGTCTTTTAGTGATGATGCTTCCTTTGTACGTTGTCAATAATAAGGAAGACTAGGCCAAAGCTATTTGCTTTTTGCTCACCTAATGAAAGGCATAGTAGGTAAAAAGGCTATTGGTTGCTTGACTTCCGTACCTCGAGGAGGTTGAAAACCTACTAACAACTATAGTTTCTCTTTTCTCTTGCTCCCTTCCATGCAAGTTGAAGGGATCGATCCCAATAGCCTTCACGAGGAGAGAGATTCATTCTTTATAGTCATTATGAAAACTCTTGAAGCGAAAGAGGTACTTCACTGCATGAACAAGGTCCAGGTCTTGCATTTGGTATTCCCATTGTTGACATCCCATCGAGTTAGCTAGTTAATGATGAATCGTATTTAGGAAAGAATAGCAAGCAAAGTCAAGTTCTTGCTATGAATTCCAGGTAACATTTTTTATTCCTTAAGGTCATAGGCGAAGTTGACTTCTTGCGGTAGCCTCTAGGCTATGTGACCAAAGATTTTTGTTTGAGATGCAAAGAATAGCAATCTTTAATAACCAAGGGATGAAGAAGTCTTCGCTTTCTTTCTTTTAGGCTTATGATGCGCTTTATCCAATGTTTGAAAGATAACTAGGAAGAGGCTTCCTGAAGGCATTGATTGAATTTCTATCGCTTTAACATCTTAGGAAGCAACTCGTTTGTTAGTGAGACTCCTTTCCTTTAGTTAAAGATTAGTCTATGTCTCAGGCAAAAAATCTCTTTCTATTGCAGTTGCTATTCTTTTCTTGATATATCTAATTGGTCAAGGAAGCTTTCTGATGGTATGCCTCTAGGAAGATTAAGAGGAGAGAATGATTAACAGAAATATTCATTTCCAAGGGCAACTTCCTATATGAATGAAGGCAATCATTATTTGAATATGCCAAAATAAGACGCTAAAGAAGCCAAGCATTACAGGTGCTGCTGTCAACAAGCTTTCTTTAGAATAAAGATGAATGGTATATACAATGAATCCATCCCCATTTTGAACTCCAAAATCTGTCAAAAGTCATTGCTAGGAAGATTTAGGCACTCATAGTGCTGATTTTAAGTCATGGCGAACTTGGATGATTTCGAGCCTGCCTCTTTGCTATAGTCTCACTTGCTTGACTCGATCCATCGGACAAGGAAGCTAGTGGATTCCCATTTCAAGTTGCAGCTTCTTTGGTGTTTGTAGAATTTTTTTTGTTCTCTTTTTTGATCTCAACCCGCTTATTGGTACTAAGGCTACAGTTCTCACCCTTTTATTTACGGAATGCTTTTTGAAGACTTGATCAGAGGTATGACAGAGGAAGGGCTACTCTGACGTTAGTAAGGATTCCAACTAGATGGATATACTAGGAAGGGAAGGGAGAGTGTTACTAGACTTCCAAAAAGTATATAAGCTAGTAAGGTATGGAGTTTGATATCCTTTTGTTGATTAGTGTTGGAATTGATGAAATTCCATGCTCCATTTTAAAGGGGAGTGTTATGGAAATACTATAATTATGTTTATTTATATTCCTAATTAGTAGATTCTTAATTAGTAGGTTTTATGTATTCTTATTTAATGTAGGATTTAGATTCTTAAATAGGTAGGAGTTTTAAAAAGAAAATTTATATTACTACTTTTGCAAAACTCTGTAGTATTGGGTGCATGTAGGAATGGTTTCTGGGTAATATGAGGTCCATATAAGCATTCAAGTTTCTTCTTTAGGATACTTCATGTTTTCATTCTTTGAGTCACTTTCATGTACTGGAACTCTTTTGATCTCAATTTCATTCTTTTGTTATCAATAGTGCTCAGAAGGTTTCATGCACACTCGCATGCGACGTCGTGTGGAGTCTTTGATTCAGGTAAAATGTTCATTTCTCCTATCATTTGTACTGTACTATGATTTCTGTGCTCTCTCAATTTGATGTATTTATTGTAGCCTGCCTCAACAGGAGGGGGGTAAAACAAAGAAAGATAACCAAAGGAATCTGACAGGACAAACTATTTTTCATATAAAATGAAATTTAATGCATTTTTCTTGGTAGTTTTATTATGCATTCAATCTTTAATTGCCATGTTGCTTGTAGGCTATGTAAGAATCTTTAGTTACCATGTTGCTAGCAGGCTATGTAAGATTCAAACCTCATAATAAGGCTAGTTTCTGTCAGCTATACTAAAACTGACAGCAAGACTAAGGGGGGCCTATGGTAGGGTTTTGGAAGGTGGAGTAAAACAATATTGATGCTGTTTTCCAAATTAAGAAAAAAAAGGCAACACTCGTGTAGATCACTGACATTGTAGAGTGTGTTTTTAATGGCCTTTTGTCTGTTTATTGGTGTTCACTAAGGGTCTTATGCCTATAGGTAATTCCAACTTGTACAGCCTAAAACTTGAACTTGCAACCTACATGACCATTTTCCTGTTGGTTGGTGAAGGAATTGGGTCCTGCTCGCCCAGTGGGTCAACCCGCATTCATGTCTTCATAATTTAAAAAAGAAAAAAGGAAAAGGTGTTAAAAGTGCATGCAGTTACATTCATGAAAGGAAACCAAAATGGCCAAATGGCCAAAAAGTTTTGCATTCTTCTGTGAAAATTCCTCTGAACAAACAAGATTAAGCTAACACTATTAGAATTATGTGGAATTTGTAATATTTGGTTTTTGGTCCTCCATTGATAACTCTCATACACTTTTTGTGGAGTAATTACTTTCTGCAATTCCAGGTGCATTTAGACTATGACTCTTTGATATAATTCATTATTAATATGTGATTACATTGTTGACTAGTGAAACATCTATATGGGTCCTAGGGTCAAATCCATTTGTTTAATGTTTTCTTCAGTCGGGAACCGTTGTGGGCCATCATCATATGGTCATAGCTAGGATAAAGCCATATAGATGGTGCCACTTAAGTGTATGGCCGCAGTGAATTTACTTTCTAATTGTAGGCCATTTCAGAAACTACCTTAAGAACCGCACAAGCACCGAGTATTCTCAAGCTTATGCTTATTATAGACTTGGTATATTACTATTATTCTCTTTCTTTGCATAGTTGAGTTGGTCCTGAAATTACTTCCAAGTAATCTCATTTGGTTACTTCAGAGTTCAGGGAGCCATAATACATTGGCTAATTTCTACAAATACCCACTAAGATAGCTTTCCCAGCTTAAGTATTTGACCTGGATAAGGGAACAGGTGATGACAAAGTGCACTTGCTCTGTCACACTTTAAACATCAATTGTGGCAATTGGCAATTGATGTCAAAGTTATAGGACAAGAATTTAGTCTCATTGCTGTGCCACATCGTGAAGTTGTTCTCTAGATAAAATTTAGTTGGTGATGAATTACCCCATACGCAATATTTAATGCAAGCAGTGACACTTAATAGTAGGCTTACTCGTTTGCCAAAGACTTTAGGAGCTACAGATATTGCCACTTTGGACCATGTATGTTATTTCGCATTTGGTATCCAAGTTTGAGCATGTGCTTAATAGACAATTCAACTTGGCATGCATTGAGTATAAAGGTGACATGAGATTTTATGGTCTACACCTCAATCCTGTAGCTTACAATTGTACTCATTGGATCAGACCCTCGTTTGACCTATCAAATTATTAAGTCTGCAAGTTGGGTTCATTGTTGGGTAGGATGAGGCACGCAAATAAGTAGTATGTGGCACGCAAATAAGTAGTATGTGGCAGAATTATTGGTTAAAGAATATGATACTGACCTGGCACTTTATGCATAGCTTGCCAGCTTATTGGGAAGCAACTTTAGGACAATAAACTTGCTTGATGCTGCTGATTACAGATGACTATGATCTTCTAATTTTTTTTCAATTTTTTTTTCTTATTTGTGCTTGTTAGCTCTTAGTGAAAAGTGCAAGGCTTTAGCTAATCTATGCTTCAGATAGATTTTTTTTTTTATATATATATATATGATAGGAAAAGCTGATATGACTTTACATTTGTGTGTTATAGGCATTGGATCGTGCAAAGCCTGATTTGGAGGAAAAAAAGAAATCACCAAATAGCAGATCTTTCAAACGGCTGGTATGTCATTACAATTCACGTCTTGAGAGATGACATCTTCATGATACTTGCTTTCTAATGTCTATTGTAACTTGTAGAGTCTAAAAGAAGCCAAGGCTAATTCGAAATCTTGAAGGTGGAATTTGTCTCCTCTTGTAGCTATGAAGAACTTGTTGCCACCTGTGCATGAAAGGCTGCTGCAAGTGCTTGTACTAAGTTTTTTCCAATGGAAAAACAGAAAGGGAAGATGTTCACTTGTTAACATGTAGAATTTTGGTGGCAGTTGGCTGCCTTTGAACTGCAAACTTCCAAACTTTTTAGGTCAATTTTTGTTCAATTTACCAGTCCTGTGCCTGTCTAGAACATTGCTTTAGTTTGTCCTTGGTCTTTATTATTTTCTTTAGCATGTCCATGAAATTTAACCAAATGGGTGTTGGTTGTAAAGCTTTGTTTGAAAATTGTGCTTTGTTTGAAAATTGTTTAGAATCCAGTTGTAATCTCTCGAAATGAAATTCAAAATGGAAAGTGAAAGTACTCATGCAGTGCGCTAAGACCTTGTTTGGTTCAGTTAGGGTCGGTTTTCCAGATCCGGTTCATGGGCGGAGGAGACCTTAACCGGACTGTAGGGAGCTGGTTCCTCATGTTTTCGGTCCCTAATGGTTTTAGTTATGAGCAGGCCAGTTTGGGTTGCTCCTTTTTTGATTCCGAGTTGGTCAAATTAATTATTTTTTTAAAGATAATAAAAATTCTTAATGTAAAAATTAAATGGAGTGTGTAACAAATAATTGATAAATAAAAAGCAGAAAGCCAAAATCAATCAATGGGAAGAAATCATGGAAGAAAAGATAATATATTGGGCGGATTAGTTTCACTCATGGGTTTCTCAATTTGGATGAATATGTTATAATTATCTCTCAACTTTAATTTATATTACAAAAATTTTTAAGTTTCAATTAAATATACTTTTCTGTAAAATTTTTTTATAAAAATATTCATAATAAATCATGAAATTATGATTATGTAATTTTTCTTTCAAACTTGGATAGGTAGTTTAAAATTTAAAAATTTTAATTTATCAATTTTTATTCATTTAATATATATATATTCTTAAAATAATAATAATAATAATAATAATAATATCCTTTTCACTTGTACTACTTTTCAATTCGATTTTATGTTAAAGGATTTTTATCTTATTTTATTGATATCTGAACCCTAATCGAGTGTGGATGATGCTTTTATATATGCGTATATAGTTTTTTTTTTTCTTTTTTTTTTTCATCCTTTCTTATATAATTAGCAAGATATTGTATTTAAACTTAAAACTACTAGTTTCTTTTAAATATGTTGCACGTTTTATACTCATTGTACATATTTTTAATTTAATTTTAATATATAATTTTAATTTTTTTTCATATATAATATAATATTGTAAATTGTTTATATTAAAAAAACATTAGAACAAAACGATATGATAAAAGTAACAATATAAAATAACATAATATCACATTCAATTATATATGATTTTTCAATTTATTTTACAACATTATTGCATTAGATTTATTGTCTTTAGTATACAAGTTCAATATAGTATTCAAATTATTAACATTGTGGTATGCGTAGTTTTATATAATTTTTTCAAATATAGATATTTTTATTTTTTTAAATAATATTTACATTCTAATTATATAAATTTATGTAAGTTTTAAAATAAAATTATTTAATTTATTTAATAAAAAGAAAATTTAAATTAATATTATCAATAATTTTAATAATGTTAATAGAATTTTCTTATCTGATTTTGATTACCCACTTAAATGAGTAGATATTTTTATCATTGATATTCGGTTTTGATTACATAATAATAATAATAATAATAATAATAATAATAATAATAATAATTTCCAAGATGAGAGTGAAAAAGTGCTTGTCAACTTTGAAATATTTTGACACCCTACTTATCTCATTCCACTGCAATTTTGTCAAATAAGAAGTAGATAACTTGGAGATTAACAATGCACATAATAAAAGCAACAAAAGGAGAAAAAAAATTCAGAAATCAGTATAAATAACATTCTAAGCATCGAAAAAACATAGACCTGCAACAAGAGAAAGCTAATTTCTCAATTTCTATGACAACTCGAAACAAAAGATAGTGTACAAGTTACATAAAATTCATGAAACAAGGCAATAAGTACTATTTTCCTCCCTAATTTTTTTGGGACAGGTAAAAAGTTATTCATTCAATTAATTATTAACTTATATAGTTTTTCCAAGTTAAAAAAAAGATAAGAGAAGTACCTGAAAATATTGATTATGCTCTGGCACAACATTAGCCCTTTTTAGCTCAATTACTGGATAACCAATAACATCCAAGTGAGAAATTTTGATCTGTAGTAAACCATAGGTAAGATTACATGAAAATATCCCACTTATTGTCAAATTATAAAAGAAAAAAAAAAAAACCTATGACTAAAATTAGTCTAACTCATTCATGAGGAAGAAGACATTAATCTCTTGCTTCTGCTTTATGTGAAATAGAGTTGAATCAAATAAATCTCTGACCCCTTAGGCAAAATAACCTATAATTAAAATACTGAGTCAAGACAACATTAACGTAAATCACAAGAATGCAGCTCATACATATTTAAATATAATCTAAGAGCAAATTAGGCCTATATATTCGGAAAAAAAATAAATAAATAAGCCTACATTATGAACCTGCACAATGAGTTATCATCAAAATCCTAACATCCTTTCACCAGTTAGCAACCTCCAATCATCGCAATAAATATTGAGTACAAACCATAATCTAATGCTCTGAATGTAGCTGCAAAAATACGTTCTTTATCAAACTCGAATCAAGTTGAAAGTTTAATACAAATTGAATTGCTATTGTACTCTATTAGCTTATATATTATACATCGAAGTTTAATATGCTTTGAATTTTTATTTCTTGTAAGTTATTCTAAGTAAAATTACTTATTGAATACATTCTTTAAAAAAATCATTAAACTAACAACAAAATAATAGAACTTTTTAACCAATAATAGGACTTGTATAATTTTATCCTATAATTTTAAAATATTAATATTATTCTATAATTCTAATTTAATTTATAATAATATTAAAAATTTTAAATTTATACAAATTCTAAAATTAATATAAAATAATATAATTATAAGTAATGTGAAGAATTAAGGGGATTTTTGCAATCTCATTGTCTCCCTTTTCACTTTTGATATATATTATAGATAAGTATATGATATCTTGATTTTTTTAATTTGAATTTGTTATTTAATAGATTTTATTTTAATTTTTTACATATGCATAAGATTTTATATATTAAATTATTAATTAATTATATATTTAACATAAAAATAATATTTATTACAAATTTAATATATAAAATCATGATCATCTGTTTTTTTTTTCCCAATCTAGGATTCATTACAAGAATTTCATTTGTATTAGAGTTTTATTTGTTTCTTAATAGTATTAATAAAAATTAAAGGTTTTTTTGAGCTTTATGTTATTTTTTATATAATATAATTTTATATTGTTATATTGAAAATTTTAATATTGCCCTTGAGTTATAATTGAATTATAATTGAAATTTTAACTCTATTCTTAAAATATATTAATTTTTAATAGTCAATTGAATTTAGTCCTTTATTAATTTAAATAACAAAAAAAAATATTGTAAATAACATAAATCATGAAGGGTATTTTAGACAAACCAAATGCTCCATTCCCACATTTATATATTATATAGATTATTATTAAGCACATTTTATATTAAAAATTATTTATATATTAAATTAAAGTATAGGAATTTTTGTTATATAATTTAAAGTTGAAAGACATTTATAGAACACTTATCTAAATTGAGGAACGATAAGCAAAATTTAGTCATAAGTTAATATGCAAACCAATAATAACAGGTCATAGGAACTTTAATAATACTCAAATTGAAGTTCATAAATTTTTATGATACAAATTAAAGTTCAGGAACTTCGCTGATACAACCACATAAGTTGAGGGAAGATGAGCCTAATAATGCATAGCAACTTAATTTGAATCACAAGATGTCATATTCCTAGAATCAACAGGATAAGATAGGTCAAGATTTGTCCATATACGAAATTGAGGACAAGCTCGCTTTCACTATATAGGCTGAAATGAATTCTTTTTTCGAATGGGAGTATTTCAAATGAGAATGAATTAGTTCCAACTGCTACTAAAATACGACCTGTAGTGAATCCATTTGATATTGTTAGTCCTAGTAGCAGTAACTTAAACACTAAGGAATCAATTTATAAATCTTAACCACAATGACCAAGTTGCTCGCATATTCCCCATCATCATTTTGAGATTGAAGGGAAGTATTTATAGTTACTACAAAAGATTAAGAGGAGCCAAAAAAATGTGAATGAGATGCTCATGTGCCCTAACAAGGATAAATGGATTAAGGCAATTGTAGAGGAGATCAAGTCTATGAAATCTAACCAAGTATGGAAATTGTTTGATTTACTGATAGACGGAAAGCTATTGGAAAATGGGTTCTCAAAATCAAATGTAGGCAAATGTAAGGTTGATGGAAGTATCAAAAAATATAAAGCTCACATAATAGCCAAATGCCATACATAACAAGAAGGAATTGATTATGAGGAAACTTTTTCATCTATTGTGGTTAAGAGCACACTTATGAGATTTATGTATGGCCTTAAGCAATTTTCTAAGAAATGGTATACTCAATTTCATAATGCAATTTTGTGCCATATAATTTCACTATCATTGATGAAGACTATTGTGTCTATACAAAAAGGTCCAAAGATATGTATGTGATCTTATCATTGTATGTGGATAACATACTTAATAACTGGCAATAACAAAGAGTATGTTAAAGAAATAAAGGAGTGGTTATCATCTATGTTTAAGATAAAAGACATGGGTGAAGTATCATATATTCTTGGAGCAAAGTTTTCAAGAGATAGTTCAAAGAAATTATCATCTCTTTCACAAAAGCCATATATTAAGAAAATTCTTGAACAATTTAACATGCAAGATTGCAAGGCTATAGACACTCCTATTTCTAAGGGCAAAGCTTTAAGCTGTAGAATGTGTCCCGAGACTCTAGAAGAAAAGGAACAAATAAGAAGAGTCTCTTATGCTAACATAGTTGGTAGTCTAATGTATGCTACGCTATTGTGCTAGTTAGTAGATATTAATTCAACCTAGGACATCAACCTTGGAAAGTAGTTAAGAGGATACTAGGGTATTTGAAAGGCAAAATTGATTATTCATTGCTTTGTTGAAGGATAGATCTGCAAATTAAAGGCTATGCAGATACTTATTGGGGAGGTGATTTGGATAAAAGAAAATCAAACTCTGGATATGTTTCTCTAGTAAATAATGTCATCATATCATAGAGTATTAAGAAACAATCATGTATGGCTTTATCCCTAACGAAAGCTAAATTTGTGGCATTTCCAATAACTGTGCAAGAAGTCGTGTGGCTAAAACATTTCCTAGTACATTTAGATATATCTGATAGTGCTATTAAACCAATGATTGTTAACTGAGATAGTTAAGTAATAATAGCCTACACAAATGATCCCAAATACCATGGAAAGAAAACATATTGATATTGAATATAATTTTGCAAAAGAAATGGTTGCACGAAAAGAGGTGAACATGAATACTTATCTGCACATGATGTGCTAGCATATCCCTTCACCAAACCTATTATAAAAGATGTTGACAATAGGCATATTAAGTCATTGGGTTTACGTAGATGTTGATGCACTTGAATATTTTTCCCAAACATGTTCATGTACAATTACATTACTAATGTTAATGTTATTGATGCCAAAATTATTTTTTTATCAATATATATATATATATATATATATATATATATATATATATATATATATATATATATATATAAGAAATATGTCGAGTAGATAAAAAGTTAGTCTTTTTAACATAGGTATTCGCCTTCATTATCTAAGTGATTAATGAAGATAAGACAGTTCTAAACCTATTATGTTGGAATCCCATAATTATAGGAAATTAATTTAGTTTCTAAATACAGCTAATTCCTTGTAATTACTTTTATTTCCTTTTACATTTAGCTTTATAATCTAGGACAGATTAATGTCTATATAAGAGCTACGTACAAAACCTTTTTTCATTGAGAAATATACTAGAAAATTCTCTTCAAAACCTTTGGTTTCACCATGGTATCAGAGCTTTCAAATCATTAAGATGAGTTTGGTACTGTTCACATATTCATGGGCACCATTCACTGACATTGTTCAAGTGTACAGTTCATTAGCATGACGCTATTTATGGCACATAGACCATTTGTCTGACTTTTTTTTTTTTAAACTATTCCTCATGTGTCGCACCACTACCCAACCTTTGTCCTAAACCATGTTTGTATTTTTTTTTCCTTTTATGATACTTTTTTATTATTATTTTCATTGCTATTCTTTCCTATTTATTAAAGCATGACTATGGGAAAGAAGGTTGTGACTGAAACAAAAATGGGCTTTGTAAGTGATAACTCTATAGGCGCGAAAGTGTAGGGCAAGCAAAATTAGGCAATTTTAAAATTAAAACTAAGTTACATCCATCACATGCCAGTCATTTTAAGCATCATCATGCATTAAATACAACATGGTCCTAACATTTATGACCTCAATTGATCATTTAACCCAATTATTTTGTTAGGAAATAAGAAAAGGAAAACCTAAACTAGGTTTAGGGATCTCTTACCCAATGGGGTACAGAATCAAATTCCAGCCTTTGGCAAGCTAGACCACCAAATGTTGGCCCTCTGGTCTGTCCACAGAAACCTTGTGATCTTGACTCAACCCTTGAATTGATTCCTCTCTTAATGCACTAGTTCGGCCAACCAAGCATGAAGGAAGGGTATGGGTTTTTTTTTATTTTTTCCTTTTAGGTAATTAGAGAAATAGTTTCTCTAACTTTGTTTCAAGATTAAACACTTCTATTATCTCTTGAATCAAATGGAAGAAAGGAAGGAAGAAGAATGAACTTGGCTTATCTTAAGAGAAAAAGGAAGAAGAAACAGAAGAAGAAGAAGAAGAAGAACAAGAAGAAGAAATGAATTCTCTCTCTCCATCCATAAAGTGTTTTGAGTTTTATACTTTAGGGATTCTCATATTCCTAAAGTGGGACTTTAAGGATTGTCATATCCCTCAAGTGGGTGAAAATCTCTGAAGTTTAGAGATTTTTAATCCCTACAAGTGATTAGTGGAGATTAGCTGTATTTCACTAGTGAGAAGACCTTTACATGTGTCGTCATTTGATCCAATCAAATTGATGAGTTGCCACCATCCCACGGTGCCATTTGGCATCTTATGCCATATCACCACTAAGCCACTAAATCACATTTCTCTCATGGCTTCATAAGCCATTCAAGTCGTATTAATTCTTCTTACAATATAATTTATATCTAATATACATTATATCAAACTAAACTCCTTTAATTATAAGTTTATATTTAATAATTAAATATAAACTAATTTTCTCCTTATTAGTCAATTCTTTAAATTTAGTTTCAAGTCAAGTTAGGAACTTTGCAATCTTATTGCAAACTAAATTCATTAATTTAATTTATCAAATTAATATTATCTTGATCACATTTGTTCTATTGTGTGTGATTTTCTAGGTTTATGACTAATTGGTAATGAGAATATAATATTAACTCTTTAATATTATTGAAACTCTTTCCATGCCTAGGGTGAAATTTCCTTTCCACTCTTAGTACTCATAAATCATGGTTAACACCTAGCATAATATGCCATGACTACCCAATCAGTGATAAATAAAATTCATCCCATTCTTTTGAACATTGATCATATATACCATGTACTAAAGTCTCTTCATTACAAAGTCTAAATCCTAGCTAAGGTCACGGTATATGTCCTCATCTAAATTTTAGTTCTTGATTAATAAGACTTACCATCAAAAACTCTTTTCTAATTAAGTCAAATTGTCCTGGCTAGAAACTTTCTTTATCAAGAACAATTTAGATAGCATAGGACTTTATCCCCGTTCACTCAAGGTAATGAATTCCATCTTGACTGAACACCTATTTCTATATACAACTAGTCGAAGCCATCCCCGTTCACTCAAGGTAACGAATTTCATCTTGACTGAACACCTATTCTATATACAACTAGTCGGAGCCAACACATGCTAGTATATCCATATATTGTACAAGTATGTATGTGGTATCAAACTCAAACCACTTATATATGAGATAACTGTGTTATCTCAGGTCAAGGGACTATATGCATTATTACGATCTAGATGACAATATTTTGACAAGAGTAAACTCTATGTATATGCCATCTATGCGCCATTGGTTAGTGCCCACTGTATTTGTCTCGACATCCAAATGTCAGATGGCATGACACTCACTATTCCACTTTTATTAGCATCTCATACTAATCTATGGAAACAAATAGAGATAACAGTCTAACCAGATAGAACATGTCCAACAGAGTATCTCGAGTATGAACCAATATTTATAGCATATGTACTGGAGAGTTTTGTCACTCATATTCTCAACTCTTTGAGAATGAAATTTCCAACAAGCAGCCAAAAGGTTGTTCAATTAACCTTAAACATTTTAAGCTAAAAGATGCATAAAAGCCATTTTATTGGGAAGTTAGCTTTACAACACACAACATTAAAGTATTGCTTTAAGGCATACTAATGACAACTCCCACTTATACTAAAACCAATAACTATAGTATACAGCACTCATCTTCCAAAGATGATTGCCTAACTGTTGTCAATCTATGGCTTAAGTGAAAGGATCAGTTAGCCAATGCTATCCTCTATGCTACTTCCCACTAGTTTTCTAAACTAATTCCTCCATTGATGCACTCTCTTTGGTTCGGCCAACAAAGCATGAAGGAAGAGTATGGGTTTTCTTGGGCTATTTCTTTTGGATAAATAAAGAAATAATTTCTCTAACTTTGATTCAAGAGTAAACACTTCTAATGTCTCTTGAATCAAATGGAAGAAAGGAAGGAAGAAAAATGAACTTGGCTTATCTTGAGAGAAAAAGGAGGAAGAAGAAGAAGAAGAAGAAGAAATGAATTCTCTCTCTCTATCTATCAAGTGGTTTGGCTTTTATTCTTTAGAGATTATCATATCCTTAAAGTGGGTGGAAATCTCTAAAGTTTAGAGATTTCTAATCGCTAAAGGTTATTAATGGAGATTAGTTGTCTTCCACTAATGAGAAGACCTTCATGTGTCTTCATCTCATCCAATCAAATTGATGAGTTGCCACCATCCAATGGTGCCATTTGGCATCTTATGCCATAACACCACCAAGCCACTAAACCACATTTCTCTTATAGCTTCATAAGCCACTTAAGCAATATTAAGTCTTCTTACATTATAATTTATATCTAATATAAATTATATCATAATTAAACTCCTTTAATTATAAGCCAATATTTAAAAATTAAAGATAAATTAATTTTCTTCTTATTAACCAATTCCTTTAATTTAGTTTCAAGTCAAGCTAGGGGCTTGGCAATCTTATTACAAACTAAATTCATTAATTTAATTAATTAATTAAACCATTTAATTAATTAATCAAATTTGATCACATTAGTTTTATTATGTGTAATTTTCTAGGTTCATGTCTAATTGATAATGAGAATTTTAAGGAGAAAAGATAATCATATTAGTCTCCTACAGTCCATGATCATCCATCATATATGTATAGATTTAACAATTGAATGAAAAATATGAAACAATTCCTATCATTTAAATATCTCATATTTATAAAGAAATTTTGGAATCCTATCCCAAAACCAACTTATTGGGCCGGGAATGTAGTTAAACACTTTAACTTAAAGTTTAGAAACAAATAGATATGATTATAGTGTCAAAACATTGAATAAAAGGACTAAACAGGGCATTTTTGTGTTACACAGCCTGTGTAACCTACTATCTCAAACTTTTGGAACCATATATCAAGTACATAGCCTGTGTTATTTTTACACAGCCTATGTTCCTCAGCACTACCCTATTTTTCTAAATTACACGGCTCGTGTAGTGTTATAGGGCCGTGTAACTCTCTACTTTTCCTTTTTTTTTCTCTGTTTTGGCATTATATTGCTTGTGTAACTTTTACACCACTTGTATAACTGTCTAACATGTTATTACACAACTTATGTAATATTTACAAAGCTTATGTAATGATAAAGGCATAAATTACACAACACGCATAACTAGGTTGTGTAACTGGAAAAATAAAAGTAAAAAAACATGATTACAACTCTTGAAATCCAGAATTTCTCAATTCTCAACCAACAAATATCATGCAAACAGCTCCTAATGGAAAAATTGTGTGGCTTTGATACCAATTGAAGGAGTAGAAATGGTAGAGTGGCTCTGATACCCTTGAAAGCAAGCAATCCCTTTGTGTATCTCTTGGTTGGCCACCAAAACAAGAAGGAAGAGAAGTTCAACCATTGGGTATTTGTATGGGAAAGTAGAGAAACAATTGGTCTACCTTTAAATCTGAAGGTAACAACTTCTAATGTCTTTGAGATTGAAAAAAGAAAATGAGAGAAGAAGAACTTGGCTCTTTCACTTGAGAGAAAAAGGAGGAGGAAGAAGAAGAAGAAGAATGAATGAATGAAAACTCTCTTTAAAAGAAATCTTTAACTTCTTTTTATGTGGGTTTGTTTTATACTTTAGGGATATGGGACTCCCTAAACTTGGTGGAATCAATCAAGTTTAGAGATTTCTTATCCCTAAACTTCATTAGTGGAGATTAGTTGTCTTCCACTCAAGAAAACCTTTCCACATATTTTTTCCTCATCCAATCATATTGATGAGTTATCACTATCACATGGTGACACTTAGCATTTTATGCTATGTCACCACCAAGCCACATTTTTCCCATGGTTTCATAAGCCATATTAACTAAATTAATTCTTCTTGGAATATAATTTATATCTAATATAAATTATATCATAATTAAACTCCTTTAATTATAAGCTTATATTTAACAATTAAATATAAACTAATTTTCTTCTTATTACCTAATTCTTTAAATTTAGTTTCAAGTCATGCTAAAGACTTTGCACTTTTATTACAAACAAAATTCATTAATTTAATTAATTAATCAAATTAATATTGTCTTGAACGCATTTGTTCTATTGTATGTGACTTTCTAGGTTCATGACTAATTGGCAATAAGAATATGATATTAACTCTTTAATATCATTAGAACTTTTTCCATACCTAGAGTGAAATTCTCTTTTCACTCTTGGTTCTTATAAATTTATTGGAAAGAACCTCCCTTTGACTTTAGAAAAAGCTCCAAATCAGTACAGTAGGCCCTTAGATTGTCAAAGTTTATAGTCTTAGGCTTGCTACAGGTACCATTAGCCTCATGCTGACCCATTCCCTAGAACCAATAAAAACCTTCTGATCGGGGTGTTATAAAGTGGTATCAGAGCTCTAGGTTTAAAGGGTCAGACCTAGAAGCAAAAGATGTTACGTATAGCAGGTAAAATGTCTAGTTATGGCAACTGCAGTGAGATACATGCCCATTTATGTGTGTAAGGCTTAGGAAATCTCTATAAGGATTAGGGATACGATGCTTAAATTATGATATGTTTATAATGATATGATGTGATGAATGTGCAATGTATGTTTACTGTATTGGTAGTTAAGGATTGTCTTTCTCTTTAAAGGGAAATTGTACCTAACAAAATAATGGATTGACCTATAAATGTGTATGTGTGGGAAATGAGAGTTATCTCCCATCTTCCACCCTAGAGGAGGAATTATGGTGATTAAACGTATGGAATAAAATAGATAATTAAAGATGAATATCGAAAAATGAGTGGGCTTTCCTCTAGTTAT
Organism: Hevea brasiliensis; assembly: GCF_030052815.1. Classification (NCBI taxonomy): domain Eukaryota; kingdom Viridiplantae; phylum Streptophyta; class Magnoliopsida; order Malpighiales; family Euphorbiaceae; genus Hevea; species Hevea brasiliensis. Next base: position 22,176,348 of record NC_079503.1, read on the forward strand.
GGTATGCAAAGGAAAAAGGATATGAGAAGTGCAACTGAATAGAGAGTATGAAGGTCATAGATTCTTCTTACTTGTTATTAGGAATGGAAAGGAAGGAGACATCGAGGATTCCTTATATGTTCTTATAGAAAGGAATAAATGCAAAGAGTAAATGAAACAAATGATATGAGTGAAAAATGAAATAAGAATAAGGATGATGATTATGAATGAGGAATAGGAAAAGAAATAAGTTGAGAAAGAGGTAAGTGTTGGATAGAATGAAAAGAAATGGAAAATAATAAGAGAAATGAGAAGTGATATTTAATGAAGAATAAGTGCTAAATGAGTGAAAATAGAAGTGGAAATTCATGAAATGTTTCAAAGCAAAGGAAGAGATAAGTAGTAAGTATGTTAGTGTTATCATCCGATAGGTGTTAATAATTTGAGTGCTGGAGTAGGAAAATAGACAATGTTGACCTAAAAAAGAATCAAAGGAGGTTATTATTTACTGTTACTAGGACCCTTCTCCACTCATTCTAAGGGTGTTAGGACCTCAAGAAACCTCAAGAAACATCATCAAAGGAGTTATACTTCTGACACTGGGGGTACTACTTCATAATGTATGAGAAATAATGATTAGAGAGTAGGAGTAAAGGGTACTGGGATGGATTGCTTCTGCTAAAAAAGGTAGTGGTAGCCTTTACCAAAAAGGTAAAGGCACACCAGTTAGATGGAGAAAGAGTAGTGGTAAGTTATAATGAAAGGTTTTACTGGTTTCACTTTAACTCAAGGTATAGTAAACGTTATCAGAGTACACAACAAAAGCATAATGGGATGCTTTAGTGCCACCAAAAGACATAGGTTTGTGAGAAACAGAATAGATAATAGAAGAAAATGATGTAATGTGTAAAAAAAGAGTAAGTGGAAAAGAAAAACTTTAAAAAGTGAAAGAGAAAGGATGAAATAAGAAATAAGTTAAAAAGTATAAGAAATAGATAATTAGTGAGTCTAGATGTAAGGAAGATGTGCAAGACGTCTAACAGTTGTGGCATCTCTAAGAATAGATATTATTAAGAGGGAAAGTTTAGGGAAGGTTATTATATAAAAGTGAAGATTTAACAACTTCAGCTATTTATGATGTGTCTCAATGTGAGGTGTTTCCTTCCATGATAGTGTTATGTGACTTAGAGCCACTATATGATTTTTCTTTTTTTTTTTTTTTTATGTTTTATTTCCAAAAGAAAATGTTTTCTTTGTTTCTTTTCCTAGTTATTGAGCATTCGAGGATGAATGTTCTTAAGGGGGGATAGATTATAACACCCCTCAAACTATAGTGTTACGAATTGAACCTTAATGGGTTTTTAGACAAAAGGACTTTCAGCAATTGAAGTATAAACTTTCAGCAGCCAAAAGTCTCTTCAAAGGCTAAAGGTTAAAAGAACAATTTAGTGGAGATTGGGATTAAACCTGCCCATTTCTGCTCTTAAGGTGACCCAATTCCTTTATTTTTCTCTATTTTTTTCTTCCTTTTTTATAAGATTGAATTAAAATTGTATTATGTTTTATCTTATTGGCATGAAGTTCATATTAATTATTGGAGCAAGATTCACCTCTTAGGAGCTTTGGGGTGCTACTTGGCATGGGCAAACCCTAAGTTAAAGTAGAGAATCTAAGCTACAAGAGGTAGGTTTTGCCTTTCTCACTTGAAAGTTTTATTTGCTAGAACAAAGCCAAAAGAATGATGCTTTAATGGGTTTCATGCATGTGGGGATCTTCAAGTGAGTAGGGGAAGTGAGTTCTAAGAAGAGTTATGAAGAAGTAATAATGATTTTATCTATTCATGTTGAATTTTATGATGTGAAACTAAAAAAAGTTTCATGGAGGTACATGATGAGTGATTTGATTATAAAGACTGGGTTTTCTTGTTTTTGAAAAGATTTCTACTTGTTTTGTACTTTGATGAGAAATTGAGAAATTTACTGGGTTTAATGAAAATTGTAAATGCATGTGATACCCTTGGGTATTCTTAAGCCATTATATCAAGTCTTGTTGTGTTGGTTAGGTTGGATTATGTGTTAGGACTATTGAAAGTGAGTTTGGTTGTTTGTTTTGAGATGGGAAGTTGTAGAATTGAGCCTGGGAATTCTGGAAATTCCCAAGTTTGGCTGCCATAAGTCTTCACTTCGATAGTCTAAGTTGCTACTGTCCCTCGGGGACATTTTATGTTCTGGACTTTGGCAACTAAAGTAGCTACTGCCTCTCCTAGGCAGTTTATGTTATGGATTTTGGCAGCCAAAGTTCTCCACTTTGGCAGCTGAAGTTGCTTTAGCCTACTTTTCTTTTCTTGTGAGTTTCATGGTTCTACAACCCATTTTTATGGACCTAGAAATTATGCAATCAAATGTTAAGGTTCTTAGTATGTTTCTAAAGAGTCTTAACTATAGAATTGATGTGTTTTGTTATTCACCACTTGCAGAGAGTTGGTGATTTGTGTTCTGAGAAGACGGGCTTAAGTCAGTCTGGTGTCAAAGCACCTTAGGAAGCACACATTGAAGTTAATATCTACTTACCAGAACAAGAGGGTAGGAATATTTGATAAGTTCTACAAGAGATAAGTATAAACTATTTAATTGAATTTCAAATGCTTTTTTTCATTGAAATTACTTCTTTAAACATAATCATCCATCTTGAAATGCATTAATATTAGGGTGTAGTGCATTAGAACCATACTTTGTCGCAATTACACAATGTCTATGATGTGAGGTAGATTAATGGATGATTAACTGACTCCCAAAGGGTACATGAGATCATGTGATGTTATGCTATATATGTTTTGGATCCAAAAGACCAAATGAGGACCCTACAAGGCCCTAGTACATGACACATGTCAAGTTTAAAAAGTTAGTACATGACACATGTTAAGTTTAAAAAGTAAGTCCTAAATAGATCCTTTATGAGTCAGGCACATTAGATATAGAAAAAGGAAGTCCCAATGAGCTTCTATATGAGCCAAGCATATTGAATTATGGAGGAATCACTAATGACATGACTACCATGTTTGCAAATGTTTGATTTTTGTTTCATTCATGTAAATGTTACACTCTTGTGTATGTGATAAAAGGAAAATATAATTGTTTTAAATAGTTTATGCTTACTAAGCCTCCCAGCTCACCCCCTAAAATAAGACAGGTTTTGCAGGTAGCAGATGCACAAGAATGTAAGAGAACTTTGGCCTGTTAAAAAGATAACTCATGTAATAGTGGTACACTCATTGATATTTATGTAATTATGCTCATGTCATACGTTTATAAGAGGAGGATCAAGTATGTTTATATCCCCTGTATGTATTTATGTCACTTTTTGTGATTATGTAATGTCAAGGTATAAGGTAGCCTAGTAAATGTATGTAAGGTTAGTGTGGGCATGTATATCTAATATATGTTATAATGTGAATGTGCTTGCCAATACGATTGTATGGTTGCATGAGTGAGTTTTTTTCCCTAAAATTAAATGGAAGAGCATAATAAGTATCTAAAGCTTAATCTTGATAAAAAAAAAAAATTGTGTTGCATAAATGATATGGCTATGTATGGTAATGGATGAATAAATAAAGGAAGTAATGTCCTACTAATCACACTAAACAAGAAATTTATGTAATGGAAGCCTATTGGGGTAAGCAAATGCCCTCTTATATATTTAAATACTAATGATAGACTTAATGATGAAAGAAAAGTAAAATTAAGTGTGATTAATAGGATGCAGTTCAAGTTAAATGATATGGTTATGTAAAAGAGATTCCTTAAAGGAACACTTTCAAAGTTAACGTATCAAATGTTTTGAATAGCAGTAAAAGAAATAAGAAAGTAAAGGAAAATGAGTATGCTCTTCCTAGGGAAACAATTCTAAGTACCCTTTGATTAATGGGAGAAAATCAAATAGCTCATGTAGTCTTACCAAGGGTTTAGAAAGAGTTTAGCTCTGTTTGAGTGAAGTAGAGTGTTGAGAAAATGGCAAAGTAAAATAAGAATAGAAAAATAAATTTCAGAATAATGCACTTAAACGTTAAACTCTTTCTAAAGAGTGTTGAGAAAATGGCAAAGTAAAATAATAATAGAAAAATAAATTTCAAAATAATGCACTTAAATCTTAAACTCTTTCTGATAAGTTGAGTCATAGCGGAGAAAAGAACCTCCCTTTGACTTTAGAAAAAGTTCCAAATTAGTACTGTGTACCCTTATATGGTTAAAGTCTATAGCCTTAAGCTTGCTATGAGTACCAACAGGCTTAAGCTAACTTATTCCCTAGTGCTAGTAAAGACCCCTTGGTCGAGGCATTATAACATCCCCCAAATCATTATCTGAAATGGCTGCAACCTCATCTTTCTCACCATTAAATTTTGACTCACTACGACTTTCTCTTATTATTGTGTCATCATTCTCCTTCACTTATTCCTTAAACTCTTCATAAAAGGATTTTGCAAATTGCATTTTGTTGTGTAAAAGAACGACTTGAAGCAATTTCAAGTCTCTCGAAATATGTATCAGCAATTAATAAAATTCCTACAAGTATATTTTCAATGATTCTTTGAAAGCCCAAGTAGGAGATATTATCCTCAAGTATTGTAGTTAACTAAATGATCTTCTTTACCATTAACGATTGTTGCTTCTACCCAACTCTCTCCTCGTATAAAAGAGAAAAATCCTTAACCTTCTTATCCTCACAACTCTTGATATCAATACTCTTGGTTGATAACAAATACTTTATCAAGACCCCCTTCATTCTTCCTACGAATTGCCTCAAAACCAAAAGCACCATCCAATGCATCCACCACATAATCATCATCATCAGTATCCTTAGAATCATCGCTATCCACACACTCACCATCCAAAATGTCAAAATTAGAAGCACCCATTTCACACATATTTACACTATCACATGGATCAAAGTCACTCTCTTCTAACATCGTCACCATGCCCTAAATTATCATTCCCATTAAAGTTCTCAGTGTGATTGCTATTGCTTACCTCTACGTTCTGTTGACTTTACCCTTAAAATTAAAGATTTTAATTCATCCATCATACCTTGTAGTTGGGCTTCTCAATGATGAACCCATTCCAAGATTTTTGGTTCCATTTCTTTCTTCCATTCTTGAAAACAAATTTCCTTTGCCATGGCCTTAGAAAATTACAGAGAAAAATGGAAAGAAATTGTGGAACAAGAAATGATGGGAAAGAACAAAGAAGGGAAAACCCTAAATCAAGAAAGGAAGAAGACGAGAGGAAGAACTAGCAGCAAAACCCATTGCCAAGGACCATTAGCTCTGATACCAATTGTTAGAGTTCAGAAAGAAGGAGAAATACAAAGAAAGAAAAGAGAATTAGAGAGAAAGGGAACAGTGCAACAGAAGAAAGTAGAGAGAATCTCATTCAATTGACATCAAAATTCAAAATGAGTTACAATATACGAATTACAGCGTTTATTCTAGTTAATGACATGTGACTTAACCTAACAGATTTGTCTGCTTTTCACAATGATTACAACAGCTTGAGACATTAATAACTATAGCAATAACCAATAGCTAGCTAAGTTGGCCTTTCCATTCTGCATCATATCAAAATTGCTTGTGCATTGTGTATTTTTGCTTGATCTTTTCCTTCAAGATACTCTCAACTCAATTTATGGAGCAATTTTTTCCACAAATAAGATACACATTTAAATTGTGAATAGCAAATTTGACTCATGCTTTGATTAGTGATATAAATATGGTAGAAATCTTAGAGTTGCTTATGATCATGAATTAAGATCCATGTATAGAGATCTTAGAGTTACTTATGATCATGAATTAGAATCCATGTAGTTAATTTTCTTCAATATCAAAATAATAATAATAATAATAATAATAATTTAATTGGATTTAATTAAAATCATGAATGCCCAGAAAAGCCAGGATTTAAACCGCCGGCTTAGCGTCCTACACCAAAAAGCACCGATACAAAGTTGACATGAAATGACGTCGCTGAGATTTATTGCAGATTTTTGCAGAGAGACCAATACAGGTAAAAACTAAAACGGCAGACAAAGTGACTCCAATAAATGTACGTTATTAGACCCGTTGAAGACTAATATAAGCAATGCTTGAGCATGGAGAATGTTGTTGAACAATCACCAAGGAAGAACCTTTCATCTTTTGGGATTTGATAAGTACAGGTTCTTTTTTCTTTTTTATGATTATTTTGATTGATATTTAAAAAAAATAAATGTTTAAAAATTTTCAAAATAAAAATTAATATTTTAATACATAACCTCTTATGTTCAATTAATAGATCAATTAATCAAAAATTAAAAAAAAAATAATGTACGTAATTGAATAAAAAATTTTGATTTAAGCAGAGTTAAATAATTTGATAAAATTTAAGAATCAAAATGGATAAAATAAACTTTTTAACGTCTCAATTCCATAGATATCATTCCATTCCATTCAAATTATAAATATTTTTTTTTTAGGATTTAGATTCTCTCATTTTTTTCTCAATCCCAAATATAAAAATTCAAAATTTTTTTTTCTTCCATTTGTTCCATGCATATTTCTTTAAAACATGATTGAATTACATATATGTACCAATCCTTCTTCATATGTATCCTAATAGAGTGATGCATATAAAATTGAAAAACAAAATCTTAATAGATTTTTGCAGTTTTAACTTTTTGTTTTTAAAAGTGAAAGCATTGGCATTGTGATCCAGTAGTTTCCAGCTTGACCTCAGTCTACTTTGATAGGTAAAGAAAAATTCTATTCTCACTACACAGGACCAATTGATAGGGTAGGAATATTAATGCGGATTTGATGTCTAATACAACTGAATGGCAAAAAATGATCCATATACCTAACCCCAACTAGTAAAGGATTAAGGCTTGATTGTTGTTGTTGCATGATAAAGTAGTAATAGAACTAGCTAATGAAAGAATAGGCAAATAAGTGCACATGTAACTGAAATATATAGAAGATAGAATTGGCAGGAGAAAGCAAAATAAGAGACTAACATGTCAAATCATGTACATATATATTCATGTAAAAATAAAAACCTGAGAAATCAACCAACAAATTTGCATTTAGGTAAATCTATCGGAACAACCTTGGTACAGATCTCTTTGGCACTTTGCCTTCAAGCTTTAGCCTTCTATATGCTTCTCTTATGTGGCAAGGTCTGATTGGCCCAGATTCCTTCCTCTCTGTCATTACCATTCTGGCTGGAAACCATAGTAACCAAATGAAAAATGGCAGAAGATTGAGCTATTTAAATTTCTATATAAAAATTTTCATGCACCCTAAACCACACAAAAGATGACTTTTTCTCATGCATTTCTCAAGGAGTTAACTGCAAGGTGCTAGAAGTTAATTCTATGCCATAGTTGTTTAAAGGTGTATCTGGCCCCAGGTGCTGGAGTAACCAGCCCAAGCACCTCAATCCACAAAAGGTGAGCACGTTTCATCAAGCAACCACCTTAAGCCAGGTGAAAGGCACATGCCTAGGCATGCCTACCTTCCATTTTTTCCTGCATCCATCTCTCTATCTATTGATCATCCTTTTATATTCTTCTCCACTCAACTTTCCTTTCCTTTTGTTCCAGCTCCTCCCGGTCTTCCCTTCTTCTACTCAACTCAACTCAACTCAACTCAACTAAGCCTTTATCCCAAAAATTTGGGATCGGCTATATGGATTCGCTTTTTCCACTCTAAACGATTTTGGGTTAAATCCTCAGAAATGTGTAATGCTTCTAAGTCATGTTGTACTACTCTCCTCCAAGTCAATTTAGGTCTTCCCTTCTTCTAAATAGAAAATTTTCTTCATCATTTTTTTCCCTCATTTATTCTTCTCCTACTTGATCTAAAAAATAATGAACCACGACACCACCCCCAACCCCTTTTTTGTCTTCATTCTTTAGAGTCTCCGCTGCCTGCCTCTTGGTCACTTTTTTGTTTCTTTCTCCTTCCTAGATGCCTCTCAGACCCCATTCTCTGGATGCTTTTTTTTTTTCTTTTCTGGATGCTTTTCAAGAGTAGAAAGAAGATGAAGAAGAAGAAGAGAATTGATGAAGAGAATATGTTGTGCGTGATAATGAGCAGTCGGCTCAGGGTTGTTTTACAGATTATTTGTAGGATTATGGTTTTAAGTTTTCTAAAATCGTTATTTTCATTTTTATTTTAGATTTCAAAAGCAATGTAGCTATGATTCTGATTGTTTTATGTTGTAAACCTGAGTAATATTATAAGAGATAGTTGTCTTCTATTATGAAAGCTTGATCTTAAATTTTATTTTTTTTGCACCTCACCTCTAATAGGCATGCGCCTACACCACACACTTTGTGTGCAGGCTCTAGGACCTCTCTGTGCCTCAATGCACCTTACATCTTTACTATGGTCTATGGTCATAGAGACGAAAGTTACTACCCTTCTCATTTACATGGTATTTGGATTTACAAGTGACAAGCATTATTATTCTGGAAATGAAATTAAAGAAAACAATAATATTGATAACTGGGAAATAAACACAAACCTGTTTCAACAAGTTCACCAACGAACATTTTTGCTATTCCACAAACTACAATTGTCATTGGTAAAGAAATTTTCTGGGATCCAGTGATGCTTACCAACAACTGCATTCACAACATAACAGAAATGCAATCAATTAAGACTAAACTTTAATGGATGAAGAAATCAACTTGTACGAGAACTGATGTACATATCAAGAATGCTGAAACGGGGGGAAAAGTAATTTGCAAACCAAGCAGGTTGTGCATGTACAAGCTGTAGGGTTTATTTTGCCTACTTATTCCCCACATGCAGGGACAAAATCCACCTTTCATGTGGCAGTCCATGTTATGTTTTCTACCCCTCATTTATCTTTTTCCTATCCTTTTGTTTCCTCTTCTTTCCTTTATGTTTTCTCCACCTTGTTTATCTTTTTCCCTACCTCTTCTGTTTCCTCTTCTTTATTTTCTATTTGTGACATGTGCATGAAATAACTCCATTGGCTTGATAATAGCCTCATGATGGATGAAGAAATCAACTTGTACGAGAACTGATGTACATATCAAGAATGCTAAAACAGGGGAAAAAGTAATACTTATTCCCCACATGCAGGGACAAAATCCACCTTTAATGTGGCAGTCCATGTTATGTTTTCTACCCCTTATTTATCTTTTTCCTATTCTTTTGTTTCATCTTCTTTCCTTTATGTTTTCTCCCCCTTGTTTATCTTTTTCCCTACCTCTTCTGTTTCCTCTTCTTTATTTTCTATTTGTGACATATGCATGAAATAACTCCATTGGCTTGATAATAGCCTCATGATCACGGTAAAGATATACAGCAAACCCCCTAATAACCCATGTTCTCAAATCCATTACATCAGGACAAAAATTCTTGGGAAAAGTAAACACTACCTGGTCAATATATCTAATTAAGAGGACACACGCCAAGGAAAGGGATAAAACAGAAGAGAAGATGGGGAAAGAGAGAAGAATGCAGTAATGGATAAAGCGTACCCTTCTCATGTTGGCCTTCTGAAGAGCAGATCTGCGAAATGATTCATACCTGCTCATCTGTTCATCAGTGAATTGCGATAAAATAGCCCTGAAAAAGAAACAAAGAAAAGCAATTCAGAGGAATTTGCCTTTTCATACTTAATCAAATAATGGAAAGAGAAAACAACTGAGTGTCATTTCATCTTCCATGAAGCATCCAATGTATCTCATATGGCCTTTTAATTATCTTATTTACAAATGATTTCATGCATGTCTCAGATGCATAACAGTACATTACAATTTACTTTGTCAGTTTAGCAAAGGATGTTGCACCACCTCTTTATATATTCCATATGGAAGAATTTATTACTAGTCCTTAGGGTTAGAGCTTGGCTCTTAGTGAGCCAAATCCATACTTATTTGAACCATTGTCACCAGTGTTGCTTCTACTTTGATGATTTGTTGATTTTCAGGACTCCTGACCATCAGCTGAAACCTTAACAACTCAGTAGTTCTTCTGGTATTTTGATACTGTTAACATTTAACAACTCTATATCCCAATAATCAAACTTCCTCAATTTACTCATTAAGTCTGTTCATACTCTAATAACTTGACATTCACCACTGGAGAAATAATGCAAGACATCAGATGCTCAAATCCATACATATCCTTTTTCCCATACCAAAAAAAACCTTTTAAAAAAATTAAAAAAAAAAAAAAAAAACTTAAACATCCTTTCCAATAGATGACCAACATAAATTGATCCAGCTACTTCTATTAATGGTAAATAATTTAGTTGGTTAGGTATCAACGTAAATACTATAAGAATGAACAAACAAAACATTGCTTTAAACATGTCCATTAGAAATATAACAAATCAAATATAGTACCAGTATAACATGAAGCCAGAAGGAAAGGGAAAAAGAGTTAGTAAATTAAATATATTGCAACCAAATGCTTCTTAATTGATATAATATAGATCTATTATTTTAGTATACTATGATCTCAACCTAGGTCTTGAGCAATCATTTCAGTTCACAAAATATATAGTCAAGCCTAAAACCTTCTGTCACAAAACCAACTTTGCCAGAAAACTTTACCACATGCAGCTCCTGTATTCCATCACCAAAAAGACAGGTGGGAATTGACTGTAGCCAGTAAAGACAGTCATCACATCAAAATTTCCAGAGACAAACATCATAAAAAAATGGATGGAGTGAGTATTTTTCGACTTTATTATGCTATTTAACAGAGCCAGAGTATCATCAAATTGAAATTAAGATTTTTAGGAAGCTAAGCTAACATTTTGAAGTAGTTAGTGTCTAGCCTTCTAAAAGCACATGTGAATGACTTATAGAAATTCCGATTCCCACCTTACATGGTAGAAAAGTTAGGTGTCTTCTAGGATGCTTAGAGTTAGGAAATATGCCTGTGTACGATAAAGTGGCTTAAATCAGGACTTGAATGCATGATGATTCATCCGGGTGAAAGAAAAAGGTCAAAAGGTTTGGTAGAAACTAGGTCAACTTGGACAAGGAAATGCTTCAACATAGACTAAGAATGCATCAAATAGATGAGATGGTAGCATCTACAACGTAGAGGAATGGTTTTTTTTTTTAATAATTTAATTATTGTGTAGAAAGAAATCAATCCAATCATGGAGAACATACACGACCTTCCTCTCGGGGGAAGAAAAAAAAAAGCAATAAAAAGAGGAAAAAAATGAAATTCATCAACTTCATTGGCCCAGCTCGTCAGTCTAGAACCCTCAAATATAATGCATATCACGCATAAATGTGAAGCTTTGCACTAATGCAGCCTCATTATTCCTAAATTTCCATTTGCCAACACTGTGGTAGCTCAAAACACCAAAAGTAAAAAACAAACTCAAACAAAATAGTGCAGGAAAAGCAAAGACGAGCACCCCCACTAACATTTACCCTCACTATTTCTAAATCTTAAATGATCAGCAACACCTTTAGAAAAGCAGGCCTTCAAATACTCACTAATGATCCAAACACAGCTTTACGAGAAAAAAAATATTTCCAGGAGACCTAATTTAATTACAACCTTCATAAAAAATAGGCTGAATCATTAACCTATCAGTAAAAGCAGTCTTAAAAGTTAGGTAATGAGAACAGGATAACCCAGAAAAGCAAGAAGAGCAAAACATCTCGAACGATGAGGAGAAGCTACATAAATGTATCTGTATGAACATAATATATATGTACTCACTGCATCTTGGCCATTTTATCAGGGTCAGCACTGGACGGGAACTTAGAAAGCTCAACCTCCATATTATCCTCCTCTTCATCATCCTCGTCGTCTTTGTTTTTGGGCTTGCTTCTAGCAGCAGCCAACACAGGAGTAGAAGTGGATGGGTCAGCGGGATGGACGCCAGAGCTTCCAATGTCATCGTCTTCAGGTACAACAGAAGGGTCCTGAGATGCAGCAGGAGCTTGAGTATCCAACTCATCAGGACCAACGGGCGAATCAGGTGGCGTTTCCTCTTGCTCCTCATAAGCTGCTTCGAATGGATCCTTGGATTGTTTCATTGGCCTTTTTCCTTCAACTTTTTAATACACAATTTCTGATAAACCAGGACAAGATCTCAGGAGCATTTTCACAAACAGGTAAATGGCATAAAACGGGAGTCAATAGAGCATGTAAGGATGGAGAATTTGAAACCCTAAAAAGCAAAGACAAACCCAAGGCCTAGGACTGAAAAGAATCGAAACAAACCTTCGATTTCACGAGCCAAACCCTTCCACAGCAAGCGAGCTTTGCCCGAATACAAAGTCGATATTTCAAGAATTTCGGTTATTTGGCTTGCTTTTATCTTCTTGTTTGCTGTAGGTTTTTGTATAGACAAAAAGCAAAATTTTCCCAAATATAAAACACAAAGATGCGATGCTTAACACGCACCGCCGTCGCGAAACCTCTAATGGATATTTTTAGTATTTTCTTTAATCCATAATCTCCATAGAGGAGAAATATTAGTATTGAAAATGCTCTATGAATTATATTATTTATAATAATAATAATAATAATAATAATGTGTTTATAATGACAGATATTTATTTATATTTAATAACATAATTTGTGACAAAAAATACATTTTCTAATCTATATTAGTTCGTGACTATTTATCTATAGTAATAATATATCCGTTATTAATATTTTAAACAACAATAAGTTATTTTACATAAATCCATTACTAATAATTTTGACTATAACATATTTATTGCTAATGTTTTCTAAAATAGAGCTTATTTTATATAAATTCACCACTAATAATTTTTAGTGAGGATTTATTCATTGTTAAATTTATAAATAATTTTAATAGCTAATACTACTATAATTAATATAAATTAAAATTTTAAAATTATTTTAATAGTAATGCTACTTATACCAAATATTATATTATAATTATATATTCTTAATTTTATAAGTATTATTAATTCATTAAAAATTATTTAGTTTATTTTAATAAAATTAATAAATAACCTCAAATACCAAATCTCACTTTCATTAATTTATTTTTTTTGTTATTGTAAATATTTACAAACTTATAATATGAAATTATAAAATTATATTAAAAAAATTAACTATTTAATTAATATAATTATAAAACCATTTAATTAAATAAAAATATTTATTTATATCAATAGATATGAAATTCTAATCTTACTCAATGATAAATATTTTATTTTTTATAAATTTGTAGCCTTTTAAAAAAAATTAGTAACGGATAAAATTTTATATTGAAAAAGTCTATTATGTGCAATAGGACCAAGCCAAATTAACTTTAACATCTAATGTGATTTTTCTTGTCTTTTTACCTTATATTTGTGTGAGTGTGTGTGTTTTTTTTTTCCTCTATAGGGCAAAATCTATTCGTAAGTCTTTAATTTTTTTATATTTTTTATATATCACAAATATCATTCTTATGAGGGTAGTTACACATGGATATGATAATTAAGATTTTGTTATTATTGCCACTATTAAATGATATCTTTGCAAATTCAATGATATTTATATAAATTAAGGAAGATTGATATTTCTATTTCTTTCATATTTAATATTAATGCATCTCACAATATTTAGGATGATTAATATTATTTTTGCATTAAAAAAATGCATTTTACATGTGATAGTATGAAATTTTAATTTTTTTGGGTTTACTTAGTTAAAGTAGATTAATTATAATTTATTAATTTCCTTGTGTGCATGAACATGTTTTTTGTTTTTTTAATCTATTAATCAATCTTAGCTAGATTGTTGATTTTGACCACAAAATTATAAGAAAACCTAATTATATTTTTGCATATATTAATGTGATAATATATACTCCTTGTTAGACATAGGTGTCTTAACCTATGTTTTAATGATAATAAACAATTAGTGTGCTATTAATATAATTTGAAAGTGTTTGTGTTGAGTTTGTAGGCTCTAGACTCAAAATTATCAAATTACTTCAAATTAAGGTTAAGGAAGAGCAAGATAAGAAAACAAATATTTATAGGACCTTACAATGTAACTTTTATTTATTTTATGTCACGACCCAACCTATGGGCCGGACCGGCACTAGGACCTGGGCCAGCTTAAAGCCCCCGAGGCCCGTAGTAAGCCTAACTATTCCTCAAATCCATAACCAGGCCCACAATTTAGGCCCAATATGCATATAAGATAATTTAAATTAAACTGTTACAATTTCATTTTGGGCCAACTTAGCCCAGAACTTTTCAGAAAACTAAAATCAGGGGAGCCCAGCTCAACCCTATTACCTCATTTATAACCATTTAAAACTCATAAATTTTTTTTTTCTTTTCTTTTCATTTATTAATATGAAAACTTGAATTCATACAGTCTCAGATAGGCTTAATGCTACTACTAGCACATGCGGAGTCCTAAATTACAAATTTAGAGAATAATAATACAATTAAGTAATCTTTTCATAACCTGAGAGGAAAGGGACAGGTTATTCTGAAAAATGTCTCCTCCTGTAGCCTGGAAAAATATGGTGAACAGGAGTGAGCGTTCGACTCAGAGAGTAAAATATCAATTTTAACCATAATCTCTATAACTATCTAAAACTAATGCACCATGTAGAGTGAAATGCAACATCAACATCATCTTCACATCATAACATCAAAAAGGTAAATTTGGAGCACTCACGCACCCTGTAACATCAATCATAAATATGGGAGCTGATCCCCTATACAGCTCTCTTAAATCCAACTCGTGCCGGTAAGAACTCATTTCGGACTTCCACTTAATAACCAAATCGGGGTCCCAGCGAAGAACTCAAGCCGTGTCTACCCCGAAGGACCGGGTCCCAGCGAAGATCTCAAGCCGTGTCTACCCGTCCTATCCATAGTCCACACCACATCACACGCACGCCAACACACGCACACTGCTCCAAATTACCACAACAACATCCATGGCACGCTAACAGTTATGAATGCAACATAAATCGTGCCTAGAGTTTAACTACATAAATATATGCATATAAGTGATGCATGGGCATGCTTGAACATATAATAATATCGAAATTACAATTAAAATTAATATTTTACTCACAAGATAATCGATGACTATTGTGGCTGCTGGAAGCAGAAAATAGCTGACCTCGATCACCTAATAATTAAATTATAAATTTATTAGTACTAAGTTAAGATAAAACTCTAAAGAGGCAATAGACAACCTAATTCATGCCGAAAATCCGGCAGAGTCTCCCCTATACCTGGGACCCTACCCAACCTGCAAAAATGCTCAAATAACACTTCTAAATTCTCAATTCCCACAATCACATCTCATCAATATCACATGGCTCCTCCTGGGCCCTCCAAATCAGACAATACTCAAAATCTTAAAAATTACATTTTAGTCCCTATAATTGACATTTTTCAAATATCCACTCAAACAAGCTCTAAAAATTCTAAAATTTTGCCCCGCGGTCCTTAATAATATTATAAGGCTATTACAAAATGAATTGAAATTTTCTAATCACCCATGAATATTTTATTCAAGAATTTTATTCGATTCCTTAAGTTTCCAACATCTAACATATTCTTAATTCAACCCAATTAAATATTCACATATTTAAACCTCCATCCCCAAGCTTCAACCAATTATATAAAATTTAATTATCTAAATTTCAAACAATCTTATATGCCCATATGCTAAAAATCTAATTAAAATCCATCCATATTTCTCAAAAATATTCTATAATCACTCAAAAATTCAACTAACACCATAGAATATCTCCAAATAATTTTACTTTCATCATATATTTTTCTTAGAATTTTTCTCCAATTTTTCCTGTTTAAGAAACACTGTATTTATGCTCCATGCATGCAGAGAAATAATAAAAATTGTCTTACCCAAGTTTATCTCGTGTCTCAAAAATTTCAAAATTTATGAGGAAGCCTCTGGAAGTTGAACCATCTCCATAGCTCACCGGAGATCACGGCATTCACCACAAGACGGTGGCTCGCCACGGCCACCGGCGACATTTGCCGGATCCGATCATACCACTATGTTCCTCTCCTCTTCCTCACCCATATGTGGTCTCGGATCGTCGATCCAACGGCGGATTGTCGTAGATCCGAAAAAGCTTGAAAACCCAAACTTCTCTCCTCCATATCTCACTCATCCGACCTCCATTTGCTTCAAAATTGGTGTCAAAAGAAAGCTCGAACAAGCTTTCCAACGCCACCGGAATCGCCTCGATCGGACGTCGGACGGCCGAATCACGTCGGAAAGCACCGCCCATCAGGCGCGCGTTTTCTCTCTCCTCTTCCTCTCTTGCCGCTGCTTCGTGGTCCCGACGTCGCCGGAGGGTCGCCGGCCGGTGGGGAGCTGCTTGGGACGTCGCTGGCCGGTCATCGGAGAAAGGAAGAAGAAGAAGAAAGGGAAGGAGAGGGAAAGAAGAGAAATGGGGGGGGGGGGTTTCCTCCTCCCGTTTTTGAAATTATTTTTTATTTTTTTTTATTATTTTTTTAAATAAAAGGCTCTTTGTGTGATGGGAAACCCACTGTCTGCATAATCCCATTCTTCAAAATATATATATATATTTTTTTTTTTTAATTTTCTGGGTTGTTACATTCTTCCCCCCTTAAGAAAAATTCGTCCTTGAATTTTCGAATAAACAAGAGATATGGAAAAGAATATTATCGAAATAAGTGCAATCATTACTCCTCCAGCTATGCAGATATTGGTAAAACATTTATTCTTCGAACTCTTCATATATTATATATGACATTCTACTGTTCTCTGATTCTACTATAGTGTCCTATTTGTCATCATCTCTTTCTAGAGATGCTCTTATCTCTTGGCTATTCATTGACCATTCTTCTGACACTTCAGGTATTCATTATAACTCTATTACTCTCGACTTGATATCTGATAACTTTAATTAACCTTGGCGCTTACCTCACTTTTATTACGCCCTAACGTGTCTCTTGGTGACTTCAGTCATCATTCCTTTGTTTTAATAATCTCTGTTTTCCCCAATGACATAACTTATGTTTCTTATTCCATGGTATCCTATGAGTAGCTTTCCTGTAGCTCCTAATCTAGGCATCTTGTTCGAGATCTTCACTCTACTTATGACCTCAGTGGTCAATACCTATAAATCTTCTCCTCCCATGATACTTCAAATTTTTAATCTCTTTTGTGTCATTACTAAGGTACTTAGACCAACCTCTATCGATCTTATGTAACTAGTCAGGTAGAGTCTCCTCCAAGGGCCAAGTGTATCATTTATCAATATTGGAAAGTAAACTGGGTCCCTCCTTCTAGGTAACAAAAGTGTTTATATTCTCTGACAACTCATCCCATGCGACTTATCAATTCTCACTCCTTCTCTGGAATATAAATATCTAGACTTCTTCCTATAGCTTCTTAGTATATGGCCTACTTCTGACACATTGGCACTCAGATCGAGGCTCTACTACCCCTTTAATCTATCATCTCATAATAACTTGTTTTAAACATCTCTTAGTATGTTCCTAGCATACCTATTCCTCCTTATCCTCATCATTATAACTGGCTCTATCGAGCTCTTTTTCTGTCCTTTGCATCTTATCCACTTCCCTTTTCCTATTTTTTTTTTTTTGGTGTTGTTGATATCTTTTCAACCTGCTGTACTTATTCCTTAATTTTAGTCCTATCTCATCCTTACACCTTTTTCTTCAAAGATGTCTATCCCATCATCAACTTTAACTTTCATTTTGTTTCTTAGTCTTATCTTGATTACTAGTTCTATTACTTCAGGAATTCTAACCTTACGATTTACTCCTACCGGCACATTCTTCACCTTATGTAACACTTGTAATTAACCATAGAAAATTTTCCTTGTATCCCCCTTTTCCCAACTTAACTATCAGAACATTATCATTCCCTACCAGCCTTAGTAGGAAATTGCTTATCCTGGATGGATATGAGCCCTAGAACTATAAGTTCCATCTGAACTAACACGGCTATGGGAAATGTGTGCCATGCCTTAATTCTAAACAAAATACTTCATGTGTTCATTCTCTTTAATATAATCACATATACTGCCTATAGCTTTCTAAACTTCAACCTCAAATTATCCATCAGCAACAATTTCATCTATTGAAACTCATCCATAAATAGTATTTCCTCTAGCTCATAGTTTAAAACGGTGGCAAGCCTTGGTAGCTAACTCCTTTTGACTCCTGTCATTATTCTGATCGTCATTTCATATTTAACACTAGGTACGTACTTACTGTCATTCTCATATCACGAAATTGTATATGAATTGGTGCCTACTAAACTCTCAAATAACTAGGTCTCCTTGACTCAGTCTCTGTTCCTTATATAACCTTTTAGAATCAAAAGCACAAGCTAAACTTGAAAAGAAAGAAAAATATCCTCTTATATTCAACTACGCCCAATTGTCCATATAATAATGTTTAACCTATGTTTCTTAGTCTTTCTCTTCAAATTTCATCATCTCCTAGCACAATTGTGCTCTACCTATAAGGTATCATCTGCATTAACCCTTTACCGTACCATTTTCCTTCTTGACATAATATTTTATAATTTATTAACTTTACTTATACTCGACCTATGATTCATATCTATCATAGTTTATATTGTGCCCTAAACTTTTGTTGATTCCTGAAAGATTTCTCTCACTAATAAATTCTTCCAACACCAATTTCACCCTTATCTATGGTCATTAATTTGATCCTTGAACTTTCTAGTGATTTATAACCACCCAGACTTGTCACTTTTCATTCTACCCCTACTATTGTCCTGTCGTTATTGCTTCACTACAAAGTGATTCTGTTGATCACACTAAAGACGTTTGCCTGACATTCATAACGAACCTCTAACTACCTTCTCACTATCTCAAAAGTCTAACCTAAAGCCTCTGTGTCATTATCTATCATTCTTTTCCTCTCATCATACTTATTTGATCCCTTAGATTAACTTTTATTCAACTTACTATTTACTAACTTCTTTTTCTCTACCTAATTAGGTAGTCCGCAATACCATCGCACACCTTCAAGCATTTACTTATAATTATTGTATTCCATACCTCCATCACTATTCTCACTAATATGGTCCCATTTTGGGTTCTCCATCATTGTCATTCACCTTGCCAATAATAACACTTAGCCTACTCTATATCTTAACTTGTTCCTTTTATTACGCGTCCTTCAGGTTGTCCTTTCATTTATTTCCTTTGTCTTACCCAAAATAGAACTTGACTATTCTATCCCTGGTTCCATTCTTCTTCCTAACATGACAAATTGCACTGCTAACTATATCTTCCAGAGTCTCTACCACATTATCACATATCTGTGCTACTCAGATTTGGTCCTTTGATCACTCTAGCTAGTACTCCCACTGGCATTTAAATTATATTGCATCTGCAATCAATTGTCCAAACTTTTATTCTGCACTTTCTTTATCCATTGGCCTTCTATGATTTATCTTCGCTAATTTATTACTCTTAATACTATTATAATTAGATTATATTATTGTTTTGAAAAATATGAAGTTAGAAAGGAACTCAGGAAATTGCAGTCATACTTTTATTGTATGATTTCTATTCTTATCCTTTAGCTTACATAATACCCTTACTACCTCGAGAACTGATTCTGCAGTAATTTTATTTATTTGTTATTATTATTATTATTATTATTATTATTTTTTCATGTTTACTCAATTTGCCAAAACTTAAGATTCCGGGCACCCAAACCCGTCATCCAATTCAAAGGATTTACATCCATCGTGATCTGATTATATATGATTCCTATAATGAAACTTGTATCCTCTGCGGGATACCCGAGCCAACTACTCTCTACCACACTCTACAGTCCCATCTAGGACACTATTCCATAAGTCATCATTATCAGTAATAACCTTGGATCCCTTCTGAAAAGATAGAACTATACCCTAACTTGCTGCAATAAAGGTATTACATTTACCACCTTGCCCAAACCATGTCAAATTAATGACTCTCTTATCATATCATAGCTCTGTAAATCATCAATTCATAGTTTTGACCTTCCCTAGGTAGTAGGGTTGTACTTTACGCCTTACTAATACACACAAGATATCCTATTCTCACTAAGCTCTAAGCAAAACGCCTGTCGTTCTGCAAAAACCACCCAAAATTCCATACTGAAGACTAGATGATCTCACTCTATAAGTGTCACCTTTACTTTGCAACTAGTGCGAAACCTCTGGTCTGATGGCAACTCTTAATGCAACTCTAGCTCATGCTAGGGTAACTGAGTCACTGACTCTAGTTATCACCCAACTGTGACCTTTCAATATTCTAACTCTAGACTCTTAACCAGGAGTTCCCAACTCCTCTGCAGATATAGAACTCTGTTCTGGCATAATTGTACCAAAACAGAAGCCATCCGCAAACACCCTCATTATGGAGCACCACGGGGATGCACGCAGCTCTATACAATAATCTCATGTCGGTACTGTAATCTGCAGCTTACAGAGCAGACATCGAGAACATTGTATAGTTACTACGATACGTCCGGACCTACTAGGCCTCCTAATTTCTTATCTCTCTCGAATCTTCTATTATCATAACTCATTCTGATTGGGTCATCCACTGATGACTGCTAGCAGTGGTATCCTCATCCTTATCTAGGGCAACTGTACTTTCAAGACTCACCTTTATGTACTCGTGCCTTGCACGAAATGGGCACACCATTTAAACCCATACAGATAAAAACATATAATTTCTTGGAGTACGTATCCTCATGATGGACCTCACATGTCTACTAACTCTATTTCACATTTCTATGTACTCCACGAAAATCAAGACACTAATTGAGAAACTTTTATATTTCCCGAGGTATAACGCAGAATCTAGAAACAAAGAATTACAGAAAAAGACGAAACAGAATCCTATACTCCGCATGTAACATCCTAACAAGACTCCTTTTACACTCCCAAGTATATTCTTTCCCATGAATCTAGAGCCTAAGCTCTGATACCAACTTTGTCACGACCCAACCTATGGGTAGGACCAAGACTAGGACACAGGCGACTTAAAGCCCCGAGGCCCGTAGTAAGCCTATCTATTCCTCTATTCCATAACCAGGCCGACAATTTAGGGCCAATATGCTTATAAGTTAATTGAAATTAAATCATACAATTTCATTTTGGGCCAACTTAGCCCAGAACTTTTCAGAAAACTAAAATCAGGGGAGCCCAGCTCAACCCTATTACCTCATTTATAACCATTTAAAACTCATAAATTTTTTTTTTCTTTTCTTTTCATTTATTAATATGAAAACTTGAATTCATACAGTCTCAGATAGGCTTAATGCTACTACTAGCACATGCGGAGTCCTAAATTACAAATTTAGAGAATAATAATACAATTAAGTAATCTTTTCATAACCTGAGAGGAAAGGGACAGGTTATTCTGAAAAATGTCTCCTCCTGTAGCCTAGAAAAATATGGTGAACAGGAGTGAGCGTTCGACTCAGAGAGTAAAATATCAATTTTAACCATAATCTCTATAACTATCTAAAACTAATGCACCATGTAGAGTGAAATGCAACATCAACATCATCTTCACATCATAACATCAAAAAGGTAAATTTGGAGCACTCACGCACCCTGTAACATCAATCATAAATATGGGAGCTGATCCCCTATACAGCTCTCTTAAATCCAACCTGGTGCCAGCGAAGAACTCAGCTCGGACTTCCACTTAATAACCAAATCGGGGTCCCAGCGAAGAACTCAAGCCGTGTCTACCCCGAAGGACCGGGTCCCAGCGAAGATCTCAAGCCGTGTCTACCCGTCCTATCCATAGTCCACACCACATCACACGCACGCCAACGCACGCACACTGCTCCAAATTACCACAACAATATCCATGGCACGCTAACAGTTATGAATGCAACATAAATCGTGCCTAGAGTTTAACTACATAAATATATGCACATAAGTGATGCATGGGCATGCTTGAACATATAATAATATCGAAATTACAATTAAAATTAATATTTTACTCACAGTACACCGATGACTATTGTGGCTGCTGGAAGCAGAAAATAGCTGACCTCGATCACCTAATAATTAAATTATAAATTTATTAGTACTAAGTTAAGATAAAACTCTAAAGAGGCAATAGACAGCCTAATTCATGCCGAAAATCCGGCAGAGTCTCCCCTATACCTGGGACCCTACCCAACCTGCAAAAATGCTCAAATAACACTTCTAAATTCTCAATTCCCACAATCACATCTCATCAATATCACATGGCCTCTCCTGGGCCCTCCAAATCAGACAATACTCAAAATCTTAAAAATTACATTTTAGTCCCTATAATTGACATTTTTCAAAAATCCACTCAAACAAGCTCTAAAAATTCTAAAATTTTGCCCCGCGGTCCTTAATAATATTATAAGGCTATTACAAAATGAATTGAAATTTTCTAATCACCCATGAATATTTTATTCAAGAATTTTATTCGATTCCTTAAGTTTCCAACATCTAACATATTCTTAATTCAACCTAATTAAATATTCACATATTTAAACCTCCATCCTCAAGCTTCAACCAATTATATAAAATTTAATTATCTAAATTTCAAACAATCTTATATGCCCATATGCTAAAAATCTAATTAAAATCCATCCATATTTCTCAAAAATATTCTATAATCACTCAAAAATTCAACTAACACCATAGAATATCTCCAAATAATTTTACTTTCATCATATATTTTTCTTAGAATTTTTCTCCAATTTTTCCTGTTTAAGAAACACTGTATTTATGCTCCACAGACAGAGAAATAATAAAAATTGTCCTACCCGAAGTTTATCTGTGTCTCAAAAATTCCAAAAATTTATGAGGAAGCCTCTGGAAGTTGAACCATCTCCATAGCTCACCGGAGCCACCGCCGGCACCACCGCGCACGGTGGCCGGCCGCCGGTCACCGGTGACATTTGCCGGATCCGATCATACCACCATGTTCCTCTCCTCTTCCTCAGTCCATATGTGGTCTCGGATCGTCGATCCAACAATCGGATCGTCGTAGATCTGACGAAAAAGCTTGAAAAACCCGAAACTTCTCTCCTCCATATCTCACTCATCCGACCTCCATTTGCTTCAAAATTGGTGTCAAAAGAAAGCTCTCGGAACAAGCTTTCCAACGCCACTGGAATCGCCTCGATCGGACGTCGGACGAAGCCGGAATCGCGCCGGAAAGCCGCTGCCCATCAGGCGCTGCGTTTCTCTCTCCTCTTCCTCTCTTCTTCTGCTTCGTGGTCCCGACGTCGCCGAGGGTCGCCGGCCGGTGGGGAGCTGCTTGGGACGTCGCCGGCCGGTCATCGGAGAAAGGAAGAAGAAGAAGAAAGGGAAGGAGAGGGAAAGAAGAGAAATTGGGGGGGGGGGGGGGTTTCCTCCTCCCATTTTTGAAATTATTTTTTATTTTTTATTATTATTTTTTTTTAAAATAAAAAGGCTGCTGTGACAGTGGGAAACCCACTGTCACACGCCAATCCCATTCTTCAAAATATATATATTTTTTTTTAATTTTCTGGGTTGTTACATTTTATATCTTGTAAATCTCATTTAATTACTTGTGTTGGCTCAAGTCTAGGTAGTACTAAGAATATCCTGTTCAACTTAGTTTTCACCTAATTCTTTATCAAGGGGAAATTAAATAAATTTTTCAAAAATATAAAATTAATTTTGAAAAGTATTTTAGTTACAAAATACACTGAATTAGCTTTCCAATGGTTCAAATAGATCAAAAATCTAAGTTCGGATCAAAGAGATATGAGTTTTTTAAGCTCTTAATTTCTTAGTGTCTTTACTTGTAACTTTTTCTTGACCAAGGGGGAGTAAAATGAAATTTTTACATTTTAGAAATGCAAATTTGTTTTTGAAAGTGTTTTCATTGAAAATTTTATCAAATTAGCTTTCCAACGATTCAAATGGATAGAAAATCTGAGTTTCGGTCAAAAAGGTACGCATTTCCGAAGTCTAAGTGCCATTTTGACACTTTCTGTATAGAGAATATTTCGGCAGCTGAAAGTAGGAAGTTCGGCTGCCAAAGTTCATTCTTTAAATCATAATTTTTGAGCATTAAAAGCTATTTTGTCAAGATAGCACTCTGGTAGCCGAAAGTGAAAACTTCGGTAGCCGAAAGTGACTTTTCAAAAGCTATATTTTGGCACTCCAACCTTTGGCAGCCGAAGTAAATAACTTCGGTAGCCAAACATGGGTTTCTACAACTCAATAAAACAGAGCTTTGGGTGGTTGAATGGCTAGTTTAGTATTTAATGCACCCCCAACGATTATTTTCTTGCAAAAATTATAAATAGGCACCATTTATGACTGGAACAAAGTTACAACAATAATCTTTTTAGAAATTTATTGTGTTCTAAAGATTTTCTTCATTCTTTCTCTCTAGAACTTGAGCTACCATAGTTAATGTTGAGAACTTGATATTTGAGTTGTAAATTTTTTGTTCTGGGAGTTCATTCAAGGTTGTTGTGAGCTCTTATTATAATTTTGAGAGTGATAGAGCTTTAAATAGCTCTTGAGTATAAAGAGATTTGTAAAAAGGCAAGGATTTGCTCTTGTGGTAATTGTAAGGGGTTTATTCTTCACCCAAAAAAGAATTTTAGTGGAGTTAACTCTCAAGGAGGGCCTCGATGATAGGACGTAGGCTTGGAATAGCCAAACTTCTATAAATTTCTTATGTCATCATTCTTCCTCTACTCTTCTTTGTGTCTAAATTTCTTTTTGTCTTTAATTTTGCAATTAGAACCCAATTCACCTGCCCTCTTGGGTTGCTACAAGGGACAACACTCCTCTTAATATTAATTTTAAGATGTTATATTTTAAATTTTAAAAATAACAAAAATGAAAGAAATATACAAAAAGGAAAAGAAGAAAAAATTTCACTACTTGATAATTTCTTTTAATAATATAATTAAAAATGCATGATTAAAATTATATTTATATTTTAATCTATGTGCATTTATAACATATATAATATAATATCACAACCCAAATTATGGGCCAGATCGGCACTAGGACCTGGGTCAATATAAGGCCCCCAAAGCCATAGTAAGCCTAACTGATTTTAGCCCAATCATAAAGCCCATTTTCAAAAAATCAACCGGATAGAGTCCATCATAAATTGGACTATCTGACAGGGAGTTTTAGCTAACCCAACCTGTTATCATAAAATATATAAATTTTAAGAACTTTGCTTACCCTCACAATCCTCAACATAACAATTATATCAAATAGGAGCTCAGCTCCCTCATCCAAAGTATATATTCAACTCATTCAACTACACATGTATAAAATATATGTTTATAATTTCAAAGCAAATAATTGTTTATAGTCCCATGCCAAATATAATATTCCTAGCACATGTGTAGTTTAGATTTTTAATCAATACTATGACATACTGATATTTGCTACTAGTAGACCTACGAGAAAGGAAGTAGGTTAATCACAAAGAAAGAAAACCTCCAATAACCTAAAAAAAATAGAGTGAACAGGAGTGAGCGTTTGACTCATAGAATAAGATATTGATTTTAAATACAATTTTTATAACTATCTAGGGCCAATGCATTCCTAAGGATGAAATGCAACATATATCAACACATTCAATCAAGTTCAAGCAATATTCGCATAAAGATTAATTTGGAGCACTCACACATCCGTGTGTCACATTAATCAAATATATATATATGGGAGCTGATTCCCTACACAGCTCTCTTAATTTCAACCTCTGCCAGCAATATCAACTAGGGCCAGACTTTCTCTTAATAATTCAAATGCGGGGATCAGTGAGATTAACTCAAAGCCGTACTCACTCCGACTTATCACAAAAAGGATCGAGCCTTAAGCCGGACTAGCTCAAGCTGATTTGCCCGTCCTGCCCATATCCAATACCACACCTCACGTACATTGATACACACATATGGCTCCAAATTATCCTAAGACGACACCCACATCAATTTCATTAAATAATAATGCAATACAAAGCGTACCTATAATAGCTATATGCATATAATTATAAGTGAATGTATGAGCATGTCTTGTATGTATAATAATATTAAAATTATAAATAAAATTAATATCTACTCACAGTACATCGAGAATCACTGTGGCCACTTAGTGGAGGAGAATGGCTAACTCTGATCACCTAAACAATTACGTTATAAACTTATTAGCACGAACTCAAAATAAGACTTTAAAGAGTTAAAAGACAACCTAATTTATACCAAAAATTTGATAGATTTTTTTTTTCTGCACCTAGGACCTATCCAACCTACAAAGTAGTTCAAATCACACTTCTAAAATCACAAGTCTCAAATTCATAACTCAACAATATTATATGGGCCCTTTTGGGCCCTCAAAACTAGACAAAACTCACGAAATTAGACAATTCAGTTATAAGGCTTAAAACTAACATTCTTCAAAAACCATCCAAGCTAACTTAAAAATTTCTATAAACTTGCCTCGCAGTTGTTAATAATATTCTAAGGCTATTGCAAAAAGAATCACAATTTTTTAACAATTTACGAATATTTTATTCTAAATTTGGTATTAGGAAAAAATGAACAACTTAGAATTTGGGTTTACCTATGCCAAATTTGACACTTGAAACGTGTCTGAAACGTCTAAAAATGCTAGGGTCGACTGTAATATTGACCATGATCTAGGATGGGCCGCCGAGCAGCCAGATCTGGCTGAAAACTCAGTCCCAGGCACTGGTGGGCTATCATTGATACAATCACATCTAAATAAAGCCCAAAAATTATCAATAATTATCATAAAATTATTTTTAATTTTTTGGGAATTGAAAAAGCTCAAAAATCTCACAAAGTGATCTGGATCATCCGATGATCACCTTTTTAAAACGGCATCCGATCAGAGTGAGGTCGGTCTCACCTCGAAGGTTTTTCTCTCTGAATCCATTGGTGGTCTCGGATTTTCGATCCGACCGTCAGATCGCTAGAAAAGTGGCTGGAAAGCTCGCTGCCACCCATTTTCTCTCTTCTCTTTCACTTGTCAGATCTCTTTCCTCCGGCCACCAAATGGAGTGCCACAAGTCCCATCTGGAAGCTTGTCATCCCAGGAGTTCATAGCACTTGGAATAGCTAGAAATGGTCACCGAAAATGGCTGACATGACATTGGAAAGTTGGGTCTCCCTTTTATGCGATTTCACTCTCTCTCTTCGTTTCCTCACCAATGAGCTGCTGTTCCTTGTTGTCCAGTTATGCGCTGCCATCGTTTGGCCAAGGAGGAGCTATCGAAAGCCTCGTTGATAGTGGAGGTTAATGGGTCGCTGGAGAAAATGGAGAAGAATGAGGGGAAGAGAGTGACGGGAGAGAGATTGTTTGGGGGGGGGGGGGGGGGGTTTTTTAGAAGGTGCACAACATTTCTAGGTTTTTTTTTGGTTTAATTACCTCATTGGTCCCTAAATTTTTTAGATGTATTCAAGTAGGTCTAAAATGTTTAATACCTTCAAACTAAAGTTTAATAATAATTCTAATAATAATTTTAATAATTACAAAAATATTGAAACACTAAAATTAAATCAATAAGATAATATATTTTATTTATTAATTTATTTTTTTTCAATTTAAGAAAAATAGAATTTTTTTAAAAAAATCAGGGTATTACATATAATCTATAATTTTGTTAAAAAAATAGAAATACTTATTAAATATATTAAATAATATATTAAATAAGTTTTAAAATTATTTGTATTAAGTACTGTAACAATATAAAATTTGATGATATCAATTTAATGAAAATGAAAGTTTTATAATAATAATAATGCACTAATTCCACTTATTAGATTAATGTAATGGCAATAAATTGTTGCATAAGTCTCGACCTTATAACACTAATGTATGTAATCTTCTAGAAGCTCATTATTGCCAAAGATAACTAAGCAAGCAAGTGCACAAGGTATCTTATTTACATCCCACCTTCTACATGTACAAGTCCTCTCAACTAAACTAAAAACATATTGGGTTCTAACACCATATACTTGCATGTTTGGTTCCAAAGAAGCATGGCTCAAATAAGCAAGACAAATATTTCATTTCATTTATCTTCTTCTGTATTTAGAAATAAATCGCTCCATTCCATTTTCTCTTATCTTCGTTTCCTCTTACACAATCGCTTCATTAGCTTAGATCTAACATCTTTAAAAGTGAGATAATTGGCTTATCCTTTGCATGTAAAATGTACTTGTTAAGCATTCACAGAGGTTATTGATTAAAATATCATTACATGTTTTAGTTCTACATACCCTTAAACTTTCTTTTCTCAATTTTAAATTCTATTATTGTTGTCACACCTTACTCTTCCGTAAGATGTGACATAATCTCATAGTATACCTAATAAATTATTAAACTTCGCCTACTGATAATCTATTAAATATACTATAAGGAATTTTGGCAAAACAAATTTCAATTTAAGGTTTGGTGTGGTGATAAAAATTTAATTTAAATGTTTTCAATTCGAGTATGTGTTATAAGACTTATTTGGAAATAATTAGGTACTTTTAAAATTTTGCAGAAATTTTGTGTGGTTACGACTAAAATTATACAAAAATAGTTTTTCATAATATGTTGAAAAACGATTTACAGAAAAATATATCATGTCTAATTGGGAACTCAATCAACTCATTTTCAATAATTCTCATTTAAAGAAAATAATTCATTATTTACAATACTTAGGAAGAAATTTAAATGTTTGCATTCATTGAGATAACAAAATTAATATTACAAAAATTTATATTTGATTACAATCCCAAAATAAAATTACAAGTGATTCTGTACAACTGCTCGAATACAGTTACATGCATATAATTACATGATTACACCAAACTTAATGTACAAGGGTATACCTATTATATACCTAAAAATAGTCTCAACACGTCTTCAAGTCACAACTTTGAGTGATCTTAATTAGCTGCTCTATATTTTCTTTCACCTGCGATAACATACAAAGTTATCGCTAAGCGGTGAACTCAGTGGTGCACAAACTAATAATTTAAAACTTAATACAAATCATACTTTGACAAATCATAACAAAAAGAAAACCTTAAATCTTTAAATTCTTCAAAATTCATAATGTCCAAAATCAATATTTTCAACCATGCAAATCATTTGTTTGAATGACATTTTGATCAAATAATAACAATTTATCCACATTTCTCTTGAACCATGGAAACAATATAATATTTTTCAATTACTAACAAATATTTATTTAGATCATGTTTTATCAAAGTATGCATAATTTAAGGGTGTTGCTAACAATTCACACAGTTGGATCCATGACACAAAATTTCACTATCAATGCCGTGTTGTACACCACGACAAAGCAAACTCTCCCAATAACTGAGACTAAATGGAGGAACAAATACTAGCTAGTGTATATGAGTACTCATCCAAACTCTTCCTCAACTGGCAAGCTAGAGAGGAAGGAACTCAACCCTAAACAAGTGGAGGAAATATCTCACTAGACAAGCTAATGAGAAACACAAAGCATACTACCATGTCAACTGTGGTTTCAAAATATATTTAAACAAATTTCATTCACAAAATACATTTATAAAATCAATAAACACATTCAAGTATAGTAAATTCATGCACAAGGTTGGCAACACATCAAGTTCATAAAACACTTCTAAAAACATCCAAATACCGGCCCACCCCTTACTACAATGAAACCAAGGGCCAACATCCGCCTTTCCATAAAATAAAGTCATTTCATAAATCACAATTTTCTAAACAATGTCAATAATTCTTTAGATGCATAGGAAAATCATATTTGATTCATATAAATTTCATTCAACAATTTAAAGTTCTCAATACAATAAGAATCATAAAACATTTATATAAAAATATTCAAATGCATTTCAGAGTGAAAAACAATTAAAAGAGTTAGTTGTGCACAAACCTTATTTGACTTCTCTAGTCTTGACTTAATCCTTCCCTTTCTTGGGAGGCTCCTTTTCCCACTGAAATTACACAATTAACAAACCTTAATACTCGTTCTAATTATCTCCAATAGCTAATCAATTAAATGTTTAATGCATCCCTAAGTAAACATTGAAATTTCAATGTATTATGGGTCCAAGGTAGTTCTAGACCTTGACATTATAACCTCATTTTAACCTAGTTTCAGTCACAATTTGGTGAAGTGTTCTTCATGAAAATTTTTCCTATATGTTTTAGTTTCATTTTTCAATTTGAATCACTCCATTTGGAGTTTTGTAGCTCTAGTTATAGTTAATCTTCCAAAACTGTCCATTGACTCATTACTGTTCTAGAACCAGGCAAATTCTAGAGTCAAAATTTGTCTAGTCATTTGGGCATGCTACAATCATTTTTAGGCCTAATATTCTTCACATAAGTTGTTCTCCTATGTGTCCTGGTCACACAGGTTCAAAATCATAATTTTTAAAGTTATGTATGATGAGTTGTGGCAATTTAACTGATTTGGACTCATAAAACCTATGCATCAGGATTTCATATTCAGGTCAGTGTTTTGCATTTCATATTTGAGTTCCTTATTCTTAGAATTTGGGTAAGGTTTCTGAATCAAAGTTTTATCCCTATTTCTTAAGTTTCCAGAACATCTTGGCTCATCCCAATTGAAGTTTTCCAGTGGAAGATATAGTATAAATACTGTTTTGGGGTCAATTAGCTGTTTAGCTCATTTTCAGGATTTGAATTGCTAAATTGTCTTAGCAAATTGTCCATGTTCCATTGGGTTTTGGAATTTTGTCAAAACACCAAAATCATAGTTCTAGGTCTTATAGAAGTTTTGGCTTTAGTTTCACTACATTTTCAGTTTTGTGGACCAGGTTATGGCATTTTTACCACAACTGGTCAAATAGGTTAATGTCCAAGTTTTCTAGTCAGGTTCTGGTTCTGGCAATTTTCTAAATAATAATGAAAACATATAAAAATAAACATAAAATAATACTAAATGCTAACAAAATGCAATGCATGTTAACTTTAAATATCTATATAATTTGATGCAATCAATTGTGGGCAGGGACCATTGTCGAATCTGCAGCTTGTGAAGTAAAAATGGCCTACAATCGAGGTAAGTGACAAACTCAATATTTAAAAAATGTCTTTGAATATTGATATTTGACTTGGAAACACTTATATGTATTAACGCAATTGCTTTTATAATGAATAATTAATGTGTGAATATTTTATTGGTAAGTTTATTGTGGATCATTATCTAGGTAGTCTTTTCTTAGTATTTGGTGCCAGAGTTTTTTAATTCTTGTGCTTTTAAGTGTAAAATATATTAGATGATATTAAATTTGTTTCTTTTATTATAGATATCATATTGTTTATTGTCTTGTTATAAATTGAACCTGTGCATATGAAAGTTATGTTTGATAAGTTGAAAATTTTGTGGAATTTTTTTGTTTATTATTACATTATATTCTTTATTACACGAGATCATGAAGATATTTAGTTTAGTTTATGCATTCATTATAGTGGTACACTTGGAGAATGGGGTTATTATGATGAGAAGTCTTGGACAATCGATGATTTAACATGGGATACTATGTCCCTTGTAAGGATTGATATAATATGTCAAGATTTGAATATTAAGGGACTACTTAGGTATTTTTGGAGATAACTAGTAATAAAGTATCGCGAGGGTTTAAAACCCTTAACTAATGAGAGAGACATCATTGAAATATGTAAACAAACTGAGATTGAGGGAATTATAAATCTATATGTGCAACACTTGATAGTTGATGATCTAAAGGAGTTTAGGCAGTAGGATGTTTCTAGTCCATCTAAATTGACTTTTGAGGAGATTGATGAGGAGACTTTCAAAAATAGTAAGAGTTTATTAAAAGGGAAAAAGGGTAAAGTAATGTTTTTCTTAATTAGTCCACCAAGAGGAAATCCATGTATGCCTTTGCTCGAAAAGGGTGATAACCAAAAAGGTACAAACAATGGAGAGATCCTAATTGAGAAGGGGAATGAGGTGTTTCCTGTCAAGGGAAATTTGAAGATTGAGGGAAATGGGATTAGTAATGCATGTACATATGATTTTGGATATAATAGTTACAGAGTGGTTTTAGTATTTTTTTTCTTTTTTTTTTTTTTGACATGGACGAAGACACCAGAAGAGATAATGAATGTGTGCATACAAATGCAGAGAGGGATGATATTGTTGAAGATATTGGGCACAATAATGAGGGACAAATGCCTAATGTTGAGGATGATGGAACAAGGAATACAGCTGGAGCAGGGAATACAAATGAGTCAAATTTTGAACCTAATGGCAATAAAAGGGAGGTTGCAATCTAGGAGTTGATTTGGTGGATGGGGATTATGACATGGTTAGTACAGATGAAGATGTAGCCATAATTTTGAATGAAATAAATTGTAATGCCCCACAGCTAGGGGTAGCCAAAATTCATACCCATAAAGGAAAATATCCCTTGAACTCCCAAAGAAAAGAAAGACCAAGAGGAGTGGTGGGCTTGAAAGAAGGACGGGAAAAGAAGGACTAAAGTGTAATAAAGTTTGTCTAGGCAAGTTCGGTCACTGAAGTTGGTCTGAGGCAAAATATATAAACCAAAGTTAGGAGTTCTACTAGGCCTCTCCCTTATTTTACCACCTCTCCTTCCTCTTTTCTACTCTCCCTTTTTTTCCTCCATCCCTTAGCCCTAAAATTCTCTACCTTAGCCTCTACATGGAGGAGAATCAGCTTAAGCCTCTCTAAAGGGTTAACAGTACCCTTTCCTCTCCTCTTCCAAGTGGGTTGAAGGAAAAGTGGGTAACTTCTCTTAATGGAGACCCTAGCAAAGAGAGGTAAGTCTCCTTCTCATTCCTCTTAGTTGTTTAAATGCTTGGTATTATTTTGTAAAAGATTTTATTTTTGATATAAAGTGGTTTTAGGGGATTTAAGTAGAAGGGAGAGATTTAAGTTGAATGAGGAATTATTATAATTGTTTTAAGTTTAAATTGACAAAATGAACTTAGAATGAGAAAGTTAGGACTAATGTTGGGATCTGAGGGTTGAAATCCTACCTTTTTGCACTACAGAAAAATTATAGGAAATCCTAGTTTTTGTGACCAAACTATCAATGTTCGGTGGCCGAACCATCAATATTCAACTGTTGATTCATATAAACAATCACGTAAACAATACATGGCCAACTTTGGCCACTAAAGTTTAAGACTTCGAGCACCAAACATACCTTAACTAAGAATCCCAAATCTAATTAATTATGTTTAAGTCCTAAACTAAGAACCTCTATATCCTATGCATAAAGGACTCAGAGACAAAGGATTAAAGGGCTATCTAGTAATAGGTAAAGTAGAAGAGTCTAACAATTCCGAGTGAGTAAAACCTACCAAATTCTTTTAAATAAATGCTTTAAATTACATGCATAAACATTCATACATCATGATATACGTTATTAGATATAAATGCATCCGTAGATTTATTTATATAAATGTTTAGGATCACAAATATGCTACATAAATTAATTATACTGTGTTGGTAATTCATGGACAACCCTTTAGTTCCCATTGGGAAAGAAAAGTAAAGGCAATGACATGCATGCATTATGAGCTCAAATGTTAAAAAAAGAAAGGAGATGTCAAGTAAGGCAATTATGTGTCTTTAACATCCAGATACTAGTTTCCAGAAACAACCTCCAAGTAAATATGAATTTTGTGTCCTTGGTATCCATTATATGAATTTTAAGAGAAAGTTTTGAGGAGTTGCTTTCATGGGTTAGGCACTTTGGAATTATGCAATGTCTATGAAATGGCTAAAGGACCATTTGGTGACATGAATTACCTTGATGTGACTTGTTTGTGTTGTAAAATCATCATGAGCATGATGCATTATATATGCTTGAATATAGTTATTTTCTTAGATGTATTATTCCCTGTGTAGGATTTCGCTCAATGAGCCCTAAGCTCATCCCCTTTTTGTGTTTTTCTCTTTCAGAAACAAGAGTTAAAGATACAGTCCAACACATTCGGGCTATGAGTTCTAGAGGTTATTGCCTCATTATGCTTTAAAAGAAGTATAAGTATGACGTATGGAACTCCTCTTATGACATGTGATTGTGTAAAGGTTTAATTTGCTTGTAATCAAATCTTTTTATGATGTAAATAAAGTTATTTTATAAATAACATGTTTTATGATTGAAATGGGTGGTTGGGCTTGCTATGGGTCCTAGTGGCTACCTACCCATTCCCTTGACGATGATCATGGTTCTGATTGGGTCATTATGAAGCAAATATAGGAGGTAGACCTAAAGGTAGTGGGCAAAGGGTTGTAAGCCAAGGGTTGGATGGAGATATACAAGATGATGGGAATGACGATCAATCAGATTATGCCCCATTTGATGAGCTTTTCACAAATTCGGAAGGTACATCACTAATTAGTAAATTTAAATTTAATGTATATTATGTATATGGCAATATTTAACTATAATAACTTTTTTAACCAATATTTGTTTTTAGATGATAATGTTGGCTCTAGTTTTCCTAATTTTAATGCAAAAAATGATATGAAGGATCATACATTTAAAATAGGAATGTTGTTTAAGAACGAAGATGAATTTAAGGAGGCTTATAGACACATGGCATTAAACACAGGTTTCAAGGTGTTACATAAGTTGTGGATGGAGAATTTGTGTTAGTAAGGGGAATTCTAAAGACCCAAATGACTTGACAATGCACATTTAGGCAAGTCAATTCACTCACAATTGTGTTAACAAGTTTAAAAAATTCTATGTCATCTCAAAGGATTGCATAACATTATTTATATGCATTCAGAGAAGATCTATAATGGTTTATAAATGAACTAATTAATAAAGGGAATAAGGATTTAAGTTTCACAACTAGGAAAATGAAAGCTTGGAGAGTAAGGGACTAATCACTTAAGGCACTAAATGGGGATGAGAAGGACCAATATGCCATGTTTTATGGGTATAAGGAGGAATTAACTAGGGCAAAACCAGAAACAATTGTAACAGCCTCACATTGGACAGTTCCATAGATTCTACTGTTCTGGTGACTAGTATCTGTCCGGACAGTCAGGATGTTTAGAACAAGATTTAAGCCATCTAGAACAGCCATAGATAAAAATTAATAGAAATTATATGAAGGTGAAATGGAAATAAGAAAAAGAAAGCATAATCAGTTAAATGAGCCGAGGTCCCGACGATGGGTGACCGAAATGGGAAGTGACTGCGAGCTCAGTTGCTACCCTAATTTCGCATGGGACCCTATGACACCTCAGGCCTAAGGATAATTACGAAGCTAATGGTATTGTAAAAACCATAGAAAAGAAAAGAAAACAAGTTCAAATAATTAAATTAGCGTTCAAAGAGTTACCGAAAACTATTAGAAAAATAGATGAAACCGGTGAGAGGCATTTTGGTAAGTTCACCCCTAGAAGTGATTTTTGACCCACATATCTATTAAAATGTGTAACATTAAAATATTGAAAAATAGATTAAAAATGAAGATATGTAGGAAAAAAAAAAAGAGAAAGAAATGAAGAATTCAAAATTTAAATTTAATTATGACATCATGATGACATTAGCATGACACAATGAAAATTATAATATTAATTATTTTAATTATGTAGATAATTATCTACATAAAAGGGACAAAAATTAAAGAAATTTATAGTCTTCTTTTACCCTAAACCAGCCGACCACCTTGTTTTTCCTCTGTCTCTCACCATTCCACCTTGGATGCTTAGTTCAAGCTCTTCAAACCCTAAAATTAACCCCTAAAGTTTATAGCTACTTAACTAAAAACCTTAAAATTAGCCTTGATAAGAAGATTGAGAGGAAGAATTTCAACGAAAAGTGAAAGGTTTAAAGAGTTGAAAGGAGCTTAATAGAGGTAAGTCTCTCTCTCTATTTAAATTTTGGTCATTTGATACTTAGAGTGGACTTTTGACCTAAATGCCCATTAAAAATAAGTAGTATTAAATTTTGAAAATTCCATGAAAACAAGAAATATTACACAATGCAATTAAAAGAACTATGAGGGCATTATAGCAATTATGATGACTTTGGATTATTGTAATGTTAATTATCAATTAATGGGACTTAGTGGAGCATTAGTGGACCATATAAATACCTAAGTGGATGGATTTTAGCACCCAAAAACACTTCATTTCTTCATTGTCCCACCCATGGCCGAAAATGAATTTCAAGCTTCCTCCATGGGCGTTTCTTGCATAAAGCTTTAATCCACCATTTTAAGCCACAATTTCTTTAAGTGTTCTTCATTAAAGTTGCTCTACACACCATGGGAAAGCTTTAGGTAGTAAGAAAAAGAAGAAATTTCAAGGTTTAGCAAGCTCCAAACAAAGGTTAGTGCTAGTTTTCCTTACCTCACTTCATTAAAGTTTGTATTAAGGTGGAGATAAGTTGAATGGTGAAGAAATTTGAAGGTTTTGATGAGTTATTGATGTGTACAATTTTTGACAGCCATGGAAGTGTAAGGTGCTTAATTTATTTTTATGTGAATTTAATGGGAATTAAGGTTAATTGAAGTAAATTGATGTATTAGTGAGTAAATTTCATATTTTTGATGTGTTTGGGTATTAAATTGAGGAATTGGAGGAAGTGGTAAAATTTTGAGCATTTAGTGAGTTTTTGGCAGCCTTGATGAACCAAGAAAAGTGTTGGATTTCATGAAATTGCTTGATGAATTCTAGTACTAAGGGATTAATGGAAGTGCATGTAAATTGTTCTTTGGAAACTATGTGTAATTGTTAGGTATTTTGTGTATATTGTGTTGATGTAATTAAGGTTGTAATTAGTGCATTGAGAAATTGTATAAACTATCCAAAATGACCATGTTGAGATGTGATAAATGATGTTTGTGCCTTATAAATCCAGAAATTTGGTAGGGAAAGTTAAGGTGAAGCAAGTAGGATGTGTAATGGTTGTGTATTTGATGAAGTGCATAAGGGCAGTATATAATTGAGCTTATAATCTGATTTGTATGATCCCAATTGGTATGAGGCCAATTGGAGGTAAAACTAGACTCAATAGGGACCAACTTTCATGGAGAAAGCTTGTCAAAATTCTGTCCAGAAAGTGACTCAAAAAGTGACCTAATCTGGAATTGGTAACTTATAACCCAGAATTTTTGACCATATGAACAGTAGTCAATCAAATGACCAGAATTCACTGTAGACATGTCCAAATGATCTAAAATTTATACCATTGAAAAGCTTAAACATAGGGCTACAACTTTAGTAGAGACCACCAAGCCCAAAAATGCCATTAAGTAAGTCAAATTGATTGCCCAAGTTGGGTTACAAAAACTGGCCGAAT
This sequence comes from Hevea brasiliensis, assembly GCF_030052815.1. Taxonomy (NCBI): domain Eukaryota; kingdom Viridiplantae; phylum Streptophyta; class Magnoliopsida; order Malpighiales; family Euphorbiaceae; genus Hevea; species Hevea brasiliensis. The sequence goes on from NC_079503.1 coordinate 22,213,740, forward strand.
TGACTTTGACTTAAAAATGACCTAATAGTGTAATATAAGTGCAATTTGACCAGCCATAATAAAATGAACATATCTTGGTCTACACAACTTCAAATGACCTGAAATTTATACCGATGGAAAGCTTAGACATAGGGCTACAACTTTGGTGAAGATCACAGAACCCAGAAATGCCATTTACTAAGTCAAATTACTTGCACAAGTTGAGGTATCAAAACTATCCAGAACCATTACAACCCAGAATTTGACCATATGAACAGTAGTCACTCATTTGACCATAACTGATTCAAAACAAGTCCAAATGACCTGAAATTTATATCAATGGAAAGATTAGACATAGAGCTATAACTCTTATGAAGACACCAAAGCTCAGAAATGACTAGAACCAAGTCAAATTACTTACCCAAGTTAGGGTACTAAATCTGCCAGAATTGAAATTGACCTAAAAAATGATCTAAATTTGTAATGAGAATGCAATCAGTCCAGCTTTAGTAAATTGACCATATCTTGGTCTATACAACTCAGAATGACATGAAATCAGTGGCAAAAATTCAATAAGACATAGAGCTACAAATTTACTTCTTTGACCAGAAGCTAAAAATCAATGGAAACAGGACATTTAGCTAGACCAATCTAGCCAACTAAAACTAAAAAATTGACAATAATATGCAGTGAAGCTTAGAAATAATTTAGCAATAAATGTCAACTTGTGAGAATTGTAAATTGTACTATATTGGTATCATATTGAAATGCAAATTATGACATATTGATACTAGAATCAACTTATCTATGATGTATAAAAAGGTCAACATTTTCATTGACTAGTGAAAGGCATAATGAAGTATAAACCCTAAAAATAAGGAATTAAATATGTAATCTTGTAATATGCCCTAGTTTGCCTAGTTGACTAGTTTGGATAGGTTGGCATGCCAATAGGTTCTGACAGCTGTTCTGTAAATGGCTTTACGCCATATTTTGTTTAATGGCTTATTATGCCACACTGTGATTTTAATAGTCTATGGCTATACGGATTATATTATGATACTCGGCTTATTGCCTTACTGATTGATTATATGGCTTTTTAGCTATACTGTTTGCACACCGGGAGATACTTTGTGATCGATGGTGTGACGGCCCGAGGTACTAGGTACCCAATGCTATTTTAACCATTTATCCAGTCTAGTTAGTGTATAGGCTACATGGACAATCAATTAAAACATTATTTCATTCAGGCAGTTAAGTTAAGTATAATGAAATTTCAGTACAATTAAATTAAGTATTGAATGAAGTGAGTAAAAGAGATTAGCAATAAAAATATAACAAAAATACAATTTGCAAAACCATAGAGACTTAAAATACAATACAGTTATAATAATTTGTATACTAGGCATTATTACTGAAAGGTTATAGCTTAGTACTTCCAAAGAAGATCATACTAGTATATAAGATAGTTGATACTAGAAATATTATACCAAAATTAAATTAATTCCTGAGTATTCGAATTATGATTTATTTCTTTCTTTATTTGTATATATTATTTCTTGTTATACTATTGCACCACTAAGCAGAAATGCTTAGCGCGTTGGAATTGTTTTCCTCACGCAGGTACTTCCACTGAGATTTTTGGAGTCCAGATCTGCAGAAATATCAGAAGTATACAAGGTTGTCACCTTCTCAACAATGCATGTAGATAGGGCTCATTTTATACATGTTATGTATATTGTTCATTCCTAGCACATTGTAAATTATTTGTATATCCTGTACAAAATAAACTCATGTAATTAGCCTATGAATTATGGAAGCTACTAAAAGCAAGTATTTTAATATGTGAATTGAATTTGAGTTATAATGAGATTGTACTTGTGAATATTGAGATGTTGATAATCTGATGAGATTTCTGAGAAATCTGGATACTGTATTTAGATACATTACGTTTGAAAATTTTTGAGACTATTGAGTTTGAGTTGTTGAGTATATTGAGAACTATTTTTGGCAGGTTTAGAAGAACTGTTAGACCAAATTAAAGCGGCACTCTGCCGGATTTTTGTTAAAATTTTCAGACTTTTTAAATTGATTAGTTTTTTAATAGAAGACAAAAATAGCCTAAACCTGAGATAAAGTTTTTGAATAAGTATATTAAGAACTGTAATGAAATTAGATAAGATCAGGTGCTTCGGCACTCCGTGTAGCGCATCTTGCTCAGCTACACTGTAGACGGGTAAGGGGTATTACACATGCTATGTGTTGGTACCCACTTAGTATTGATGACAGATATTAATTGAAGGACTGAAAGGTGAAGATTAATATTAGAAAATCGAGATTTTGAACCTAGGAAATCTGACCTAGAGATAGGCTAATGACCTTTGTGGAGTTCCAAAATTAATCAAAGATATTAAAGTGTTTTAATTAATTTAATCACCATAAAAGTAGGGTTTATGTTAATTAAAATACACATTGAGTGCCTTAAGAGAGGACTTAAGATAACTTAGGATTAATTTCCATCAAAATAATAATCTCCCAATTATTGAAAGAATCAGATTGATTCTATAATTTATTGAAGTGTGAACCCCTAGCTCTAGAATACCTTTGTCCATTAGTATTTTATTTTAATTAATTATTTAAATTTTATTTCTTTCGATTTAGATATAATCATTATTTCTCTACAATTCGATCGTCTAGATAATTAAAATCACTATAGTTTGGTACTCAACACGGTCCTTGTGGGAATGATACTCTACTCATCACTTTATTACTTGTTAGCGATCCGTGCACTTGGGTGGTTGAAAAACAAGCAAACAACGGTCACCAAAATTGCCTTACAAAGTGGACCTCAAATCTTCTCATTCGAATCAACTGAATACAAAAACAACTATAATTATTAAAAAAAAATAATTCTTTTCAGATGACCTCCAGTGGACTATATTACAAATCCCTTGAGAATTTAAGGAAAAACAACAAAACCCATAAGAAATCAACAAACACATGAGAAATCAATTGTTGATTTTTCACAACAAAACCCACAAGAAATAAATTGTTATTTTTCACAACAAAGCCCATAAGAAATCAACAAAACCAGAAGAACTAAACTATTGTTTCACATAAGAAAACCCATAAGAAATCAAATGTTAATTTTTGCAACAAAACACATAAGAAATAAAATGTTGAATTTTGAAAATATGGAATAAGCAACGAGGATGAAGGAAAGGGACAAGAAATCATGTGTATTAGTGCATGAAATTGAGAGGAAAATAGTAACAAAATATTTATAGCTGATTTGCATTTTAGGTGAGAGCAAGAATGTGTGAACCCATTATAGTGAAAGGAAGGATCCAAGAGGATTTTCAAGTGATAGGAAGATGTCGTGAAATAAAAAAAGAAGTTGAAAGGTTGAAGAACCAATTGCATGCAAGAGAGAGAACAAAATGATAATGAGAGAGAGAGTGTGGGTAACACACATTGAAGGGGAAAGAATAGAGGGAAAGAAGAGTTTTAATCCTAGCTGGACATGCCTCAACACTAGGGGTGGCCACGTTTCAGGAACAACCGGTTACGGTTCCTGAATCGCCGGTTCAAGTTCAATGAAATCATGAACTTGAACCAAACCGCTAGGCGACAGTTTGGAAGACGGTTTCTGAACCACCGTTCCTGTTCAAACCTTGATTTAAAATGGTTTGAAGGGCGGTTCAAAAAAGGACAATTCAAGATGCTTTAAAGGACGATTTGGGAGCGGTTTAGGGGCAATTTAAGGTGACTTAGACTAAAAAAATTAGAGAAAAATTTTATTGATTTAGAATTTAAGTTATATTTGTAAAAATATGTTAATTTTTCTTAGAAATCTTTCAATCAAAATAAAATAAGAAAAATGAGAATGAAAATAATTTATCTTTAAAAAAAATTTAATAAGTAAAGACTTGAACTTGATTAAAAAACTAGAGATGAAAATAATTTTTTTAAAGAAATTAGCAAAAAGTATATGAACTTAATTTTACCTACGTATCTCTTTAAGTTTTAGAGAAATCAAAATTTCTGGTTTTATTGCTTGCCTTTTTTAAAAAATGATATGATAATTGATAATTAAAAAGTATAAAAGAGAAAAAAATTAAAATAGAGGATATTGAAAATTTCATTGAGAATATAAAATAATAATAAAGTAATTAAGATAGTATTAAAAATTTTAGTGAGTACATAAAATAATAAAGTAGGAAAATTGAGAGAGCACTGGGAATTAAAAAGAGTGTAGAAAATAATTATTTAGAGAATTTGAGAAAAATTAAAAAAGTATTAAAAATTAAAAAGATTATGTAAAGAATTAATGATATATATATATATAAATAAATTAGGAGTGGAGTGAGATATTTATTGAATTTTTTTGTATTTAAATTACCGATCTGGTTCGAAACTATCGGTTCAATCTAATTCAAAACCATCGGTTCACGGTTCTTGAAAAATATGAACCTAAACCAAACCGCAGAAGGATGGTTTCGATCTGATTCGAAGACGATTTTGATTTTGACCGGTTTTGACCAAACTGGTTTTGATTCGATTTCAGTTCAAAATCGGACCATGGCCACCCCTCCTCAACACCTTTTTCTTTGAAGTTAACTTTACTGTAGTTTGAGGAGGCTTTAAGTTAAATTTTAAAGTTCATGTATTATGAGTGAAATTTACTCAATGGAATGAGGAAATGTGATTTTTGTGAATAATTCTAGAGACAAAAGAGATGTTTATCGAGATTGATAATTATAATTTTTTTTACTATTATTTTTAATTGTAATTTTAATTCAAGAGTTTAAAATATAGAGATCATTCTAATATCACTAAAATAAAATTATTATAATTATTCTCATAGAATATATGTTCAAAAGAAACTTAGATCTAGTTCATTGTGAACTCAAAAAAAAATCTCTAAATTTAAAATATAAATATATCTAACATAGATAAGAGAAAATAAAATTTTAATATTTAAATTTGAAAAAAAAATAGCTAGAAACGAGAGAAAAATTAGTATTATTGCTTAATGTTAAAATTCTCTTAGAATTTCCTACAAATAGTTCTCTCTTTTCTTTTTCCTCTTCTCCTCGCTCCTTTCATCGTTTTAATATTCTCTTTGAGTTGTAATTAGGAATATTTTCAACAGTGGCAACCTCTTCCCTTTTCTTTTTCACTTTTTTTGCTTTAACCTTTTAGTTTTTTAGAATTTTCTCCTAATAACTCCCAGATTTGTATCTGTTTGAAACAAATTTTGAGTATATCTCATCAGATTTGTCCTTAATAGTAGATCTAAGTGTATATATTTTGTTTTTCTCGTCTAAAAGAGATTCTTCCTTATTGAGGAATTTTTATGTGCGTTTATGGGTGATTTATTATTTTTTTTATGAAAATACTTTATGAGGCGTAAATTCTTTATTCAGTAAGAGATCTAATTTTAGAGGTTATCTAAAGGAGCTCATAAAAAAAAATGTAGAATTAAAGAGTGGAGCACATAGTCCATACGTCTATTAAACAACCAACATATTCTATCAATACTATCAAATTTTTCAAATTTTAATTATTTTTTTATATAAGTGATTAATGTCACTTATATGAAAATATAAAATATTGATTTGTACTTCACTTTTATATTCTACTTCAAATTAATGAAACATTTTTTTTTCCTTTGATGAAAAAAACTTATATATATTTATTTATTTATGCTTTTAAGAATCCTAATGTGGTTATCCCATACAGATTCTACTACATTTACATTAATTATTTAATTTATTCTTAAAAATTTTTACATAAGATAACTTTTTTTATCTTTAAAAGATAAAATTTAATTTAAATGAGATTAAAAGTGTTAATTTATTTAAAAAATAGGGGATTAAATTATCATTTTGCTTAAAATTAAAATGTTACTAATACTTTTTTATAAAAGAACATGTCATTTAATCAATAAAATAGCTATACAACATCTATAATCAATAATATTATATAATAAAATATATAATTTAGCTTTATAAAATGAGATAAATTTCTTAAAACACTATAAAATTTCTTTTATATAAAAAAGTTGATTCCAAATAAATTAAAAAAAAAAGAAAATAATTTTTTTATAAAATAAAAAAAGTAGATTTATCAATAACAGATTTAAATTATTAAAAATAAATAAAAAAAGAGATAGAATTATATATAGAATTGTTGTTGATTAATAATGATAACCTCAAACTAAATTTAAAGAGGGAGAGGGAGGCAGGTGAAATGGAGAGAAATTTTTGAGTCTTATTATTTTTTGTTTGGTTACTAACACTTTAAATCTCTCATCTACAATTTTCTAGTTAAATAAAAAAAATAATAATTTTGCTTAAAAAAATAAAATTAATTTAGGAAATATATAGAATAGTAAAATTTTCTTTGATTATTGAAAGAAAGCCATCGCTTTCAACTTTTACACACATTGGAGGTCAGAGTAATAAGAAGATTCCATGAATGATGATCGATCATCGTCGATCCTGCGAGCAAGCACCACGAGTAGATATCTAGGAGAGGAAACCATTGCAGCCCTACCTGGGATCAAAAAAAGTCATTGGCCATCAAGGAAAATAAAGTAATTTTTTTTACAATTAAAATATGCTTCACATTATATAAAAATAAATTTAATAATTATTAAATTAAATATTTATCTATATTATTTATAAATGTATAAAAGAGAATATTAATATTGTTCAAAATGTCCTTTATAATATATTAATATGACAATAAAAGAAAAAATTTAATTGTCATTAAAATTTAATTTATTTTAAATTTTTATATTTAAATTAATTTAAAAGTTTATATAAATTTAAAATTCTTAATTCTATTTTTGCTTAAATTTTATTTAGTTTCCTAAATTTTTTTATTGCAATTTAAAATAAATAAGAATATCCTTAAATTTGTATATTATTTACAGGGAAAATTATAATTTACTATTATGTAATTTGATGCATTTATTAAATAGGGTCCTGGGTTAAGTTTAAGACAAAAAGATACCATAACTTTTAGCTCAATTAGCAAAGAGGGGAATTGCCTGTATGCTGTAAAAAAAAATTAGGATAAATAATAATTTAGTATCTAAAATTTAGAGAAACCTATAAAGTAGTCCCTATATTTTTTAAAGCCCGTCTATTTAGATTTTAACATTTAAATAAACATGTAGATTAGTCTCTGTATCATTAATTATACAAAAAGCCCAAAATAATATTATAAATTTATAACATAAATTTTATTATAAGATAATCCCTATATTTTATAACATTTATTATTTTAATTATAATATTATCATTTCATTTTATCAATGTTCTAGGTATATTATATATTTGAACTAAAAGAATTTTATTAGGAATTTTATTTTATAATTAACAAAAAAATAGAAAAAAATAATTTGGATACTTTCTCTTCTATGTACATCTAGTTAGGGACAAATAAGTAGGTTTATTAAGATGTCAACAACAAAGTAAACTGTTTTAAAAATATAGAGACTAATATATACATATTTTATTAAACCTCAAAGATTAAATTGTAATTTACCTTAATGGCGTTTAGACAATTTCACCTCTTTACTAATAGCACATAAGTTTGATATACCTTTTTGTTAAAAATTTAATTTTGGGATTCTACTTAAAAAATACATGATACCATAGGGTAGGCTTTTATAATTTCCCCTTATTTGTAATATTAAAAGATTTATAATATCACAAAAGTATAATTAAGAAAATAAAAATAACAACTTTGCCTTACAGAAAAGATTTTTTTTTTCATTAGAATAATACAATCATGATTAATTAAAAAATAAGATTGTATTATTATAGTGAAAAAAAAAAACTTCTTTCTAATTTTGTTTATTATCATTTGATTTTTTCTATTTTTTAACTAAATTATATATATATATATATATATATATATATAGCACATCATTAATTTTTCTATAAAAATTTAGAATTTTAACATATTAATTAAAACAAATTCCATTTATCTTGTTAGAATAAGTGTCCAATTTGAAAACAAACATCCCATTAATTAGTTTCATGCAAACCCTAATATCAATTTTTAACTGTATAAATATTTAATTACACACAGAACAAATGTCAAACAAAGATGCAGTAGAGATGCCAAAACTAGGAAGTTGATGCAGCTGCCAACCCAACCAAGAGTAGAAAATTTTACAAAGAGTATCACGTGGATGTTTGAAATGCACAATTCTGCCACTGTAAAGATTACCTACGATACAAGTTCAACAAAAACACATGATTCCATGTAAAGAATAACCTGCAGAAAGATAAATCAAGAATATCAGGTAACCGATAAAAAGTGATGTTTAAAGCTTTGGTGTTCTATTGTTGTAGCTTTTGACTTTTATGAAAACATTTGATTTCAATAGAGGAAAATATTACGTGAACTTGATAGTTTATGCACAAAGGATGGTGGAGGAGGAGAGGGGATAAATTTTAAAAACTGTCCTTGAACTTATATAGTTGTAACACTACAGTCCTTTAACTTTAAAATGTAACATAAAACCCCCTAAACTTTGAAATTTTACACAGTAAAATCCTTTTGACTTTCAATTACTGATTTTTTAGCTAGAAACTGATATGAATAGCTCCCGCATAGCACTTAGTCAATATTTCTCTCTTCTCTCTTATGCAAAGTGTAAAATTATTCTTTTTACACATGAAAAATTATTCTATCTATAGAGAGGAAAATGATTCAATTTACACATGGCTTAAGAGTGAAAAGAGAAATACTGACTAAGCTCTATGCTGGAACTGTCCAGGTCAGTGTCTAACTGAAAAATTGATAATTGGAGGTTAGAGGGATTTTATTGTGCAAAATTTGAAAGTTGATAGGGTTTTATATTACATTTTTAAGTCAAGGGACTATAATGTTACAACTAGATAAGTTCAGTGACAATTGTCAAAATTTATCTGGAGGAGAGGTTAATGGATGTGGTTGACTCCTTGCTAAAAGACAAAGCAATTACCATGGAGTTTGAGACCATGAAGGCATTGAAATTTTTGGCTTTGTGTTGTTTGGAGAAAAGAGACAGAAAAGGCCATGAATAAGGTTATTGCAGAAATTGAGTATATTATGAGCATTTCAACAGAAATAATAATAATAATAATAATAATAATAATAATAATAATAATAATAATAATAATAATAATAATAATAATAATAATAAATAAATAAATAAATAAATAAATAAAAATGTATAAAGCTAATTTAGCTATTCATGAAGCATACATATGAATACTAGTTGAGGTCTAATTATAAGAATGTAATATTTATAGTGATGAGATTGCATAGGTTACAAGACTTGATTTCATTGATGTACATGCATTGGGATGTAACTTGTGATTTCAATAAATATTTTATACCCACTTTCAATTTTAATGGAGTTCAACCTCTTATATTATAATATAAATATTCAGTCATTATATTATACTTAATTTATTGGAATAAATTTATAGAAATAAATTAGTCTTAAACTTTTATTTGAAAATATTGAAGTTACCTAATAAGTTATCATTAACTTATTGTTATGTGTATATATATATATATATATATATATATAATTCTCTTATATTCTTAATTATAATTAATTAAATTTTATTGGATGTAACTATGATTTAATTTTAAACTCAACTCAACTCAACTCAACTCAACTAAGCCTTTATCCCAAAAATTTGGGGTCGGTTATATGGATTCGTTTTCTCCACTCTGAACGATTTTGGGTTAAATCCTCAGAAATGTGTAATGCTTCTAGGTCATGTTGTACTACTCTCCTCCAAGTCAATTTAGGTCTACTTCTTTTTTTCTTTCTATCCTCTAACCTAATGTGCTCTACTTGTCTAACTGGAGCCTCCGTATGTCTATGCTTCACATGACCAAACCACCTCAATCTCCCTTCTCTCAACTTATCTTCAACCGATATTGACTTGTTAAAGCCTCTCCTAGAATGACCTTGCAATCCTTGCATAGAGCTCTATTTGTCTTCCTAGTTAAGAGGAAGTCGATTTGGCTTCTATGTTGCCCACTTTTGAAAGTCACTAAATGTTACTCTCTTTTTATAAATTAGGTATTTACTAATATTAGGTCGTATGCCATAGCAAAATCCAGGATGCTTTTTCCCTCCTCATTTCGATTGCCAAAACCAAAACCTCCATGAACATTCTCATAACCTTGTCTATCACTTCCTACATGCCCATTCAAATCTCCACTAATGAAAATATTCTCTTAATTCAGTATGCTTTGCATTAAATCATCCATATCTTCCCAAAATTTTTGTTTACTCTCACTGTCTAGTCCTATTTGTGGGGCATAAGCACTAACTATATTTATTGTTTCTCCTTCTAGTACTAGCTTTACTAGTATAATTCTATCTCCTACTCTTTTCATAGCTATTACTACATCTTTCAATGTCCTGTCTATGATTATGCCCACTCCATTCTTGTTTCTCTCCTTTCCGGTAAACCACAGTTTGTACCCTGAATTACCCACTTCCTTACTTTTCTCTCCTACCCATTTAGTCTCCTGAATGCAAGCAATATTCACCATTCTCCTTTCCAAGGTATCCAAAAGCTCCATTAATTTTCCTGTAAGTGATCCAACATTCCAAGTACCAACTCTAATCCTCCTCCTATACTGCTCCTTCCTAATTGGTCTCCTTCTATGATATCTTCTATTGTTTTCTATGTTTATCTTGTGTTCTGTTCCACTATTTATTCTACTATCTGTCCTATGGACTAACTTCTTTACCCACACCCATCCATAATGTGGGAACCCTTGCTCACTTAACACCACACCTGGGCGCCGGTATGGTGCATCGCTTTCGGTGAACTCCCTACACTCTTGCATATTTCTCACTACACCCGAGCTCCGATGTAGCGCGTCGTTAGTTGAGGACGCCCCAACGTTTATATCATTTGAATCCATATCATAGGGTGTGATGAAATTTTTACGCTGGTTGTCACCTACCGCAACCCTCCTCCTTTATCTGGGCTTGGGACCGGCTAAGCGCAAACTACTTAGGTGGAGTTTATGATTTAATTTTAAAATCATAATAAAATTGATAAAATTATAAATTTTAAATAAAATTATATAATCAAGGATTTAAATGGAATAAAATTGCAAAATTTTAATTGTTTAGGCTAAATCTTTATAAAATATAAATCTTTATGCTCATTATAGAAAATAGGCAAACCAAATATGTGTTATGATTTTTTTTTTTATGTTCCCATCGTAATAATTTCTTTATTCTTTTCAATTACAAATCCATTAAATTATAATATTTAAAAAAATTGATAAACCTATAAAAAACATAATTTATAATTCATAATATTAAATTTTCTTTATGTTATTAATTTAATTATTTTATATAATAAATTATTTTAATTAGTTATTGATTATTATTGTTGTTATTATTATGATAATATTATATCATATACGATAAATTAACTAAAAAAATATTTATAGAAAAATTTAATTATGAATATATACAAATAACATGCCATAAATGTTATAAGAAAATCAATTAAAATATATAATTAAATATTGTAAAAAATACTCATAAAAATTTCGTATTATAATGATAAAATTTTAATTTTATTTTATTTTAATTTATTGATAAAAATAATATTAATCAATGCATTAATTTAATAAAATCTTAATAAAGAATAGGAATCCTAATAGAATTTTAAACCAATTTCCTCATAATTAAACCTATAAGTTTTAAAATTAAAATACATATAATTTAAATGTAACATAAAAAATAAAAAAAATAAAAAAATAATTAAATAAAATTTAATTAAATTAATCAAAACCACTAATTCAAGAAGTAAAATGAATTTGAATATAGGAAAATGTTACGACCCAAATTCTGGGCTGGACCGGCGCTAGGATTTTGGTCAACATAAGGCTCCCAAAATTCGTAGTAAGCCTAACTATTTTTAACCCAACCATAAAGCCCATAAACATAGTCCAATTTCGAGAAAATAAATAGACAGAGTCCGACCTTAAATTAGACTATTCAATAGAGAGTATTAACTCACCCGACTTATAATCACAAAAATAACTAAATTTGAAGAGCTCAGCTCACCCTCACAATTCTCAAAACAATAAATAATGAAATGGGAGCTTAACTCCCATATCCAAGATAAATACTCATCTCAAATGTTCCAAGATACCCATATAATTTGTTTACAACTTAAAAGAAATAAATTATTACAATCCCAATCAAAATTAGAACACTACTAGCACATGCGGAGTTCTAGATTATAAATCAAAGAAATGAAATATAACTAAGTTGTTGTTGGTAAACCTATAAGAAAGGAAGCAGGTTATTCACAATAAGAGTCCACCTATCACCTGAGGAAAAATAATTGAACAGGGGCTGAGCGTTCAACTCCTAGAGTAAGATATTGATTTCAAATACAATTTCTATAACCATCTAAGCCTAAATGCATTTCTATGTATGAAATACAACAAACACACATATTTCCAAACAGTTCAAATAATATTCGTACATCAGTGGATCACATCAATGTGAATATACATATGGGAGCTAATCCTCTATACAGCTCTCTTAATTCTAACACTTACTAGCGAGATCAACTCGAGCAGAACTTTTTCTTAATAATCCAAATGCAGGGTCAGTGAGATCAACTTAAAGCCGTACTCACATTGACTTATCCACAAAAAGGATCAAGTCATAGCGAGTCAAGCTCCATCCGCGACTACCCATCCTACTCATATCCATAATCACATCACATGTACGCTAACACGCACACAGCCCCAAATTACCTTAAGGTGACATCCACAACAGTCTCATCAAATAAAAATAAAATACAAGGCGTGTCTAATATTTAACTACATAAATATATTTATAAGTAAATGCATGAGCATGCCTTGAATATATAATAATATTAAAATTATAAATAAAATCAATATCCACTCATAGATCATTCAAATATCACTGGGGCGGCTAAGAAAATAAAAAAGGTTGACTCGGATCATCTAAAAAATCATAATGAAGAAATTTATCAATATTAACTCAAAACAAAGAAAAAAGAGCCTAAGACACCCTAGGTTTATGCCGGAAATCCAACAAAGTTTTTCCTGTATTTAGGACTACCCAACCTGCAAAATAACTCAACACTTCTCAATCCAAGAGGCCTTAGGCCCACAACATAATAACTACACAATGCTCCTCCTGGGCCTGCCAAACCAGTCAATTCTCACATAAAATGAGTATTTAAAAATTCAAGACGTTACATTCTTTCCTCCTTAAAGAAAATTCATCCTCGAATTTTTATACAAAGCAGAATAAATACACTGAGTTACATACTAAACAAGTATGGGTACTTATTGCACATATCTCACTCCGACTCTCAGGTGTATTCCTCTAGAGATTGACTTTTCCATAGGACATTAACCATAGAAATTTATTTTGATCGAAGCTGCCTCATTTGATAATCCACCATGGCCACTGGTTGTTCCTCAAAAGTCAAATTCTCATTTTTAACTCCACTATATCTAGTTGCAGCACATGAGAAGGGTGGGGAACATATTTCCAAGCATAGAAGTATGGGACACTGGGTGAACATGAGAAAGGTTTTGTGGTAACTCCAACCAATAAGTAACTGCTCCCACTTTGTCCATGAACTCAAAAGGTTCTATGTAATGGGGTGCCAACTTGTCTTTCTTTCTAAATCTCATAACCCCTTTCCTAGGAGAGACCTTTAAGAACACATATACACCCACTGTAAATTCTACATCTTTCCTCCTTAGATTTGCATAACTCTTTTAACTGTTGAAAGCTGTCTTTAAATATTTCATGATCAAAAGAATCATCTCTTAAGTGTATTATACCAGATATAAATTATGTACTCTTGCCTCTCCAACTTCTGTCCAACACAGAGAAGACCTATACTTTCTGCCATATAATGCCTCGTAGAGTGTCATTCCAGTACTGGAATGATAGCTATTATTATAGCCAAACTCTACTAATGGTAACTGGTTATCTCATTGACCTCTAAAATCCATGACACACATGCGAAGCATATCCTCTAATGTCTAAATGATCCTTTCAGACCTTCCATCTATCTCTAGGTGGAAAGTCGTACTAAAATTTAGCTGTGTGCCAAGTGATTCTTGAAGTTTCCTCCAGAACCAAGAAGTGAACTGGGGCCCTCTATCAGATATTATGGAAGCAGAAATCCCATGCAATCTAACTATCTTATGGATGTATAACCTTACATACTGAGCAATAGAATAGGTGGTCTGTACAAGCAAAAAGTGACCTGACTTGGCCAGACAGTCCATAATCACCCATATAGAATCATACTCTCAGGTAGTATAAGGCAATCTAGTCACAAAGTCTATGGTGATCATTTTTCACTTCCACTCTGGGATGGGGATCTCTTACAACTTGCCTGATGACCTATGATGCTCAAACTTTACTTTTTGACAAGTTAGGTACTTAAACACAAAGTCTGCTATGTCTCTCTTTATACCATTCCACCAGTACTTATCCTTCACATCATGGTACATCTTTGTACATCCTAGGTAAATACTATAAGGTGTATAGTGTGTATTTTGCATAATTTCATTTCTTAAGTTCTCCACATCTGGAACACATACCCTAGAGCCTTTGCATAAGGGTACCATCTCCATTAAACCCAAATTCACAATCTTCTCCCTATTACACCCTTTCTACAATCTGCATTAATTGTGGGTCTCTATGTTAAAAAACTCTAATTCTATCCAGCAGATCTGGCCGTACTCTGAAATGTGCTAAAAGTGCACCCAAAGCAGTTATATCCAACATCAAACTCTGATCCATCAGTTCATGCAACTCCTGTATAAATGGTCTCCTCTCTATTGTTATATGTGCCAAGCTACTAGAAGACTTACTGCTTAAAGCATCTACCACCACATTTGCTTTACCTAGGAGATACTAAATAGTGCAATCATAGTCCTTCAGAAGATCCATCCATCTCCTCTACCTCAAATTTAAATCCCTCTACTAGAAGATGTAGTTCAAGCTTTTATAGTCTGTGTATATCTTGTACATTTCGCCATATATGTAGTGCCTCTAAATTTTCAGTGCCAAGAAAATAGCCGCCATTTCTAGATATGAGTGGGGTAATTCAGCTCATGCTTCTTCAACTGTCAAGAAGCATAAGCCACCACTTTACCACGCTGCATCAAAACACACCCTAATTCAACTCTAGAAGCATCATAGTATACTATACCCTTCTCCACTCACAGGCAAAGTTAACACAGAACCTAAAATTAAATAGTCCTTAAGCTTCTAGAAGCTTTTCTCACACTCATCTGACCAGAAAAATAGAACATTCTGTCGAGTCAACCGTGTTAAAGGAGCTACTATCCTAGAGAAGATCTATACAAAGTGCCTGTATTAACCTATTAAGCCTAGAAAACTTCACACCTCGGTGACTCTAGTAGGCCTAAGCCAATCAATTACTGCTTTAACTTTCTTAGGATCCACTTGCATGCCTTCAATAGAGACCACATGTCACAAGAATGAAATACTTTTTAGCTAGCACTCACATTTCAAAAAATTAGCATACAACTGATGCTTCCTCAAGGTCTGCAACACCATCCTTAAATGCCAAGCATGTTCTTCCTTGATCCGAGAATATACTAAATTATTATCTATGAAAATAATGACAAAGTGATCCAGGAATGGTTTAAACACCTTGTTCATTAGATCCATAAAAGCTGCTGGTGCATTAGTGAGTCCAAATGACATCATCAAGAACTCATAATGACCATACTTACTCTTGAATGTTGTTTTTCGCACATCCTCACTCCTTATTCTCAGTTGATGATAGCCTGATTATAGGTCTATCTTAGAGAAGTATCTTGCTTCTTGCAGTTGGTCAAACATGTCATCAATATGAGGGAATGGATACTTATTCTTAACTATTACCTTGTTTAGCTGTCTATAGTCAATGCACAACCTCAATGACCCATCCTTCTTCCTTACAACCAAAATAGGAGCATCCCAAAGTGATGTACTTAGCTGGATAAAACCCTTGTCCAGAAGCTCCTACAGTTGTTCTTTTAATTCTTTTAACTCTGCTGGTGCCATCCTATAGGATGGTACATAAATGGGGCTTGTATCTGGCACAATATCTATGCAGAATTTAATTTCCCTATCAGGTGGCATCCTAGGAAACTCCTTAGGAAAAACATTCATAAATTCCCTAACAATAAGTACATTTTTCACACAAGTACCTTTAACAGATGTGTCCCTCACTAGTGCCACATAACCTTGATAGTCACACCTTAACATCTTTCTGGCACTTATGGTTGACACTAGATTGTATGAAGCTACACTCTTATCGTCATCAAAGCTAAACTCTTTCGCTTTAGGAATATGGAAATACACCTTTTTATTATTTCTTAGTCCTATCTTGATTGCTAACTCTATTACTTCTAAAATTTTAACTCTGCGATTAGTTTCCACTAGCACATCCACCATATAGTATCATACTATATTAGTAATTTACTACTCATTTTATGGAACACAGGCCATTCACCATGGATGATTCTTTCTGTATCTCTTTCTTAACATGACAATCAAAACATTAGCGTTCCCTACTATCCTTTGTAGGGAATTGCTCTTCACGGTTAGATAGGTATCATTGAACCTATAATTTCCACCTGAACTATCATGGTAGTGAGAAATGGGTGTTGTACCACAATCTCAAATAAAATACTTTATGCATTCATTCTTCTTGATATAGCCACATCTATTACCTACAACTTTCCAAACTTCAGCCTCAGATTTACCCATATCTCTTTATTCTCCTCTTTAATTTTTATCATCTCTTTGCAATTATTATGCTCTACCTACAGGATTGCACTGTACCAACCCCTTATTGTAGCACTGTTCTGTCTGGTATATAATCTCATAATTTACTATATTTGTTTACACTCCATTTGTATTTCATACCTCGCATCATTATCTTGTGACCCCTGTCTTCTATGGTATTCTGGAAGATACCTCTCACTATCAAATCCTTCCAGAACTATCTATAATCTTATATTTATTACTTTGATCTTTGTACTTCTTAATAACTTGTGAGTAACATCTATACCTGTCCTGTCCTCTACTATTGTTTTGTTACCTATTATCAAACTGTCACTTATGTTTCCTCACAAAGTTACGCAGTTGGTCACACTAAAAATACTTGCCTAAATTCTAATTACAGATCCTAGGTCTCACCATTTTGAATTCTAACATCAAATTCCTGTGCCATTATCTCTCATTCTTTTCTCTTATTAGGCATATTTAAATCCATTAGGTTGAGTTTTATTCAACTTACTATCTACTGATTTTGCTTCTTTGTCTGATAAGATAGTTTAAGTTATCATTGCACACTCTCTGGTTACTACCTACTTTGGTTGCATACCTCACCTAACTTTTCTCATACTATTGACAATGTAAAAGGTCCTTATCACATTGTCCCTTATTCTACCTTAGGGATAGAAAACCAAAAAAGTCTATTTCAAATATTATAACTTTGAACTTCATGTTTTGGCTCCTAACATTGCACCAATTATGACCTCCTCTAAGTTCTGCATTTCTGGATTTTATACCATGACAAACATTCTCCTTAATGTCATCCTTTTCTAAGCTCTCTATCTTTACTTTTCTGATTACCTCGTTTACCTTTCCTAGAATCGCATTTTATCTCCTCTGTATCCTGACTCTACTCTTCCTAATTTTATCCTAATTTAAGCTTTTCAGTTTGTTCTTTAGCCAACTCCTTTTATCTTACCCAAATTCAAACTTTGACTATTTTATTCTTTAGCTCTGTTCTCTTTCTCAATCTGACTATCATGTTAGAAACTTGTACCTTTTTACTGTCTCTATCAAGTCATCTACACCTCGATGTTACTAAAAATTGGTCCTTTGACAACTTTAGCTAGTACTTTCACTGGCATTTAGATTATGTTGCATCTGTAACCAACTGTCAAAATTTTCATTTCTACACTTCCTACATTTACTGGCACTCTGTAATTTGCCTTTGCTGACTTACTACCCTTAATATTATTCTATTTAGAGTATACTCTTTTCTTAAGTAATAAGAAGTTGAAAAGGAACTCAGGAAATTCCAGCCATGTATTTATTATTTGATCCTGTCCTTATCCTTTGAACTATATACTACACCTACTACATTAAGGAGGGGATCTACAGGAATTCTATTTTCCCATATCCACTCAATTAGCCAAAACTTAAGATATTAGGCACCTAAACCCCTCATTCAATTCAAAGGCTTTACATCCATCATAATTTGATCAGTTATGATTCCTACAATGGAACTTATACTCTCTCCAAGATACCTGAACTAACAACTCTCTACCCACTCTACAGTCGGGACACTATTCCGCAGGTCACCATCACCAGTAGTAACCTTCTGTCCCTCCTAAAAGGATAAGACCATATCTTACTTCACAACTAACTTCAAAGGAGGTACTGCATCTGTCACCTTGCTACAACCATGTTAGGCTATCTACTCTCTTATCATACTGCAAACTCTTTAAAGTGTCATTTCACAGGCTATGAACACCATTCATAGCATTCGGTCTCCTTTTTGGGGGAGAGAAATTGTACTCTGCTCCTTGCTACCACACAAGAAGATCTTATTTTCACTAAACTTTAGGCAAAATGTCCATTGTAATGCCAAAACTATCCAAGACACATATTGGAGACTAGATGGTTTCACTCTGTAGGTGCTACCCTTACTTGCGACTATACAAAAACCTTTAATCTTATGGCAACTCCTGATGTAACTCTAGCTCATGCTAGGGTAACCGAGTCACTAGCTCTAGTTGCTGCCCAACTGGGACCTTTGATATTCTAGCTCAAGGGTTTTAAACCCCTAAATAGGAGTTCCAAACTCTTCTGTAAAAATAGAGCTTTGTTCTGGTGTAACTGTACTAAAACAAAAGCCATCTACAAATACCCTTAGGAAACACATTAAGGATGCACGCAGTTCTACACAATAATTCCATGTCGGTACTATAATTTACAGCTTACAGAATAGACATTGAGGACATTATATAGTTACTATGATACTTCCCAGTAGACCAGGTTTTCCAAACTCTTATCTTTCTTGAACCCATTGATATCATAAACTTACTCTAACTGGGCTATCCACTGACGACTACTAACAGTGGTATCCTCACTTCCATCGAGGGCAACTATGCTGCCATATCTCACCTTTAAGTACTCGTGCCTTGCACTAGATAGGCATGCTAATTAGCTCTATTTTGATAGAAACATGACATTTCTTAGAGTACGTATTCCCCTGGCAGACCCCAACACGTCTACTAGCTTAAGTTCACATTACCATGTACTCCACAAATACTGAAACATAAAACTAAAACACTCTTACTTTACCCAAGGAATAATACAGAATCTAGAAACAAGGAATTACAGAAGAAGATGAAACATGATCCTATACTATGCATGTGACAACTCTAAGTACACACTTTCCCATGAATCTAGAGCCTAAGCTCTGATACCAACTTTATTACTACCCAAATTCTGGGCCAAACCTGCACTAGGACTTGGGTTAGCATAAGGCCCCTAAAGCCTGTAGTAAGCCTAACTATTCTAAACCTAACCATAAAGTTTATAAACATAGTTCAATTTTGAGAAAATAAATAGACAGAGTCTGGCCATAAATTGAACTATCCAGTAGGGAGTATTAACTCACTCGGCCTATAATCACAAAAATAACTCAATTTGGGGAGCTTAGCTCACCTCACATTCCTCAAAACAATAAATAATCAAATGGAAGCTCAGCTCCCATATCCAAGGTAAATACTCATCTCAAATATTCCAACATACTCATATAATATGTTTACAACTTCAGAGAAATAAATTATTATAGTCCCAATCAAGATTATAACACTACTAGCACATGCAGAGTTCTAGATTATAAATCAAGGAAATAAAATATAACTAAGCTGCTGCTAATAAACCTGGTAAAAAAGAAGCAGGTTATTGACAATAAGAGTCTACCTATAACTTGAGGAAAATAGTTGAACAAGGGTGAGCATTCGACTTATAGAGTAAGATATTGATTTCAAATACAATTTCTATAACTATCTAAGCCTAAATGCATTTCTATGTATGAAATGCAACAAACACACATATTTCCAAACCGTTAAAACAATATTAGCATAAAAGATAATTTGGAGCACTCACACACTCATGTGTCACATCAATGTGTATATACATATGGTAGCTAATCTCCTATACAGCTCTCTTAATTTTAACACCTGCCAGTGAGATTAACTCAAGCTGGACTTTCTCTTAATAATCCAAATACAAGGGTCAGTGAGATCAGCTCACAGCCGTACTCACCCCGACTTATCCACAAAAAGGATCGAGTCACAACTAGTCAAGCTCCAGCCGCGACTACCCGTCCTACCCATATCCATAATCACACCACACGTACACCGACACGAACACAGCTCCAAATTACCTTAAGGCGACATCCATAATAGTCTTATCAAATAAAAATACAATACAAGGCGTGCCTAATATTTAACTACATAAATATATTTATAAGTGAATGCATAAACATGCCTTGAATATATAATAATATTGAAATTATAAATAAAATCAATATCTACTCACATATTATTCAAATGTTACTTGGGCGGCTAAGAAGATGAAGAAGATTGACTCGGATCACCTAAATAATCATATTCAAGAAATTTATCAATATTAACTCAAAACAAAGAACTAAAGATAAAGAGCCTAAGTTATCCTAGGTCTATGCTGGAAATCTGGTAAAGTTTTCTCTGTACCTAGGACCTATCCAATCTGCAAAATAACTCAACACTTTTCAATCCAAAGGGTCTTAGGCTCACAACATAACAATTACATAGTGCCCCTCCTAGGCCTGTCAAACCAGTCAATTCTAACATGAAATAATTATTTAAAAATTCAGGACGTTATAAAAAATTTCAATAACATATTCTTAAGAAAATATAGAAATAGATTTATAAAATATTTTAAAATTTATTAGTAAATTAACATGAAAACTTTTATAGAATTATATAAAAAAAAATAAATTATAAATATTTACAACGAGTATAACATGCAATACATGTATTAAAAAAAATAGTTTGTATTAAATCTATGTACTAATAATACACGCTTTAATTAATTTTATATAAATTTTAATATAAATATTTAATTCAACATATATAAAATTTATTACTATATAAATTTATGTTTATATTAAATGCACTTAATAATTTTATATTTAAAAAAAAAATCAATGATTTGGAAGATGTCAAGTTCGTATTCTAATCAAAATTAATTGCTTGAAAAAGAAAATAATGATAAACGGACGATGTTCCATGTTTAATTGTATTTTGGCATCATTTCTCATTTCACCGCTTCATTATTAGTTGCATCCTCCTATATCTTTGCCCTTTTTGATAAGATTCTCCTCCTATACCTCAATCTTTTCAATAATAATAATAATTAAAAAAAAACCCTTCAAATCATGAAGTGTTTAAAAATCTATCAGCTTTGCAATTATTGTTGTGGGCATTGTGGTTATTGAATTTTTTTTAAGCATTTACATTTAAGTAAAATTTTAGTTATTTAATAATAAGTAATCATATTCTTATTTTATGATATAAAATGTCATATTTTTAAATCTTGTTCTTTTCAAAAATACTTTTTGCACTAAAAAAATCTAAAGTTTTGGATTGTAATGTCTAAACATTGTGTATCATTTTATATTTGTATTTATTTTAAGTGAAGAATTTAATATATATATATATATATATATATATATATATATATATATATTAGAAAAAAAATAACTAATTAAACTGCCAAATTTACATCATTCAAGATTAAATGATTCCTTCATCCAAATTTCAAATAGATTTTGGGTGTAATTGGTGTATAAAAAAATACACACCTTAAAAGAAGCTGTAATAATAATAATAATAATAATAATAATAATAATAATAATAATAATAATAATAATAATAATTATTATTATTATTATTATTATTATTATTATTATTATTATTATTATCTTATATTTTTTAAATTTTTATTGATATTATTTGAATATTAAAAATAATAGGTTAATTTTTTATTTTATTAATATTTATAAATTCTCTGAAGAATTACATATTAGTTGTAGGAGTTTAGGTTAATAATTACCTTATTTAAAAATTAAAACTTATAAGAATAATATTTAATCATTGATTTTGAACCTTTTACCAAATATTTCTTTACATTTATAAATATTTATACACCTATGATTAATAGATTCACCTGACCGACCCCTAATAAGAAGGATTTAAAAAAAGAAATGTATTTGACTTGGTAATAATTTCTCTATCTACTTGTATTTGTCTTATAAAATTTTTATACAGTAATTAAATAAATAATTAAATCACTTAAATTAAAATAAAATTTTTCATAATTTTGTTAAATTATTTTTTATCTCACATAATTAATAATAGTGATAAGATAAATTATAAAAAATTATTAAAATAATTATTATACTCAGTACAATTAAGAGTAAAATTAAAAAAAAAATAATGCATTTTAATTTTTACCAAGTAAAATAATTTTAATTCAAATAAGTATTAAAAAGTAATAAATAAAAATGAATGAAAATAATATTAAATTGATTTGAGAAAATTTTTGAAATTAAAAAAAAATTAAATAAAAATCCAGACATGCTCTAAAGTCTAAACTAAAATCAACCCATCACTTGCCTTTTATTTATTTGGCTTTGTCATGTTGAGGTCTAAAGTGGACTCCTCAGGCTCCGATGCTTATTACTATGGCAATGACAGAAAACGAATATTGTCCCTCGAAAAGACCTCCATACCCCTAGATCTGGCCATCAAGCCGATTCCATTTCAAAATCCATTCCAAACAGCTGATTTCAGTTCATTGAAGGTATGAATTTGAAAAGCGCATAAAATCTCATGGTTTCAATTCTAATTTCAATTCTCTTAGATTTTAATTAAATTTAATATTTTAAAATTATTTTATTTTAATTTTTTAAATAAAAAAAAATTCAATTTTGACCTAAAATAAAAACCGATCTGTTATAATTTAACTAACATTTTAATGATCTTCTTGCCCTAACCATCATTCCATTTTATATCCATCATACACTATATATCTATCTTTAATTTTAGCTTAGTGCTAATATTTTAATAACCTTTGTTATACCTATACACCTTATGATTATAATGGATGCATTAGAGGAATGTTACGTGATTAATATATATCTCCATGGCCAATCAAATTTGATTAATTATTATAACTAAAATTATTATAAAAAATTTTTAATTTATTGAATTTTTATTGAGATTTACAGTTTTGGAAAAGAAAATTATTATTTAGTATATGTATTTTGATAAAATTGATTATTTAGTATCTGTATTTTAAAAGATATATTATTTAGTCATTGTATTTAACTTCCATTAAACTATTTTATACTTCTATCATACTTTCTATTAATACCAATCAAACTACTGCATAATCCTTCCATTTTAAGGAAATTAATGAATTAATCTCTGTATTTTGAGAACACTGTTATTTAGTTTATCTATTTTAGTGAAACTAATTAGTTAATTGATTTCTGTATTTTGAAAAATACAATATTTTGAAAAATATATTCTTGGATAAAAATAAAAATTTTACTTTGTAGGGACTAAATATGAATTTATATATATATAATTATTCAAGTATGTTTATTCAATTTCGTTTACATAATTTTTGTGTTTGGAAAACAATTTTTCTTGATTGCTTAGAGATTTATAAAAATTGATAAACCTTTTTGCATATACAATTTCTACAATTTTTTTTTTACTAAAAAATGAAAACAGAGAGAGAATTAGGGGGAGAAGTGTGGGTCTAAAGAAAAAAAAAACATGGAGAGAGAAATAAGGGTGGATAGGAGAAAAATAAGGAGGAAAAGATTATGACAAAATAGGTATAAAAAATAATTATGAAATTAAATTATTAATAAAATTAAATTATAAGGACTATCTAATATATTTTTCAAAATATAGGAATTAACTAATGAGTTTCACTAAAATAAAAAGATTAAATAGTAATTTGATTGGTATTGATAATGAAAAAATTACTATGAGGACTAAATAGTTTAATAAAAATAAAATATAAAATTATAAGTATCAAATAATTAATTTTATTAAAATATAATAAATAAATAATAATTTTTCCTTTTAAAAATAAAAAAAAAGAGAAAAAAAACAGTTAACGATCTTATTATGTATTTAAAGACATCACCAATCCCACAAAATGTTTACTTCAAAATATGATTATGAAATTCGAGATTTATACTAAAAAAAAGCTTTTTTTTTTAATTTTTTTTACTCTTATTAGAATTTAAATAATCGACTCATGGATAGTTTTTGCCTGCTGCAAAGATACTCCCAAACTTGAATATATTGGGAAAAGTAAATTTCACTTAAAAAAAAAAAGATTAGGCTGACTATTAATCCGTTAAAATTAGTTGCTAATTGATTTAATAATCGATTCAATCAATCACAATAAAGTTGATTACAAATAGCAATCAAACAACTATATCGATTGTAAATAGTAACTACCAATCAAGTCGGTTACTAAATTAATTAAATTTTAAAAAAATATTTGGTAAAAAACTATTGGTTATTTGTAGTAATTGATTTAGCAATAAAAAATAGTTGCTATCTAAAATATAATCAACTGTAAAAAATTTGGTATTATTAAATTTATAATTTTGTAATCATTTTATAAATTGGTTGCTATTTGCAACTAATTTAACAATCGAAAAGTCAGTTGTTAATTTTAAAAAAATTATTAAAAAAAATTTTTTAAATAACAAATAAAAAATTCAAATAAATAAATTTTTCAAAAATTACTAAAATAATAAATTATTAATGAAAGATTAGTAAAAAAAATTAATATAAAAGTATTATAAAAAAATTACTAATAATAGCCATTATAAAAAAAAATATTAACAAAAAATTAAATATAAAAAGATATTTATAAAATAAATTACTACAAAAATTATGTTGTCCCAAAATAGTCCAAGAGGGGGGTGAATTGGACTTAACAAATTTTTCGGCCCTTGCTTGTAACCTAATAAAAAATTGTGGCTTTGTTCAACTAGGTGCTCCTATGTACATATAGCGAAAGTGATATGTGTTTTAAGAATGTGTCTCTAAATTGCAATTCAAGCCTCAATCAATATTTATAGCAATTTTTAACATAACATACATAGAATTTATATTACACAAAAGTAAAGAGATTAAGGTTAGAGAAATCAAACATAATGATTTTTATAGTGGTTCGGCTTAACTAGCCTACATCCACTCTTTCAAAGAACCCTCTTTGAGTCTTCTCTCCACTATTTGATCTTTTAAAGGCAAGAGACCAAAAGTCCTTTACAACTTTTTTAACACCAAGCTTTTACCAAGGTAGCTTGAACCCTTAGACAAGTGCTATCTCAAGTACTCACACTTTCAAGCTTCAATAGGTACTTGTACAACCTCTCTTAAATGCAATTTGATGTTTTAACACTCACTCTCACTTAATACAAATCAAACTATAAAGAAGAGATGAGTTGATTTGCCAATGGTAGCTCAAACACTTTAAGCTATTGAATGAAAGCAATAAATGAAAAATCAAGATTAGAGTGCAATCGTAAACTTTCATCAAGTGTAAAATGAAGTAAAGAAGGTGTATTTATAGTCCCAAAATCATTTTAAACTGTTTGAAACCTTTATGGAATCTTATACACTATGTTCTAGGCAAAATAGCTGTAATTTTGTCTTTTTATATGAAGTAGAGCAACTCTGATCATTTAGCAAATTAATGAAATTTTTGGCGACAATAGTAAACTAGTTAGCAAACTATAATTTTAGCAAACACATTAGTAAACTAATATTTTAGCAAACAAGTTAGCAAACTAATTTACCAGATGCCTATTTCAAATTGTAATATTTAAAAATCTAATTTAGACCTTAAGAAAAATATATATTCTAATAGCAATATCCAAGGTTATAATCAGAGAAAATTTTATAAAATAATTAAAAGAAAAATTAATTTTTGAGCTCCAATTGACTAAAACTTTCATCTGTTCTTTTTGCACAAGTCCTAAGACTCAATTCCTAACTCTATGACTTTCATACCTTTACTTTGAGTTTAGCTTCCATAATCTTATTCTTTCTCAACTTTGATTCAACTTGAGATGCCTTTGAGTGCTCTTCCTCCTTAGATGCAACCTCAAAGATTCTTCATGAATAAGAGAAAGAATCTACACATCACTTAAAATTGAGTTAGATAGATTCTATTTGATTTTGTTATCATCAAAATCAATGCTCATTTTGAGCTACACGGGGTCAACAATCTCCCCCTTTTTGATGATGACAAAACTCAATCGAATCATCAATCAAGAATAAATAAGAGTGTGCGTAAGTTTATGTATAACCAAGCATGTTAGTATGTAGGAATTGCTCCCCCTAAATGTATGCACACAAGTTTAAAAAGTAAAAGTAATAATAGCTATACAAAACTCCCCCTGAATTTATGCTACAAGAAATATTCATGAGATATCCACAGTTTCAATATGCAAAATATTAAACTTAATAGTTTGCACACATAAGCCACAATAGTTTGCATACACACTTCTAAAACATAAGCATACTTCCATTTTCAAAATATAAGCACACATCCAATTTCCCAAAACAAAAGCACACATCCATTCTTCCCCTTTTTGTCATCAGCCAAAAAGGAAACAGGAGATATTAATCCAAAAAGAACCAAGTAAGCACAAACTGAAAATCAGTAAGGTAAACAGTAGCAAACTGAAAAACCATTCAACAACAGTAATAAATATATTAGTAAACTAAAAAAGCAGATCATTTTCTAAACATTAAGGCTTTTGCTCCTTCGAATAACTTTGGAAGGCACCATCTTCTTCTTGGAGGGTTTGGCAACAGGAGGCTGAGAAATTTGGTCAGCCAAAGAATCATGCTCCTGTAATTCATCATCATCAGATGGGCTTTGAAGAGTAACAGCTAGAGTCTGATATGGATTGGACACTATAGACTTAACTCTTTTCTTGCTTTTCTTAGCCTGAGAAGCTTCAGCTGCAGAAGGTTTAGGTGGAGCACTCTCTTGTTGATCCTTTAGAGAGTCTTCCTTCTTCTGTGTAGACTCAACTACAGGTTCTACAATTTGTTCATTTTCAAGTTCAACAGTAGGCTCAACTACAGGTTCTACAACCTGTTCACTCTCATGCTCAACAACAGGTTCAACTGCAGGTTCTACAACCTATTCACTTTTATGCTCTACAGCAACAGTAGACTCACCAAGTCCAGTGCCTCCACACTCAACATTACCATGATCAAATGCACTACCATCATGAGTAGAAGGATCATCTGCATGTACATTAGTCTCAACTCTGGTTGCAAAATCAGTTCCCTGTGCCTGCTTAAGATTTGTAATCTGTTTCTTTAACTCCTCATTTTGAGTAAGTAAATGACTTACTTTGTAATCAACAATATCCATAAATTTTCTCAGAAGTTTAATAGACTGATTTGATGTACTGAATTTCTCATTAATAAATGTTCTTAGTCCTTGAAGCTCACTCATAATCTCACTTTGGAAATCTAAATCAACTTTGGCTTTAGAGGATCCACCTTTTTCAAAACATTTCTTTCTACCATCATTATCAGAATGAATTTCTCTAAGCACAATTAAATCTGCCCTAGAACTCTCCTTAGAGACATTTATATCCAATTCTCTAAACAAGCCAGTTAAGAGATGTGCATAGGGTAATTTACCAATTCCATAAGCTTTACACATATTTTTGAAAATCAAATAGGCCAAATTCATTCTCACTCTGTTAACAATATGCCACATGATGCACATATCCAAATAACTTAAATATCCATAGCTGCCAGATTTAGGACAAAATATATAATTCACCATACTATGAATAATCTTAATGTGCTAAAGGGCTTTAGTGCTAGTGGATTTTTCACTAGTGGCAGTGTTGGTAGGAAAAACTTCACTTTCAAATTTAGTTAAATTAAAACCTGGAACTCTGGCAACATCTCTATGAGCAGAAATCCTATTTCCATCATTTGGCAATTTTAAGGCTTTGGCAATCAACTCAACAGAAATTGTTGACATCATATTTTGGCCGACCCTCGAAGTCAATCGACTTTGAAATCAATCCCCACCCGACATTTTTCAGTTACAAATGACTCGACCGATCTCCCATCTAGTCGATGGCTTTCCGATCTCTCGTCAAAGGAGGTCAAACAAATGTCAGGTCTCCATGCCATCCAAATGCTTTCCGATCTCTCGTCGAAGGGAATCAAACCAACACCCGGTCCCCATGACATTCGGTCTCGTCTCCGATCTCTCTTTACAAATGTAGTGGAAAATCATTTAGCTAATGCTAGAATCGGGTCCCGCACTTGTGTGTTCCAGAAAATAAAGTTAAAAGGTTTATGTCCGGTATATTTCTCAAAATAAAGCTAAAGGTTTATATCCAGTCTATTGATGATCCTGATCCTAAAATTCAAATCAAGTCTTTCCAATGTTCTAAAGATTTACCGAGTGTTTGGTCGAGGCTCAACCCGATCTCAAGCTTATCCGTAATGTTTTTCCGATCTCTTATACTTTGGTTTATGGTTACTTTTAAAGTTTACCGTCCAGTGCGTGCAAAATAATTAAGTTCTCATACAATTTGGACATTTTTCGATCTCAATAAGAAATTGAGCAAAAAGACTTCATATCATTCCAAAGTAAACATTTACAAGTCATTCGGCTGGAGGATCTCCCCCCAGCCTGATCTCTTAGTACATTTCGCTCATCCTCCCTCTCTCTCTCTGATTCCTCCTCGCTCTCCTCTTTGTCTCGAGGAGCCAGGTCCACCATCCAAGAGAAGTCTTCCTCAGGATAACGCCTCCTGAGCTCAGCCAAAAGGTCGCTGTGGGCGTTCACATAAGCACCAGCTTCCCTCGTTACAGCCTCTTCTTCTTTCGCTCTGAGTTTTTCAGTGAGGCGAGCGACATTAGCAGTTCAGAGTGCCCGAGCCTCTCCGAGTTCATGAGCCTGTTCGGCCAATTTATCCTTGTAGGACTTCATCCGACCTTCGAGTTCGGCAATATAATCTTGGGCGGATGAAAGTTGACCTTGGGCAGAGGATGCGTCCTTGACCGCTTTTAGAATTTCCTGCCTTAGAAGATGAGCTTTTTCCCTGATTATATGTTGGTTCACCAAGCTCTCTACGCTCAAACTCATCGTCTGGGCTAGGAGATCGTTAATGCTACCCGGGGTCAGCCTATTGTGATCCTCTTGAAGGCATATGGTAGCGCCCAGAACTTTGGCCAAGCCTGGATTCTCCAGAACGGATCGATTCTTCTCCAGAGAATGAATGAGGACTTGGGCACCGCGAGAAAGGGTCCTCACGGTAGGTTAGGAAGACCCCCCTTCAGCACTCGAAGGAACAGGTGGAGGTGGTGGCTCTTCTTGTCAAGGGGGAGAAGGAGCTACCTCTACTTCAGGGACTGGTTGTACCGAAGGTCGGGACGAGTCTCCCGACACTTCTCCCGAATCCCGCCTTAGCGTTTGTGATGCCGCGGCGATCTTCATCTCCCGCACCTTTCTAGAGATCTCCCTCTTCGGCTTACGGCTCTCCTTGGAAGCCTTGCCTCCCGCTATACCTGTACAAAGAAAAGTCAGTGACTTCGCTAAGGATTCAGAGATCAGAGATGGGGAAGGTACCAGGGCCGAAGTCAGAGAGCTGGAGCTTATATCCTTCATCGGTGATCAACCGCATCATCCAATGTTTCAGCTCGGCCATCACCGCATATAAGTAAGAGAACTTCTGGTTGGCCGCCAGATCCTTAAGTTCCATTACCATGGCACCCTTGTCCCTACTCAGGGCGATCCTCTTCGAAATCAGAGGGACCAGATATTTCCAGCTACGGGGGAAACCCTCGAAACCGTTCGGAATCTTGTTCCTCAGCATGAAAAAGCGATTTTTCCAATTCTTCAGTGAAGAGGGCAGATCGGTAAAAAGCCCACAGTGCGGTTTTGCCTGAAAGAACCAGTAATCGTCGTCCTTTTAGCGAGTAAGCCTATGAAGCTCAGCAAAAACCTTCGCAGTAGGATTGAGCTTCTTGGCCCGACATAAGCCTCTGAAAGCTACCAGAATTCGCCATGAGTTCGGATGTACTTGGGCTACCGAGACATGGTGAAACTTCAGAACATCCTTGAAGAAGTCATCAAGGGGAAACCGAAGCCCAACTTTTAATTGCTCTTCGTACACCATGATCGCATCATTTTCTTCGAAAAAGTGATCGGCTCGGAGATCGCCATGGCATCTGATAAGCTCGAAGGAGTCAGTTCGAAGGTTGTATTCATGACTAATGAATTGCAGATCGGTTTCCTGGAGGACCGACGACAACTCATCCATCGCAAGATTTTCTCTACTAGAGGAAGATGTCTGTCTTGATTGAGCTACTCGACCACGAACTAAAGCGAAAGTCATAGGAGGTTCAGATCGCCCACTTGGTCCGACCACTTCAACTTCATCTGATGACCACAAGACATGGACGGAAGGGGGGCTCGCCGCTCTCTGACCCTCGGCGCCACTCATTTTCAAAGAAATAAAAAGCTTAAGTAAGAGAAGGATTAAAGTCCTTACCGGAGTGTGATCGGTGCCGGAAAAAGTTGAAGAAATGAGAGAAAGTTGAAATTGCGAGCAGAGTGCTGAAAATGACATAGGGGAGCAACTGAGGGACCCTCCCCCTATTTATACACGTGTGAGCATTCAATGCTCACAGAGTCCCAAGCGGTGCATCGGTTGGTGTAATTTGCCTGCTTTTCTGACGAGTCGCTGGAAGGTTCCAGAAACACAATAAATAAAATAAAATGAGATCGGCTAGCTAAGGTCATCGAAATAAGGTAAATGTTCAGAGTCACAGATCCGCTAAGGGTGATTTAGTTAGGAACCAAATCGGATATGCACATCAGAGATTAGAAATTAATCAAGACAATAATTAAATGATAACTGTCAAATAAAATTTCATTTCATTTCCAAAAGGTCAGATTACATCATTTGTCAAGAGATGATATTACATCATTAAGAACCTTTAAAGGTCAGATTACATCATTTGGGCGATCTCTAAAGATCGGCAATACATCCCACCTAGTAAGGACCTATGCCAAAGCCTAGTCTTGTAGCTGAATCAAAAGATGTGTTTGATCAGAAAGCTAGCCATAGGCATCAGATAGATGTGCAGCTCAAATGGAGTGACTATGACTCTCATGATGGTAAGCGGAGTCATCGTCGATGTCATTGATCAGAACCGAGCTGCAGTCGGGACGCCCGATGTGGTGAGGAGCCAAATGAACTTCAAGAGGTGGTCACCACTATTAAAAGGGAAATTAGCAGTCCTCTCACCCAAAATCAGTTCACTGATTATATTGATAGATTGATTCGAAATCGGTACGATCGACATTTTCGATCTTGATCGGTAAATTAGTTCGGTTCTCTCATTGTCATCAAATGTGATTCTCATGATTCTCCTATCACCGGGATCATAAATTTTCAGTCGGGGAGCAAAGAGAATAGTCAAGAAAAGATCAAAAGCGGTGGCCATGGCCAGAATGTTGCCGGAGAAACTAGAACAGGAGAAGGGAGAAATGAAAAAGGAGAAATGTAATGTGGGAGAGATTCCCCGCTGAGGCATATATATAGGGGGCCTGAGCATTTATTACTTACGAAAACTGAAGCGGATGCATTGGTAACCGAAGAATTAAATGCTTTGACTGAGGCAGATCGGTTAGAAGGGAAAGTTCTAAAATGGGAAAGATCGGGAGAGGGGTCGATATGAGAGATCGAAAAAGGGGTCATAATGGAGAGATCGAAAGGAATGGAGATCGGAAAAGAAGACAAAAGACTTCCAATAACCTCCTTCATAATCAGAGCCAAGGTAGTTAAAGCGTTGCACGCAAGATCAAATCTTCACCGCAATCTTCATTTGCAGAATTGCCCACAATACTGACAGACACTAGGATAGTTGTGACAGTCCTGTGCTTCTGAATCTCCACCGTTGATCTTACTCGTAAGGAGAAACCCGGAGCCCTTGGATCAAAAAGTAGACTATAGAACCAGTGCCTTTTGTTCTTGGCCTTCGAATCCATCTTGACAGGAAGATCCTGAGCCATTGGATTGGAAAAGAGAAAGGACAAATATTTTGAATAGGATCTCAGCCGTCCATTTTGATTCTCTTCAATTCTCAGGCATTAGATCATGTCCTTTTAAATCCAAACCTTCCGTCTCCCCAAAGGGAGATCTTGACCCTTCATTAGCAGCACCCGTTCCCTATAAATACCTGCATGCAATACTGTTGAGGGACGGATAAAAAATGGGTGGTGGTGATTATAGTGGAAAGACTCTGAAAATCAATTCAGTCTTTCTACTTTGAGCTTACATAAAACCGAGGAACTTCAAAAACTAGTTTTCTTGAGTATCTCCATTGACAGAGTTTACGAACCCTGAAATTCTTTATTTTCAGTTTGTTCATCACTCTGCTATTACCATTTTCGTTCGGTCTCGTCTGCATCACCCCCCAATCTCAACCCATTATTTTTTTCAGCTTGATCTTATTCTGACCTGGTTTTCGTTGCTTTGGTTCTACCGCATTTCAACTTGGTTCTCCCAATCTCAAAGTAAGCATTGGTCCTTGTACCACCAGCCTTTAATGCAGCAATATTTGTGGCTCCAGAGTTAGTTCAATAGCCTCAATCTTCCACAGGTAAGTGTTTTAATTGCCATTTTATTGAATGCCCTTGTATATCTTCTTCAGCTTTCCTTTTTAAAATTTCTTCTATGTTCAGTTACATTAAAATCCCAAAACATTTGTAGTAAACTGTTATTTTGTTGAATACCCTCGGTTGGTTTTCTCCAGTTTTTTTTAAGGTTTCTTTCATATCCAGTTTCAGAACAAGTTGTCTAGGCCAGTAGTCATTTCCTGTATCTTCTCTTATTTTTATTTGCAAATCCTTTTTATCATCATCTGGTTTTTATTTTCTTCAACAGTAGACGTTCATCCCGTAGGCAACTTATAACCATTCAAAAGAGCATAGGCATGGATATTTCGATATAAGAGTTTTCAAAACAAATAAAAATGATAAAAAAGAAAGTTGTAACAAAAGGTTAAATAGTGGGTTAAACCAAATAAGTCTAAAAGTCGGGCTATGGAGCGAGCCCAAAAGATGATGTAATAAATCGGGAATCCGACAAGTTTGGATTCCTAGCGAGCAACCAAAGAGATCGGACTAAAGAGTTCTAATAAGGCGATCACATAAGAGATCGGTAAGAAGTTCGATGCCGTGTCTACCCTCTAGGTAAGGCTCAGTGGGTTCAAAAATCTACACGTGGGTCTTTTGCGCCCTCGGTCACTAGATTCTTTAATTCATAAGATTGTACAATATGAAATTTTAATAAATAAGAGATTGGAGGAGAGTTCTTATCCGATTCTCAACCAAAAATTTTAATAAATATGTGGAGATCGGAGGAGAGTTCTTATCCGAGATTCCCTACGCTAAACTCTAAATTAAATACTTAAAGAGATCAGAGGAGAGTTCTTATCCGATGCTCAACCAAAAATTTTATTAAATATGTGGAGATCGGAGGAGAGTTCTTATCTGGGATTCCTCATGCAAAACTTTAAATTAAATACTTAAAGAGATTAGGAGAGAGTTCTTATCCGATTCTCAACCAAAAATTTTATTAAATATATGGAGATCGGGGGAGAGTTCTTATTCGAGATTCCTCACGCTAAACTTTAAATGCTTGAAGAGATCGGAGGAGAGTTCTTATCCGATTCTCAACCAAAAACTTTATTAAATATGTGGAGATCGGAGGAGAGTTCTTATCCGAGATTCCTCACTTAAACTTTAAATAGATTACTCTAAGAGATCGGGAGAGGTTTTTACCCGAATTCTCTTAAATCCAAACTAAAATATCACAATACACAAAGTAACCCCCTAAACAAAAATCTACTACACAACACCGACTCACTAAGGGTCATCTCATGTACTTATGTACTTGGGTAACCCGAACCAGTGAAATATCAAATATTCCTTTTATCTGTCCAAAGGATTAACATCATCATTCTAACCCCCTAATTATCGATTTTAATTTATAAAGAGCATAATATTAAATCTACTTACCCTCACTGAGGGACGAGGTGGGGTGCCTAACACCTTC
This sequence comes from Hevea brasiliensis, assembly GCF_030052815.1. Lineage (NCBI taxonomy): Eukaryota > Viridiplantae > Streptophyta > Magnoliopsida > Malpighiales > Euphorbiaceae > Hevea > Hevea brasiliensis. The sequence continues at coordinate 22,248,098 of NC_079503.1, forward strand.
CCTACCCGTACACGGACCCCGAACCTAGAATCTCTTTTTTTTTAAAGTGGTTTTTTTTAGTTTTTTTTTTTATCATAAATGGTTTTCTTTAATTTCCCTCAAAATTAAAGTGGCGACTCCTCACTCTTTCCCACTTCGGTGAGTGTTCGTCCAGGCGATCGCAAAATACCATGCGACAGCTTGGCGACTCCACTGGGGAGATGTTTTTTTAAACTCGTCGTTTAGAGGTCCAAGAATAGATTTAGTTTTATGCTCTTATGAATTGAAATCATAATTAGGGGGGGTTTTTATTCGCAAAATTTGAAAGTCTTGATATATCAATTTGTTATTATTCTAACCATTCGCAAAATTTCAAATTTAGTCAAATTAAAACTTGGAACTCTAGCAACATCTCTATGAGCAGAAATCCTATTTCCATCGTTTGGCAATTTTAAGGCTTTGGCAATCAACTCAACAGAAACCATATACAATTTGTCATTCAAAGAAACCTTAAAACTATCTTCTTCATCAACAACTTTTAATGTTCTATAAAATTCTTGGACTATTCTAGGATAATAAACATCAGTGCATTCACACACAGTCAGCCATTATTGAAATTCAAAGAGTTCCTTAAATTGAAAATCAACCTGATCAAAATTGTCCCATTTTATGAACTTATAGTCTAGAAGTGCTTTGTCAATAAGAGAGCCCGATGATTTTGAAGCACCCTTTTCGCGTTGAATGTCAATCCCACACACTTTCCTTCCCTTTTTCTTTTCTGGTGCCGTCACCGCAGGTTCGACTTCCTCAGATGGCTCAGAGGATACACTATTGGACTCAGTTACTAGTGTTTTCCTTTTGTCTTTCAATTTCTTCTTTAAGGCAGCAACAGGGAGTTCTTCAGATGAAGAAGAGGCCGGCGAGGTTGCGGCTGGTGTTTTTCTTTTGGTGTGAGCCATGAATGGCGAATTAGAAGCAGTGAGGTATCGGGAAAGATGGGTTCCAATGCAATGAGAAATGAGTGAGTAATTAGAGAGTGAGAGAGGCGCTCGAAGTAGATGGGTCGGTATAATGAAGAAAATTTTAATAAAAAAAAAAAGGTAAGATTGGCACCGAGAACCGATAAGAAGGTGAGAGATTATACGGGTATGGCGAGAGAAAGAAAGAAAAAAAAAACTGAAGGGCTGAGGTTTCGTGTAGCAGTGGATGAAAAATTGATTTTTCTTGAGTCCCGCGCTTTTCCCCTTCTAGTGTACTTTATTTGAATTTTATTTTTATTTTAATGTATATATATATATATAGCAAAAAAATTGTAAATGAGTAAGTACACTGATTGGCACGCAAAAAATTCAAAGCACAAACACTTTTTTGCTTAAATTTTGAACAGTACACGATACAGCAAACTAATTATAGGCACGCAATAGTAGCATACAACTTAGTAAACTAATTTTCACGAATATAAAAATAAGTTAGCTACTATTATATAGAGTTTTCTTTGCAAATTAATATCATAGCAAATCACTCACACATTAGATAATATGCAAATATATTGAATCTATATGAATTGAATTTTAAGCAAGTGGTTCACTCATGCCAATTTCCCTTCTAATTTTGCAAAAAGTTTCCTTATTGAGTGGTTTTGTAAAAATATTTGCAAGTTAATTTTCAGTAGTAACAAATTCAATTTTGATATCTCCATTTTGAACATGATCTCTAATAAAATGATGTCTGATCTCAATATGTTTTATTCTTGAATGTTGGACTAGATTTTTGATCAAGTTTATGGCACTTGTGTTGTCACACCTAATTGGAACAAGATTATATTTTAAACTAAAATCTTCCAATTATTGTTTCATCCATAAAATTTGAGCAACACAACTACCGGTGGCTATATATTCAACCTCAGCTGAAGACAGAGCCACTGAAGTTTGTTTCTTACTGTGCCAAGAAACTAGTGCAAAACCAAGAAATTAACAAGTACCTGAAGTACTTTTTCTATCCAATCTACTTACAACAAAATCTGAATCACTATAATCAACAAGATCGAATGATTCACATTTTGGATACCATAAACCAATTGAGTATGTGTCAATGAGGTATTTGAAGATTCTTTTAACTGCACTTAGATGGGATTCTTTTGGACATGATTAAAATCATGCACACAAGCAAATACTAAAATGTATGTCTGGTCTAGAAGCAGTAATATACAAAAGAGAGCCCATCATACCTCTATAAAGCTTTGTATCTACTTTTTTACCTTTTTTATCATTGTCCATTTTAATTGTTGAACTCATAGGAGTGCCCATGCTCTTTAAATCTTCCATTTTAAATTTCTTCAACATATCCTTGATGTACTTTGATTGATTTATGAAGATGTCATCTTTCATTTGCTTAATTTGAAGTCCAACGAAGAATGTGAGCTCCCCCATCATGCTCATCTCAAATTCATTCTGTATAATCTTAGAAAATTTCTTGCAAAGAGATTCTTTAGTAGCCCCAAAAATTATATCATCAACATATATTTGCACAATAAGCATATCATGATGATGCTTTTTGACAAAAAGTGTTGTGTCCACTTTGCCTCTTTGGAAATCATTTTGTAAAAGAAATTTACTAAGTCTCTCATACCATGCTCTAGGAGCTTGTTTTAAACCATATAAAGCTTTAGTAAGTTTATAATTATGATTTGAATGCTCATGATTTTCAATGCTCGAAGGTTGTGCAACATACACTTCCTCATCAATATAACCATTTAAAAATGCACTCTTGACATTCATTTGATAAAGCATAAAATCGTTGTAACATGCAAAGGCACACAACATTCTAATAGCTTCAATTCTAGCAACCGGAGCAAAGGTTTCATCAAAATCAATACCTTCCTCTTGGTTGTAGCCTTGAGCCACTAGTCTAGCTTTGTTTCTAACAACATTGCCTTTTTCATCCATTTTGTTTCTGAAAACCCATTTAGTACCAATAATTGAATGATTTTTGGGTTTAGGCACCAAATTCCAAACTTTATTTCTCTCAAATTGATTGAGTTCTTCTTGCATGGCAAGAATCTAACTTTCATCATTTTGAACTTCTTCAAAACATTTAGGTTCAATTTGTGAAACAAAGGCAACATTACCAAAATATTTTCTCAATTGTGCTCTTGTCATCATCCTTTGAGATGGATCATTAATGATGTCTTCTTGGGGATGATTTCTATGGAATCTCCATTCTTTAGGTAAATCTTCATGTTGGGGTTCATTCACTTGTAATTCTTCCAAATTTGGCATTTCTTCATTGATTTGATAATTGTTAGCATTATGGATATCTATTGTGGTATCTCCTTGAGTTTCTTCATCTTTGTCATCAATTTGTTCCATTTCTTGACTTGATTTTACATTTTCTTTTCCAAACACCTGCTCATTATTGTCATAAAAAACATCTTTCCTTCTAATAGAAGGGTTAGCCTCATCAAACAAAACATGAATAGTTTCCTCAATAACTAATGTTCTTCTATTAAATATCCTATATGCTTTACTCTTTGTTGAGTACCCAAGAAAGATTCCTTCATCAGATTTAGCATCAAAATTCTTCAAGTTATCCTTCTTGTTATTTAAGATATAGCACTTACATTCAAATGCTCTGAAATATGAAATATTTGGTTTTCTTCCTTTCCAAAGCTCATAGAGGGTCTTTTTCAAAATTGGTCTATTCAAAATTCTATTCAACACATAGCAAAAAGTACTAATAGCTTCAGCCCAAAAATATTTTGGCAAATTATTTTCATTTAACATGGTTCTAATCATTTCTTGCAAGGTCCTATTTTTCCTTTCTACAACCCCATTTTGTTGTGGAGTTCTAGGAGCTGAAAAGTTATGGTTGATTCCATGTTTATCACAATATTTCTCAAAAAAATGATTTTCAAATTCAGTTCCATGATCACTCCTTATAGATGTGATGCAAAAACCTTTTTCATTTTGAATCATTTTACTAAAAGAGGTGAATTTCTCAAAAGTTTCATCTTTGTGGGCAAGGAAGAATGTCCATATATATCTTGAATAGTCATCAACAATAACTAAAGCATATGTCTTTCCACCAAGACTAGCAGGAGACACGGGTCCAAACAAATCAAGATGAAGCAATTCTAATGGCCTAGTAGCAGAAACAATATTTTTAGATTTAAAAGATGCTCTAGTATGCTTTCCTAGTGCACATGCCCTACATTGAAATTCATTTTCATAGTTAATCTTATCAAGACCTTTAACAAGTTCTTTCTTAGACAATTTTGAGAGTGTATGCATGCTTACATGTCCTAATCTTCTATGCCATAAATAACTAAAATTATCAAAAGATACTATACATGTACCATGATTAGTTTCAAAGTTATTCATGTTAAGCAAGTAAACATTATTAGATCTATTGGCAATGAACAATGTGTCATTATCTAAGTTATTGATTGTACAATGAGAAGAAGTGAACTTTACCTCAAAACCTTTATCACAAAGTTGGCTTACACTTAGCAAGTTGTATTTCAACCCTTCAACAAGTGACACATCTTCAATGTAAGGTTTGGTTTCAATTGTGCCATTTTCAATTATTTTTTCTTTTCCTTTATCTCCAAATTTCACATGTCCTCCATCTACCATTGTGCTTTTTGAAAACTTATCCTTTTCACCGGTCATGTGTTTTGAACAACCACTATTTATGTACCAGTTTTCACTTTCCTTCATTCCTTTGAAACAAACCTGAAATTTAATCATTTAGCTTTAGGTACCCAAGCAACTTTGGGTCCTTGGGGGTTAGTGACTTTAGGTAAGGTTCCTTTTGGCACCCATACCTTCTTTACCTTAAGGAAACCCTTCCTAAGTGCATAAGAACTAATCATATGACCTCTTTGATTGCAATAATAACATGTGACATTAGGCAAGGAGGATGTAGATGCTTTAATGAAATGATCCTTGTATTTACCATAGTTCATGAGACCGTCAAAACCAATTCCATATTTTTCATTTGAAATTCTTTGGTTTCCAAGAAGTACATCTAGAGTTTCTTTTCCTTTTGTAAATTTTGCCAAATCATTTGTCAAAGATTCTATTTTAGCTTCAAGAACCTTATTTTTCTCAATGAGCTTTTCACAAGTTTCTTTTAAGTTTTTCAACTCCAAATCTAGCTCTTTAAACAAAGCAATTTGTCCTTTGTAAAATTCATTTTCTTTATATACATTGGACATGACAATATTTTGTGATCTCAATGATTTAATTTCTAAATTCATTTTAGTGCTCTTTCTCTTATAGTTTCTATACTCATCATATACTTTAGCAAATGTAAGTTCAAATTCTTCTACATTAGGAGGTTCAAGAGAGTTTACTTCATTATCATTTGCTTTTTCCTTTTGTGAACTTTCGACTTTCTTTTCAAATGCCATCATACAAAGATGAGTAGTCTCCTTGTCACTTGATTCATCATTTGAAGATTCTTCACTGTTGCTCCATACTACTTTCATAGCTTTCTTGCCCCTGTCTTCTTTTCCTTTCTTCTTTTTGAGCAGTGGACATTTGGGCTTGATATGTCCCAGTTTGTGACACTCATAACATATAATTTCTTCTTTTGAATCCTTGAAACGTTTATCCTTGGGAGTATACTTTTTTAAGAATTTCTTGTATTTACTTCCTCCCTTCTTGAAAGCTCTTTTGAATTTCCTTGCAAGCATAGCCATTTCATAATCATCATCACTTGAAGCACTTGAGTTGTCACTTGAGTCAACTTTAAGTACAACTCCTTTCTTCTTATCTTCATCCTTATTTGACTTGAGAGTAATGCTTTTCTTCTTCTTTTGCTTATTTTCAACTTCATCTTTCTTGTATACCATCTCATGTGCAATGAGAGATCCAATGAGTTCATCATAGGTGAATGTTTTAAAATCCTTAGTATCCTGGATAACTGTAGTCTTTGCTTCCTAAAATTTTGGAACTGATCTAAGAATTTTCTTCGCAAGTTCGGCTTCTTCAACTCTTTTACCAAGTGCTTTGAGAAGATTGACAAGATCAGTAAACCTTGTACTCATATCCGCAATTGATTCTCCTGGCTTCATTTTAAATAGCTCATAATCTCGAATAAGGAGGTTTGCTTTAGATTCTTTAACGACATCCGTTCCTTCATAAGTGACCTCAAGCTTATCCCAAATTTTCTTAGCAGTTTGACATCCTGAAGCACGATTGTATTCATTAAGGTCAAGTGAGCAATGTAAAATATTAATAACTTTAACATTTACAAAAATTTTCTTCCAGTCATTGTCATCATATTCATATTCATTTTTAGGAACTTTAGTATTTCCTTGACCATTCTTTTGAGGAACATATGGACCATTTTTAATAATTCTCCATGCATCAATATCTACAGATTGTATGAAATTTCTCATTCTAACTTTCCAAAATGAGTAATTAGTGCCATTGAAGAGTAGTGGTCTAGTAATTGAGTAGCCTTCAGCTAGTGGTGCGAGTATACCAGCAGTGTTGCTAGATGAACCAGCCATTGGGGATCACTCTAAGGTTGTGACACCTTAAGCAAGAGAGACAAGCTCTGATACTAATTTGTTGTCCCAAATAGTCTAAGAGGGGGGTGAATTGGACTTAACCAATTTTTCGGCCCTTGCTTGTAGCCTAATGAAAAATTATGGCTTTGTTCAACTAGGTGCTCCTATATACATATAGTGAAAGTGATATGTGTTTCAAGAATGTGTCTCTAAATTGCAATTTGAGCCTCAATCAATAATTATAGCAATTTTTAACATAACATGCATAGAATTTAAATTACACAAAAGTAAAGAGATTAAGGTTAGAGAAATCAAACACAATGATTTTTATAATGGTTCAGCTTAACTAGCCTACATCCACTCTCTCAAAGAACCCTCTTCTAGTATTCTCTCCACTATTTGCTCTTTTAAAGGTAAGAGACCAAAAGCCCTTTACAACTTTTTCAACACCAAGCTTTTACCAAGGTAGCTTGAACCCTTAGACAAGTGCTATCTCAAGCAGTCACACTCTCAAGCTTCAATAGGTACTTATACAACCTCTCTTAAATGCAATTTAATGTTTTAACACTCACTCTCACTCAATACAAATCAAACTATAAAGAAGAGATGAGTTCATTTACCAATGGTAGCTCAAACACTTTAAAGCTTTTGAATAAAATCAATAAATAAAAAATCAAGATTGGAGTGCAATTGTAAGCTTCATCAAGTGTAAAATGAAGTAAAGAATGTGTATTTATTGTACCAAATTATTTTAAACTGTTTGAAACCTTTTTGGAATGTTATACACTCTGTTCTAGGCAAAATAGTCGTTATTTTGTCTTTTTGTACGAAGTAGAGCAACTCTGATCATTTAGCAAATTAATGAAATTTTTGGCGACAGTAGTAAACTAGTTAGCAAACTATAATTTTAGCAAACACATTAGCAAACTAATATTTTAGCAAACATGTTAGCAAACTAATTTACAAGATGCCTATTTCAAATTATAATCTTTAAAAATCTAATTTAGACCTTAAGAAAAATATATATTCTAATAGCAATATCCAAGGTTATGATCAGAGAAAATTTTATAAAATAATTAAAAGAAAAATTAATTTTTGAGCTCCAATTGACTAAAACTTTCATCTATTCTTTTTACATAAGTTCTAAGACTCAATTTCTAACTCCATGACTTTCATACCTTTACTTTGAGTTTTAGCTTTTATAATCTTGTTCTTTCTCAACTTTGATTCAACTTGAGATGCCTTTGAGTGCTCTTTATCCTTAGATGCAACCTCAAAGATTCTTCATGAATAAGAGAAAGAATCTACACATTACTTAAAATTGATTTAAATAGATTCTATTTGAGTTTTGTTATCATCAAAATCAATGCTCATTTTGAACTACACGGGGTCAACAAATTACCATATATATATATTATAATAAAAATTTATGAAAATAATTTACTAACAAAAAATATATTTGTGCAAAAATTTTTATTTTATGCTAAAAAAATAAATTAAATAAAAAAGATGAAAAAGAAAAAGATAATAAAAAAATATATTAAAAAAGAAAATATGATAAATAAAATATATGAGAATGAAAAAGATGATGAAGAAATTAAAAGAAAGGAGAAAAAAAGAGAGTGATTGGGAAGAAAATGGGTAGTAGTTTATATAAGCAAATTAGTAACCGATTGTCGATTGTTAATTTTTTTAAAAAAAATTAGGCGGAAATTTTTGGGGGAAAAATTATTGGTTGTGAAATCGGTTGTTAATAACAACTGATTTCAATCGGTTTACAAAAATCGATTGCTATTAGCAGCTGATTCGCAAATTGATTGCAAATAAAAAAAAATGAGCAAGAATTTTTAGGGGGAAAAATCGATTTAAAAAATCTGAGAATTTTTAGGGTGGAAAATAGATTTAAAAAGTCAGTTGCAAATTAAAATAAAAAATAAAAAAAATTGAAGGCAATTTTTGGGAAAAAAAATTAGCTACAAAAGGCAAATGATTTTAATTAGCAGTAATCGATTCAAAAATCGATTGCAAATAAAAAAAATAAAAATTTAGGTAAGAATTTTTGAGAAAAAAATCAAGTGTAACATTGATTGCTAACAGCAAACGATTTTAATCAGTTACAAAAATCGATTGCTATTAGCAATTAATTCTTAAATTGATTGCAAATAAAAAAAAATAAAACAAAAAATTTAATGGAAATTTTTAGAAGGAAAAATTTAGTAATCAATTTGTAATTGATTGTAAAAATCGATTGTTGTTAACAGCAGATAAGGAATTAGTTATAAATAATAATCGATTTTAGCAGCCGATTATAAATCTATTGCTAACTTTGGAGCTAATGAAAATAATTATTTAATTTAGCAATTAATTTCCTAAATTGGTTGCCGTTAGTTGTCGATTTTAAAATGTGTTGATTAATAATAGATTTTAGTAATCAATTTCATAATCGGTTGCTAATAGCAATCGATTTTAAAATAGGTTACTAATCGTATATTTTATATTTTTTTAATATTGATTATTAACTAATTTAGTAATCAATTATAAATCGATTGTTAAGAGTAACTGATTTTAGCAATCAATTATAAATCGATTGTTAAGAGTAATTGATTTTAGCAATCAATTATAAATTGATTATTAATAACAATTTATTCTTGAATTGATTACTAAATTTTTAAAAATTAACTATTTGACTAAAAAAAAAATTGAATCACAAATCAGTTACATAACTGGTTATTAATAATAATTAATTTCAGTTTGTTGCAATAATGGGTTATAAAACTGACTGTTTTTTTTAGTGAAATTGAAGAACAATTTAAATGATGAAATCAAATTTTAGAAATATAATAGTATAATTATCTATATATAAATAAGGGTAAACTTTTAAATGGATAAAAATACTTTTGATTAATTTTTATATTATTGACAATTATATTATTTTTTATTATTTAAATTAATTTTGAAGTTTAATTATGTCACGACCCAACCTATGGGTAGGACCGGCACTAGGACCTGGGCCAGCCTAAAGCCCCCGAGGCCCGCAGTAAGCCTAACTGTTCATTTACCCAATTCTAAGGCCCATTTGGGCCCAATTTCAAGAAACCAAACGGACAGAGTCCGGCCATAAAATGGACTTTCCAACGGAGAGTTTTCGACTCACCCGACCTGTAAACACAATAAATACTCAATTGGGGAGCTCAGCTCACCCTCCACATACTCATCAGCATAAAAATAAATGGGAGCTCAGCTCCCTCATCCAATCCATCAAACATGCATAGGATATTAAATTTACAGGTCCAAAATAACAATTTAGTTTACAGACCCAAATCAGATCAACATTTCTAACACATGCGAAAATTCTAGGAGTAAATAAAATTACACAGATATTGATAAACAACCTGCGAAGGAGAAAAGCAGGTTAACCGCAATAAAATCCTCTTGTAGTCTGAAAAATATTGAACAGGAGTGAGCGTTCGACTCAGAGAGTGAAATATCAATTTTAACCATAATCTCTATAACTATCTAAAACTAATGCACCCTGTAGAGTGAAATGCAACATCAACAACATTTTCACATCATAACATCAAAAAGGTAATTTGGAGCACTCACACACCCTGTAGTGTCAGTCATAATATATGGGAGCTGATCCCCTATACAGCTCTCTTAAATCCAACCTGGTGCCAGCGAAGAACTCAAGCCGGACTTTCGCTTAATAAACCAAATCGAGGGTCCCAGCGAAGAACTCAAGCCGTGACTACCCCTCGAAGGATCGGGTCCCAGCGAAGAACTCAAGCCGTGACTACCCGTCCTATCCATAGTCCACACCACATCACACGCACACCAATGCACGCACACTGCTCCAAATTACCACAACAACATCTATGGCACTTTAACAGTTATCAATGCAACATAAATCATGCTTAGAGTTTAACTACATAAATATATGCATATAAGTGATGCATGGGCATGCTTGAACATATAATAATATCGAAATTACAGTTAAAATTAATATTTTACTCACAGACTTGACGATGGTCACTGAGGCGGCTGGGCAGAGGAAGAAGGTCATCGGCTCACGACAATTTTATTACAATCATTTAATAAATTTGACTCAATACAAACAAAGAAAAGACCAATACATCCTAAGTCGTGTGAAAATCCGCAGAGTCTCCCCTATACCTAGGACCTACCCAACCTGCAAAAGGGCTCAAAACACACTTCTATATTCACAATCCATATATCCACAACTCAATCACATCACACAGCCCCTCCTGGGCCCATCAAATCAGTCATCCATCACAATATGTAAAATTTCAATTTACTCCTTATAATTAATCATTTTTGCAAAATCTGCCCAAACAAGCTCTAAAAATTCTAAAACTTTGCCCTGCGGTCCTTAGCAATATTACTAGGCTATTGCAAAAAGAATCATAATTTTCTGAGCTACCACGAATATTTTATGGATTTTTAATCCTATTTAAGCACTAGAAAATTATGAAAAAGCAAGGTTCGGGTTTACCTTTGCCGATTCCGAATTTGGGGACGCGCTCGGGACGTCTGACAATGGGGGGCTAGCCAAAACCTCGATCCAATTCGGAGACTTTTCCGGTAACGGGTTTGTCTGGCCGGAAATTCACAGACCCGGTCAACTGTTGAATTTCCGCGAATTGAAGATACCTACACGAAGCCCATAACACAGGGGTTAGTACATAAATTTTTCAGAATTTTCTAAGCTCATTAAAGGCTCGGAAAAATACTACGAAGTTTCGTGGGACCCACCGAAAAATGGTGTCGGAAAAATTTGAAATTTATGTCGCCGCGAAGCTCTCGACGAGTGGAGCGTGCTGGTACCCTCGGTTTTCTCGTGGGATTCACGGTTTTCGAGAAATCTAGCCCAAAAGTCGAAATGGGCTAAAAAATTCCCGAGCAAAAATTGGACAAACCGCTCGATGGATTTCGGCGTTCTTGGTGTCTATGGAAAGCTCTCGCCGAGTAAATGATTTTAGACACAAGACCCGGTCCAATTGGTGGCCGGATCGGCCGGATTTTGGCCGAGAAGTCCAACAGTCGCGCGCGCGCTGCGAGTCCGTTCTAAGGCCGTTTTTCGGCGTTCCAGGCGGCGGCCGGCCGTGGGGAAGGGCCGAGGTGGGGCGCCGACGAGGTGGGGACGCAGGGGAGGTGGCGGCGCGGCAAGGGGAGGAGGGAGGAGAGAGAAAAGAGAGAGAGAAGAGGAGAAGGTCGACGGGCGCGGGAGGGAGAAGAAAAAGAGAAGAAGACCGGTCCGATTCGACCGGTCCGATCCGGTACGGTTCGATTCGATCGGTTCGATTCAGAATACAAAATTTTGAATTTTTACTCTTCCTCGGGACTGAAAACGAGGTCCAAAAATTCCGAAAAAATTGCAGAAAACTCAGAAAAATACGTAGACTCCAAATATATTTTTAGTTTTTCCACGTGGTCTTTAAATTAAGTTTTAAAATTCATCAAAGTTTATATTTTCGGAAAATCGAACCCGATTTTTAAAATTCGAAAAATCTCAAAAAAATTCCTAAAATTTAAATAAAATTAAAATACCAAAAATGCTCATAAAATTTAAAATTTTGGGGTGTTACATTCTTCCCCCCTTACAGAAAATTCGTCCTCGAATTTTACACAAGGCAGAATAAAGCACATGATTATACATTGAACAGATAAGGGTACTTGCTATGCATGTGCCGTTCTGACTCCCAGGTGCACTCTTCCACTGACTGACTCCTCCACAAAACCTTAACCATACGGATCTGTTTGGATCTCAGCTGTCTCACTTGGTAGTCCACTATGGCTACAGGTTGCTCCTCAAACGTCAAGTTCTCTTTTAGTTCTATTACATCCATGCGATGACATGAGAAGGATCGGGAATGTATTTCCTGAGCATGGAGATGTGAAACACGGGATGAACGTGAGAAAGGTTGGGTGGTAGCTCCAACCGGTAGGCAACTGCTCCAACTCTATCAGTAACCTCAAAAGGTCCGATATATCGAGGTGCCAACTTGCCCTTCTTTCCAAATCTCATGACTCCCTTCATTGGAGAAACCTTCAGGAATACATAGTCGCCATCGCAAACTCCACATCCTCCGTCTGGGTCCGTGCATAACTCTTCCGCTTCATCGAAAGTCCGCCTCGATCGTTCCCGGAGTAAAGGAACTACCTCTGAAGTGTACTGCACTAGGTCTACATCATGCACCTTCGCTTCCCCCATTTCTGTCCAACACAGAGGAGACCTACACTTTCTTCCATATAATGCCTCATAGGGTGCCATCCCTATGCTGGAGTGATAACTGTTGTTGTAGGCAAACTCCACCAAAGCTAGCTGCTCATCCCATTGACCTCCAAAATCCAAGACACTCATGCGAAGCATGTCTTCCAGTGTTTGGATTGTCCTTTCAGACTGTCCGTCTGCTCGAGGGTGGAAAGCCGTCATCAAGTTCAATCAGGTGCCAAGTGCCTCTGCAATTCTCTAAAACCGAGAAGTGAACTGGGGCCCTCTGTCAGATATTATGGAAGCCGGAACTCCATGCAATCTGACTATTTCTCGAATGTAGAGCCGGGCATACTGTGCCACAGAGTATGTAGTCTTTACAGGCAAGAAGTGAGCTGATTTGGTCAAGCGGTCTACAATTACCCATATCGAATCATATCCTCGCGTGGTACGAGGCAACCCAGTCACAAAATCCATAGTAATCATTTCCCACTTCCATTCTGGGATAGGGAGCTCTTGCAGCTTCCCTGACGGTCTCTGGTGTTCAAACTTCACCTTCTGACAAGTCAAGCACTTGGACACAAAGTCTGCTATGTCTCTCTTCATGCCATTCCACCAATAGCTATCTTTCACATCATGGTACATCTTGGTGGAACCTGGGTGGACACTGTACAGTGTGTAGTGTGCCTCTCGCATGATTTCATTCCTGAGGTTGTCCACATCGGGCACACATATCCTAGAACCCTGCACTAGGGCGCCATCATTGGCAAATCCAAACTCACCACCTTCACCTTGCTGTACTCTTTCTATGATCTTCATCAATTGTTGGTCTCTGTGCTGGGAAACTCTAACTCTGTCCCTCAAGTCTGGCCTCACTGAAAAATGAGCCAACAACACCCCCTCATCTGAAAGATCTAGGATTAAACCTTAATCCATCAACTCATGTACCTCCTGAATCAACGGTCTCTTCTCTACTGAAATGTGCGCCAAACTGCCAGAAGATTTTCTGCTCAAGGCATCTGCCACAACATTGGCCTTTCCAGGGTGGTACTGGATGGTGCAATCATAGTCTTTCAGAAGCTCCATCCATCTCCTCTGTCTCAAGTTTAAATCCCTCTATTGGAAGATGTACTTCAAGCTCTTGTGGTCGGTGTATATCTCGCACACTTCACCATACAGATAGTGTCTCCAGATCTTTAGTGCAAAGATTACAGCCGCCATTTCCAAATCATGGGTGGGGTAGTTCTGCTCATGCCTCTTCAGCTGCCTTGAAGCATAAGCCACTACCTTTCCATTCTGCATCAAAACACACCCTAGGCCAACTCTGGAGGCGTCACAATACACGGTGTATCCTTCACCACTCACGGGTAGTGTCAACACAGGGGCAGTGGTTAGACACTCCTTAAGCTTCTGGAAACTCACCTCACAGTCATCTGTCCAAATGAATGGAACATTCTTCCTGGTCAACTTAGTTAGGGGAGCCGCTATCCTGGAGAAATCTTGTACAAAACGCCTATAGTAGCCAGCTAGACCCAGAAAACTTTGCACCTCAGTGACTGTTGTAGGCCTAAGCCAATCGGTTACAGCTTCAATTTTCTTGGGATCCACTTGAATGCCATCACTAGAAACCACGTGTCCCAAGAATGAGATGCTTTCTAGCCAAAATTCACATTTCGAAAATTTGGCATATAGCTGGTGCTCCCTCAAAGTCTGCAACACAATCCTCAAGTGCCACACGTGTTCTTCCTCGGTCTGAGAGTATACCAAAATGTCATCTATGAATACGATAACAAAACGGTCCAAAAATGGCTTGAACACCCGGTTCATCAAGTCCATGAAGGCTGCTGGTGCATTAGTGAGTCCAAAAGACATCACCAAGAACTCATAATGACCATATCTTATCTTGAAAGCCGTTTTGGACACGTCCTCATTCCTGATTCTCAATTGATGGTAGCCTGATCGCAGGTCTATTTTGGAAAAGAATCCAGCTCCTTGGAGCTGATCAAACAGATCATCGATCCGAGGAAGTGGATACTTGTTCTTCATAGTCACCTTGTTCAGCTGTCTGTAGTCAATACACAACCTCAATGACCCATCTTTCTTTCTTACAAATAGCATAGGAGCGCCCCAGGGTGAAGTGCTCGGGCGTATGAAACCCTTGTCCAAAAGCTCCTGTAGTTGCTCCTTCAGCTCTTTCAATTCTGCTGGTGCCATCCTGTAAGGCGGCATTGAAATGGGGTTTGTACCCGGAACAATATCAATGCAGAACTCTATTCCCCTTTCTGGTGGCAACCCTGGAAGCTCTTCAGGGAAGACATCCATAAATTCTCTGACAACAGGAACATTTTCCATGCTGACACCTTCTACATATGTATCTCTCACAAATGCCAAATACCCTTGGCATCCGCGCCTCAACATTTTTCTAGCACTAATTGTTGACACCAAGTTATATGGAGCCACGCTCCTGTCACCATCAAAGCTAAACTCTTCCACACCAGGTATGTGGAAATGCACCTGTTTGTTCCTGCAGTCTAAAGTGGCATAATGAGTTGCCAACCAGTCCATCCCCAAAATTACATCACAATCAATCATTGGTAGAGGAACCAAGTCTGCGGGGAGGATCTTTCCATCCACTACTACTGGGCTACCCGGAAAAATCATATCTACATCTATGTTGTCACTAAGTGGGGTAGCTACAGACAAAGGGCATTCTAAAGTGGTAGGGTTTCTACCCAATCTCATGGCAAACACAGGGGAGACAAATGAGTGCGTAGCACCCGGATTTATCAAAACACGAGCCTCATAGGAACAGACCAGAAGAATACCTGCCACAACTGCATTTAAAGCTTGAGCATCCTGGTGGGTCAGGGTGAAAACCTGAGCTTGACCCTACCCGAGTGGCGTAACTCGACATCGACTTCTACCTCTGACCGCCTCCAAATCCATGTCCCCCTTGTCCTCGGCCCTGTTGGCCACTGAACTGACTGCCTGCCATGTTGGAAGTACCCGGAAACAACTGGCGAGGAACATGTGCAACAGAACCCTGTGACCCCATCTGTGGCTCGCTGAACATGGGGCATTCCCTAGCAAAGTGACCTGGTTGGCCACACCTGAAGCATACTCCTGACCCCATCAAATAAGGTCCTGAATGTCCTCTTCCACACTGTGCACACGGTGCCAAAGAGGATCTGAACTGCACCAATCGCTGTACTCGAATCGTGACCACCGCTGGATCCGCACTGGTGCAGATCCTCGTGGTTTGTGTCTAAAACCACTTCTCTTGTTCCTACTCTTTCCTCTGTAATTACTCGCCACCACTATCCAGTACCCATTTGGGGAACACCGTAGAACCTCTCGCTCGCTTTTCTTTGCTCTTCCGCTGTCATCCATAGCATAGCTAATCTTTATCTGTCTGGCTCGATCAACTACCACGTCAAAAGACTGATCAGACATCATGGCCAGGTTTGCATACCTCCTGTCGAGCCCCTTTAGGAATCTTTTCACCTTCATAGTCTCTGTAGATACTTTGTAGGGGCATATCTGCTCAATTCCAGAAATTCTGTAGCATATTCATCCACAGACCTGCCATTCTGTCTTAAGGCCTCAAAGGCCCACTGCTTCTGATCTCTGAAGCTTTCTGGCACAAACCGATTGATAAAAAGTTCCACAAACTGAGCCCATGTTAAGCCCTCCATCCGGGGTAACACGTAGTCATTCATCCATTGTCTAGGCATAGGCCCCATGACATGCTGCATACACTCTATCGCCTTCTATCACCAATCAGACTGCTCTCGCCGTCTCATAGAATCCAAAACCGATATGCATCGTCTGACACATCATAAGTACCAGGCACCAACTTCTTGAAATTTATGATCTGTTTGTAAGGTTCCCCTCTTGGTGCGGTGGACTGCTGCTGCTGTGGAGGGTGGACCATATACTGCGCCATCATGTCGATGGTTCTCTGCAACCCAGCTAGAGTAGCTGTCATGGGGTCCATGGGACCCTGTGCCATGAAAGACTGTTCCTGAACTGTAGGCAGCTGCTCTTCTACTTGAGCAGCTCTAGGCCTCCTACCCCGCCTCCTCGGGGCAGGCGCCTCATCCTGTGCCTACACCTCGTCAGGCACATCTGGTTCTGGTGCAGTGGCAGCTCTCCTGCTTCTATGCATTTTCCTGAAATTCAGCAGCATTAGCCCACAAAATTCAAAACTGCTCCTTACACAGCTCTATAGACTCATATTTACACACAATATATGGAGCAGAAACTAGAAGCAAAGACGACAATGCAAGACAAATATGGACCGTAATTTTTCCGCATGTGACTCCTAGTAGACTCTTCCCAACACTTTAGACAAACATTCCCTAAGAATCTAGAGCCTAAGCTCTGATACCACATTTGTCACGACCCAACCTATGGGCCGGACCGGCACTAGGACCTGGGCCAGCCTAAAGCCCCCGAGGCCCGTAGTAAGCCTAACTGTTCATTTACCCAATTTTAAGGCCCATTTGGGCCCAATTTCAAGAAACCAAACGGACAGAGTCCGGCCATAAAATGGACTTTCCAATGGAGAGTTTTCGACTCACCCGACCTGTAAACACAATAAATACTCAATTGGGGAGCTCAGCTCACCCTCCACATACTCATCAGCATAAAAATAAATGGGAGCTCAGCTCCCTCATCCAATCCATTAAACATGCATAGGATATTAAATTTACAGGTCCAAAATAACAATTTAGTTTACAAACCCAAATCAGATCAACATTTCTAACACATGCGGAAATTCTAGGAGTAAATAAAATTACACAGATATTGATAAACAACCTGCGAAGGAGAAAAGCAGGTTAACCGCAATAAAATCCTCTTGTAGCCTGAAAAATATTGAACAGGAGTGAGCGTTCGACTCAGAGAGTGAAATATCAATTTTAACCATAATCTCTATAACTATCTAAAACTAATGCACCCTGTAGAGTGAAATGCAACATCAACAACATTTTCACATCATAACATCAAAAAGGTAATTTGGAGCACTCACACACCCTATAGTATCAGTCATAATATATGGGAGCCGATCCCCTATACAGCTCTCTTAAATCCAACCTGGTGCCAGCGAAGAACTCAAGCCGGACTTTCGCTTAATAAACCAAATCGAGGGTCCCAGCGAAGAACTCAAGCCGTGACTACCCCTCGAAGGATTGGGTCCCAGCGAAGAACTCAAGCCGTGACTACCCGTCCTATCCATAGTCCACACCACATCACACGCACACCAACGCACGCACACTGCTCGAAATTACCACAACAACATCCATGGCACTTTAACAGTTATCAATGCAACATAAATCGTGCCTAGAGTTTAACTACATAAATATATGCATATAAGTGATGCATGGGCATGCTTGAACATATAATAATATCGAAATTACAGTTAAAATTAATATTTTACTCACAGACTTGACGATGGTCACTGAGGCGGCTGGGCAAAGGAAGAAGGCTGTCCCGGCTCACCTGACAATTTTATTACAATCATTTAATAAATTTGACTCAATACAAACAAAGAAAAAGACCAATACGTCCTAAGTCGTGCCGAAAATCCGGCAGAGTCTCCCCTATACCTAGGACCTACCCAACCTGCAAAAGGGCTCAAAACACACTTCTATATTCACAATCCATATATCCACAACTCAATCACATCACACAGCCCCTCCTGGGCCCATCAAATCAGTCATCAATCACAATATGTAAAATTTCAATTTAGTCCTTATAATTAATCATTTTTGCAAAATCTGCCCAAACAAGCTCTAAAAATTCTAAAACTTTGTCCTGCGGTCCTTAGCAATATTACTAGGCTATTGTAAAAAGAATCATAATTTTCTGAGCTACCACGAATATTTTATGGATTTTTAATCCTATTTAAGCACTAGAAAATTACAAAAAAGCAAGGTTCGGGTTTACCTTTGCCAATTCCGACTTTGGGGACGCGCTCGGGACGTCTGACAATGGGGGGCTAGCCAAAACCTCGATCCAATTCGGAGACTTTTCTAATGCAGTGCATGCGTAGGAAATTCACGAACCGGTCAATCACGAATTCTGCGAATTGAAGATACCTACACGAAGCCCATAACACGGGGGTTAGTACATAAATTTTTCAGAATTTTCTAAGCTCATTAAAGGCTCGGAAAAACACTGCGAAGTTCCGTGGGACCCATCAAAAAACGGTGTCGAAAAAATTTAAAATTTATGTCGCCGCGAAGCTCTCGACGAGTGGAGCGTGCTGGTACCCTCGGTTTTCTCATGGGATTCACGGTTTTCGAGAAATCTAGCCCAAAAATCGAAATGGGCTAAAAACTTCCCGAGCAAAAATTGGACAAACTGCTTGATGGATTTCGGCGTTCTTGGTGTCTATGGAAAGCTCTCGCCGAGTAGATGATTTTAGACATAAGACCCGGTCCAATTGGTGGCCGGATCGGCCGGATTTTGGCCGGGAAGTCCAACGATCGCGCTGTCGTCCGTTCTAAGGCCGTTTTCCGGCGTTTCAGGCGGCGGCCGGCCGTGGGGAAGGGCCGAGGTGGGGCGCCGACGAGGTGGGGACGCAGGGGAGGCGGCGGCGCGGCAAGGGGAGGAGGGAGGAGAGAGAAAAGAGAGAGAGAAGAGGAGAAGGTCGACGGGCGCGGGAGGGAGAAGAAAAAGAGAAGAAGACCGGTCTGATCCGGTCCGGTTCGATTCGGCCGGTTCGATTCAGAATACAAAATTTTGAATTTTTACTCTGCATCGGGACCGAAAACGAGGTCCAAAAATTTCGAAAAAATTTCAGAAAACTCAGAAAAATATGTAGACTCCAAATATATTTTTAGTTTTGCCACGTGGTCTTTAAATTAAGTTTTAAAATTCATCAAAGTTTATATTTTCGGAAAATCGAACCCGATTTTTAAAATCCGAAAAATCTCAAAAAAATTCCTAAAATTTAAATAAAATTAAAATACCAAAAATGCTCATAAAATTTAAAATTTTGGGGTGTTACAAATTAAATTTAAAATTTTTATTCCTATTTAATTTCTACATAATTAAATTTCTTATTTAAGTCAAAATAAAATTTTATAAAAGAATTAATTAAAATTAGAAATTTATATTTAAAAAAAAGCACGATTTTAATTTTTTTAAATAAATTACTTAAATAGTGAAATTTATTTATAGTTAGAATTTTAATAATTGAACATTTATTTATAAATAATTGAAATATATTTATAATTTTTTTTTTCGATTTGATAAGTAATCCTAAAATAAATAAAATTCTATTTGTAAATAAATTTAATTTATTTTCTTTTTAATTTAGTGCATTTTATTAATTTTCTTATGTAAAATTCTAGCATTATAAAATTTTATATTTTAGATTTTTATTTTGACTCTATCTATATTTTATTTTTACAAAAAAAAAACAAATTTTATTATTTAAAAATTCTATATGAGAGGATGAATTTATAAAAGTACGAACAAAAGGATAAATTTAGGAAAGAATAAAAATATTTTTATATTTTAAAATAATTTTTTGATGTTAAAATAATTATAATATTAATATTGTATTTCAATTTAATTATCCTTATTAAAATTTATAAAATTTCTTAGTTACCTGATTGAAAAAAGTTCTTAAAGATACACTTTTATGCTTTTATAAAAATACATAAGCTTCAATTGTTATACTACTTAGAAAGTGTTTAGTTTGATTTATAAGTCAGTCAAATCCATTTATAAGTAAAAAGTTATAAGTAATTTAATATTTGGTTTGACTTATAAATTAAAAAATTTATCTAAAATAAGTCAATAATCATAAGTAAAAATACCTTACTTATGACTTATTTACTTATTATAAAACTACTATTTGACTAAATAAAAATTATATTATCCTAATAATTTTTAAAAATATAAATATTATCCTCATTTTAACAACTATAATACTGAATTGCATACCTTTCTTTAGTAATTTCATCGATTAAATTACTTTTAAACACCTATTAGCTAAACATTTAAACAATTTAAAAGTTATTTTTAAGTAATTTTACTAAACAATTAGCTACTTATTTTTAATTTGATTCATAAGTTAAAAAATATATTTTAAGTAAAAAATTAAAAGTAAGTTATCAAACCAAATATTCTCTTAATAATATAATATTCTATTTATTTATGAAAATATATTTAAAAAATAAATAATCAGAATATTTAAAAACTATATAATCTTAAATTTATTGAATTATTATTCTAATATAAATTTTTTTATTAAATATTCATATTAAAAAATTAATTAAAATAATATTAGAATTAGTGTTTACACTTCCTTAAAAAATTATTTATAATTAAAATTTCAATTTATAAACTTTTAGAGTAGAAAATAATATTTTAAATTTAAAAAGTTCATATAAACTCCAACTAATAAATGTATTCTGAAACATACATATACAAATTGTTATAATTATTATGATCACGCAAGCAATTTTACACTTTAAGTTTTTATAATTCTTAATGAGTATGATAGTTTTCAATAATTTTCTTTTCTAATGAATTATCAATTTTAATAATTATTATTGAATTAAAGTAATCAATATTGATCATATGTCACTATTAATTATTTAACATTGAATATATTAACAGGCCAAAAATTTAAGCTAATACTCACACAATATTGTCAAAGAAAATAAATGATCATATTTAAAAGAAATATAATTTACAATTTTATTGTAGATATGAACAAATTTTCTAACAACAAAATAATAAATATGAAAACATTTTAAATATCTATATATTATCGAACTAATTGAACTATAATATTAATTATTATAAAGAATTTATTATTTTAATTAAGTAATTAAATTAATATTTAATTATTTTATATGTAAATAAAATATTATATGTTATAAACTATTTTGATACATGTGCACGCACGCTCTTAATGCTAGTGACTATTAAATAATGATAATACTAAAAAAATTTTATAGTAATTCACCCATCATTATTAGATGACTGTACCTCATATTCTTCCATTACTCAAAACAAAAAGTTGTGTGAAGCTAGCTAGGGCCTGGGGATCAAGGAAAACGAATAGATTAAAGCAATGCCTTAACTAATGATTCACAGAGTCAAAAGGACGAGCTGGAGCCATTGGTAAGCAAACCAGAAACTACTGTGCAAACAGCTAATCATTCCTTTCACCACATCATCCTTTGTGAGCCAATCTTATGCAAAGCAGGTTTTGGAAAACTCTTGATGGTTGATTTCTATGGAAGAAGGCACCAAGTTGCATATCTATACGACTTTTTTTGGTAACAAAAAAGTTTAGGGATGGGAGAGATTTTCATTCGATAGCCAAGGAAAGCCTACATACCACTGTAAAAATTATAATAAGGCTTATATATCGCCCAACCACGAGAAATTCTAATAGCAATCAATAGAATTTAAATTCAAGATGAGTTTAGAGTTGAATCTTAACACTAAGTCTGTAATAATTTATATTTATTGATAAAAATATCATAATTTTCACGCTTACAAAATGAAAACACTAAAAATTTTTCTAAATTTATAATATATGAAAATATAAATGAGAGTAAATTCTTAATAAAAGTAACGATGGTGAAATTAGATTATAGGGATACATCACCTTAGACTTTATGTGTAGATAATGTGGAATCAATATCCTTTGTTGAAATGCGAGATTAGCCTATCTTCCATTTTTATAACAAATATTTACTTAGCAATATCTAGATATCGATTGTTATCCCTGCTTCCTTATCATGACCAATGGTTAATGGGCATGGTGGAATGTGATATTTCTCTTTAAAGAATTATTTTTTATCTGGGTGTGGAAAGCCTCAGCTAATAATAAACTAGCAGTAGAAAGTTGGCACTCTAGATAATTGGTTTGAAGAACGATGAGATCACTCACTGAAAAAAAAAAAAAAAAAAAAAAAAACTCTGACAAAGGCAAGCTACGATAAAATCGAGAGTACAGATCTGCAATAAACCAACATAGAAGTATAGGTGAAGCAATGCAAAAATTGTTTTCTTAGATTTGGGGTTAAGTGAAATCCTGGAAATTAGCTGTTGAAGATTCAACTAATGCTGGGTTTGGATAGATTATATGATAAGAAAAGTAATAAAGCAAAAGGGTATATAAGTAACTTGGGGTAGAAAAGCAAAGGAAGATTCAAGTAATGGTTGATGAAACGGTCTGTTTCTATGCATCTTTATGCTTTTTTGCTTTTCTTTTTTAAAAGCAAAAGATGGTAACCAAAAAAAATTATACTCCGCCAAAGGGAAATAAAGAGGGCCTCTTGCTCTTGGATGCTGTTCATGTTCAACAACTTTGCCTTTTTAAGATTCATTAGACCTCTCTCTGTCTCCTTTTCTAGTATGAGCTATGAAATGGTTAAGGATTTTCTTGATTAGAACCCATTTCTTGGTTTAATACAATAACATGGCTGCTGCTGTGAAATTTGCCTTCTTCTCTTCTCTACTTCTTTTGATTCTCACTTGTTCTCAATCACTTTCTTCACATAATTTCTACCTCAAGAGGCAAGCTTCAATCCTTGTTTCTATTAAACAATCTTTTGAATCCTATGATCCTTTCCTCATTTCCTGGAATATGTCAAACTACTTGCTTCTTTGCTCTTGGGCTGGCATCCGTTGCGACGATATGAACAGATCAGTAGTTTCTTTAGATATATCAAATTCCAATATCTCTGGCTCTCTCTCACCTCTCATCACTGAACTTCGAAGTCTTGTCAATCTTTCTCTCACTGGAAACAGCATCTCCGGCGAGTTCCCACGAGAAATTCGCAAGCTTCCAAGGCTTCAATTCCTGAACATTTCTGATAATCAATTCAGTGGAGAGCTGGACTGGGACTTCTCTCAGTTGAAAGAGCTTCAAGTGCTGGATGTTTATGATAACAACTTCAATGGTTCACTTCCACTTGGTGTAACTCAACTCGCCAAGCTGAAACACTTGGATTTTGGCGGGAATTACTTTACAGGAACTATCCCTGCGAGCTATGGAAGTATGGTGCAGCTGAATTATCTTTCAGTCAAGGGAAACGATTTGCGTGGTTTTATACCTGGCGAGCTTGGTAATCTTACTAATCTTGAGCGGCTCTACTTAGGTTATTTCAATGAATTTGATGGTGGAATCCCTCATGAGTTGGGCAAATTAATCAATCTGGTTCATCTAGACCTTGCAAATTGCAGCTTAGAGGGTCCGATACCTCCAGAGTTGGGCAATCTTAACAAATTAGATACCCTTTTCTTGCAAACAAATGAGCTCTCTGGCTCGATTCCTCGGGAGCTGGGCAATTTGAGCAGCATCAAATCTCTGGATCTTTCAAACAATGTTCTAGCGGGAGATATACCACTTGAATTTTCAGGGCTTCAAGAACTCACTCTACTGAACCTATTCCTTAACAAGCTTCACGGAGAAATCCCCCGTTTTGTCACAAAGCTACCAAAGTTGGAAGTCCTGAAGCTTTGGCGCAATAATTTCACAGGAGCTATTCCTGAAAACCTTGGAGAAAACGGCAGATTAATTGAACTTGATCTCTCAAGCAATAAGCTTACTGGATTAGTCCCCAGATCACTCTGCTTAGGAAGGAACCTGCAGATTCTCATTTTGCGGATCAACTTTCTGTTTGGGCCTCTGCCTGATGATCTTGGCCACTGCGACACACTAACAAGAGTTAGATTGGGGCAGAATTACCTGACAGGATCAATTCCAAGTGGGTTTCTTTACTTGCCAGAGTTATCACTCATGGAGCTGCACAGCAATTATCTGAGCGGACGAGTTCCAGAGCAAACCAGTAAGCTATCCTCAAAACTTAAGCAGCTGAATATTTCAGACAATCGTTTATCTGGGCCACTTCCTGCATCTATAGGAAATTTCTCTAGCCTGCAGATTCTTCTATTGAGTGGAAACCAATTCGCAGGGGAAATTCCACCTGAAATAGGTCGATTGAAAAATGTCCTAACTTTGGATATGAGTAGAAACAACTTTTCAGGAAATATTCCCCATGAGATTGGTAATTGTCAAATGCTGACTTCCTTAGATTTGAGCCAAAACCAACTGTCAGGTCCAATCCCAACTCAGATCACTCAAATTCACATATTAAACTACTTGAATGTCTCCTGGAACCACTTGAACCAGGGCCTTCCTAAGGAAATTGGGTCCATGAAAAGCCTAACCTCTGCAGATTTCTCCCATAATAACTTCTCTGGTTCCATGCCCGAATTTGGACAGTATTCATTATTTAACTCCTCATCTTTTGCTGGTAATCCTTACCTGTGTAGCTCATACTTGATTCCTTGCAACAAATCCTCCACCTCTTCATTACAATTCCATGACCAAAACAACTCCAGGATACATGTCCCTGGAAAATTCAAACTTGTTTTTGTTCTAGGACTATTAGCATGTTCATTGGTATTTGTTGTTTTGGCAATCATCAAGGCTCGAAAGATACGAAGAAACTCGAAAAGTTGGAAGCTCACAGCATTCCAAAAGCTGGAATTCGGATGTGAAGACATACTAGAATGTGTCAAGGAAAACAACATCATAGGTAGAGGAGGAGCTGGGATTGTGTATAAAGGGATAATGCCAAATGGAGAACAAGTAGCAGTGAAGAAATTGATGGGAATAAGCAAAGGGTCATCTCATGACAATGGTCTCTCAGCAGAAATACAAACATTAGGCAGAATTAGACACAGGAACATTGTGAGATTGCTGGGATTTTGTTCCAATAAAGAGACAAATCTATTAGTCTATGAGTATATGTCACATGGAAGCTTAGGTGAAGTTCTTCATGGGAAGAGAGGAGGGTATCTCAAGTGGGATACCAGGTTGAAAATTGCCATTGAAGCTGCAAAAGGGCTATGTTACTTGCACCATGACTGCTCCCCTCTAATTATCCACAGGGATGTCAAATCGAATAACATTTTGCTAAACTCAGATTTTGAAGCTCATGTAGCTGATTTTGGACTTGCCAAGTTCTTGCAAGATACCGGAACTTCAGAATGCATGTCTGCAATTGCTGGCTCCTATGGCTATATTGCCCCAGGTAATTAGTTAACTTCCTTTTTAGACTAAAATAGATTCCAAGATCAAAATTAAACAATTTAGTTGACTCGTAACCTGATGAGACCATTTTTTGGCCTTTGTAGATATATATGCTTGACTGTGCTACTAATCAAAAGCATTTTTTTTTTCCTCATTTGCCTTTGACGTTATGTAATGATTAAGCCACTCCAAGAAACCAGGTTAATCATTTCATTAAAAAAAAAAACGTTATTGTTCTTCTTCATTTCTGTGTTTTTTGTGGCAACGTAAAAAAGGGGGTATATTTCTTTTCTTTTTTAAAAAATTAATTTTAGGCTTTCTAGAATTACACATAAATTTCCACTTGCTAGGATCAAAGTAGTGTGCAATGCAAGAGACTAACAGTCATGTGGAGTCCAAGAATGGTAAAGTCTCCACTAACGCAAAGGAAAAAAGAAATTATTCTTTCTTTTGCTTTTCCTCTCAGCTTTATCACACAATACTTACCATGGGTGTGTGAGCTTCACAACATTCACACCAATCACAAGCAACCTTTTTGACCCAAACCAATGAAAAAAGCAATAACAAATTCCGCAAAAATCCAAGCGTACCACCTTGAGAATCTTGTTTTGGGATCTAATCTTCACTTTCTCTAAGACCTAGGAAGAGGGGAAAAAAAACTATATGGGTATAGAATACAGACACAAAGCATAAGTTAGCTTTTCCTTTTTACATGTACTTGTTGCTCACTTTACCTTCTGTGATGGGTTGAAAACACATCTTTTTCTGTGTATGCATAGGTTGCTTAATTTGCCTCAAACTCCTTCATATTGTTATTATTATTATTAGGCTTTGAATCAATTTCTTTCTGCAATATTTTGTCAGAGTATGCATACACCTTGAAAGTGGATGAGAAGAGTGATGTGTACAGCTTTGGAGTGGTACTGCTAGAGCTAATCGCAGGAAGGAGACCTGTGGGTGACTTTGGAGAAGAAGGACTAGACATTGTTCAATGGACCAAATTACAAACCAACTCAAGCAAAGAAAGAGTGGTTAACATATTGGATCAAAGGGTCACTGATATTCCACTAAATGAAGCAATGCAGGTCTTCTTTGTAGCTATGCTGTGCGTTCAAGAACACAGTATAGAGAGGCCAACCATGAGAGAAGTTGTGCAAATGCTTGCACAAGCTAAGCAACCCAATACATTCCACATGCAGTAGTAGAAAAGGGCGCTTGATAAGATAGGTGATTCATTGATCCAGTGGTGAAAATTGGGTGACTGAGAAGTGAGATCACTCTGCTCAATTGCAGAAGTGGAGCCACATCTATCACTGCAAGATACATCATAGTATGTAATTATCATATTTAGTGCTTTTCTTTTTCCTTTCTTTTTTGGTTGTTACCCAATTTTTGTATTGTACTAATGTTGTTTGAAAAGCACATTTGTCTCCATTATTGTACTTATAGTAAGACTAGGATTAGATTTCAGGTGAGTGGAGGGTGTTTTGGTCATTTTGTCAAGCATATGGAATCAAGAATAGGGAAAGGGGAGCTCTGCAAAATCCTGATGATAATTTTTGGCTTCATTATCGTGTAATCATTTTAGATGGTTTATGAATTTCGTGGTAAGAATGTTCTACTCAGTACATTGACCTAAAACTCACAAATTTTAAATTTTATCATTCATAATTACATTCACAATATTTAAATATATTCAAAATATGACTTGCCATATCAATTTTATCCCATAGTTTGATTTCAAAATGTATTACTTAAATTTAATTTTTCGAATATAATTTTCAATAACTTTTTCCTCCCTTCAAGAAAGTAGTTATATCATGTGCAAAATTTTAAGCCGCTAAAATCAAGAATTATATATAAAAAAATTTGGAAAAATCTCAACTCAATTAAATAATATATATATATATATATATATATATATATATATATATATATATATATATATATATATATATATATATATCATTTTAAGAGTAATTTACAATTTAATCTTTGATATTTAGTAAAATATATTACTCAATCTCTATATTTTCAAAATCAAACAAGTTAATTACTTACTTCTTAATCTGTTAATAAAATAATTTATGTTTGTCGCAAGGTATTTTGCGGTCGCCTGAACGAACCCTCACCGAAGTGGAAAAGAGTGAGGAGTCGCCAGAGGGAAATTAAAGAAAACCGTTTGTGAAGATAAATTGAAATGAAACCACTTCAAGGCAGAGATTCTAGGTTCGGGGTTCGTAACGGGTGGGGAAGGTGTTAGGCACCCCACCTCGTCCCTTAATAAGGGTAAGTAGATTTAACTTTGCATTTTTTATAAATTAGTTAGGAGGGCTTGAATGGAAATGTTAATCCTTTTGACAAAAGGAATATTTGATTTTTCACTAAATTCAGATTACCCAGATACATAAGTAAATGAGACAACCTTAGTGAGTTACTGTTGTATGTTAATTTTGTTTGAAGGGGCTATTTGGTTAAAATTCAATTTGAGAATCGGATAAGAACTCTCCTCCGATCTCTTTTAGATTAAGATTCGAATTTTGGATCGAATAAGAACTCTTCTCCGATCACCTTTTTTTAAAATTTTGGATTGAGAATCGGATAAAAACTCTTCTCCGATCTCTTTTAATTAAAGTTTTGGATTGAGAATCGGATAAGAACTCTCCTCCGATCTCTTTTAATATTTATTAAAATCTTAGATTGAGAATCGGATAAGAACTCTCCTCTGATCTCTTTTAGATTAAGATTCGAATTTTGGATCGAATAAGAACTCTTCTCCGATCACCTTTTTTTAAAATTTTGGATTGAGAATCAGATAAAAACTCTCCTCCGATCTCTTTTAATTAAAGTTTTGGATTGAGAATTGGATAAGAACTCTCCTCCGATCTCTTTTAATATTTATTAAAATCTTAGATTGAGAATCGGATAAGAACTCTCCTCCGATCTCTTTTAATATTTATTAAAATTTTAGCTTGAGGATCGGATAAGAACTCTCCTCCGACCTCTTTTAAATTATTAAAATTTTAGCTTGAGGATCGGATAAGAACTCTCCTCCGACCTCTTTTAAATTATTAAAATTTTAACTTGAGGATCGGATAAGAACTCTCATCCGACCTCTTTTAAATTATTTGTTAAAGTTTTAGGTGAGAATCGGATAAGAATCCTCCTCCGATCTCTTTTAAATTATTTGCTGAAATTCTGGTTGAGGATCGGATAAGGACTCCCTTCCGCTCTCTTTTATTTAAATGGTAGTCGGATAAGGACTTTTCCGATCTCTCTAAATCTTACCTATCGAGAGGACCTAAGGCTAAGGGTTCTGACATTCAAAGGTATCAGGGGGTCTGAGTAAGACTTTTTTAACTTATTGGTACCTTAGGACTGGGCAGGGGATACCAAACCGAGTTCTCCGACCTTCCTATATGGTCACCTCACCAGCACTTTTCGATACCCGATCTATTCCATTTAGTTATCCAAGGTTTGGTTTTATTCTGTATTATGACGTCTTGCCCAATAATCTATTGAGTTATTCTAGTGACTCGGCTTCACCATTTTCCTGGCTTATTATTTAGACCTTTCATTATTTCAAAGGGACTCTTAAGTTGCCGTTACCTACATTTTATCCAACCACTTATACATTACTCGGGACTAGATGACTTGCGTTCAGAAATAATAAAGATTAACAAAAGTATGGATTGGCCGACATGGGAATAAACTAGAGCATAACCTTTCTTTGTATTTTTTAGCGTGACATGAACTTAAAGAAAATAACATGCATAAAAAAGGACAAAGGAAATACGTAAAATGAGAACTAAACTTAATAAAATGGCAATATGAACACTGACCTGTAGGGAGTCAAATCTATTGAACTAATTACAGAATCACGAAACGTAATAAGATTGCAGGTTGATAGCCGGAAGACTAAGGTTCGCCTTGAAACAAAAGGTGCTTCACTAAATGCAATCGCGTCAAAATTGCACCCGAGTTTAAATGAGATTGAGCATGGACGATGGAAGTGGAAATAAAGATAACAAGGAAATGAAAATGTGAGCGTTACGGGATAATGAACGAGCTGAAAATGGAGAGTTTCAGTGTTCAAAATCTTTTTAAGAAAACACTTCAGAAAACTGGTTCCAAAAGTTCTTCTTATGAAAGCAGAGTAACGATCTGAATTAAATTTCAGAGTTCTTCCGCTATAGTAACTACCTCCTTTCTTTTTATCCGTCCGCCCCTTGAACAGTTTTTCATACAGGTATTTATAGGGACCGGGTGCTTCCCCTGAAGGGTCAGGATCTATCTTGAGGGAGATGGAGGGTCAAGATTTCAAAGGACATAATCCGAGGCTCAAGAATTAAAGAGAATTAGAACAGAAGGCCGAGATCCCCTTCAGAATATTTGTCCTTTTCCTCTTTTAATCTGACGTTCCCAAATTCTCTTGTCCGGGGCGATCTAAGGGCTAGGAGTGAAAGGCGCCGGTCTTGTCGTCTTCTTCTTTGATCCAATGGCCCTAGGCTCGTCCTTACAAGTCGGATCAATGGTGGAGATTGGAAGGTACAACGCTGTCATGACATACTCTGGCACCTGTCAGTAATGCGGGCGATTCTGGGGCGTGCGGTTGAGATTTCACCTGCAACGCTTTAACTACCTCGGCTCTGATTATGACGACAGTGGTAGGCGCCTTATTCTCTTTGTTTTCTGCTCTCTTCTCCTTTCCGATCTTCTTAACATGATCCTTCTCCGATCTTTTATACCGGCTTCCCTTCTTCTGATCTCTATCATTCCGATCTTTCCCTTAATCAGGTCCGGTCCGGTCAAAGCATTAATTCCCCTCGATTCCCGAAGCGTCTGCTTCGTTTTCTACTTAGCAATAAATGCCCGATTTTCCCCTATATATACTCCTGGCAGAAGAGACTTTCCTCATTCGATTTTCCTCTCTTCCTTCTTACTTCCCTGTTCTAGCTGCTCCGGCAGTAGTTCCGGCCATGATTGTGGATTTTGATCTTTTTTCGATGGACCTTTTTATTCCCCGACTAAAAATTTACGATCCCGGTGATCGAGAAATTATGATGACTGCACTTAATGACCGTGAGAGAACCGGACTAACTTACCGATCTGGATCAAGGACCTCGATCTTATTAACCTCGAATCGTTCGACCGATACAAATGGTGAACTGATTTCGGGCGAGAAGACTGCTAATATTCCCCTTAACACCAGCGACTGCCCCTTGGCGTTCATCCGGCTCCTCTCCGCACTGGGTGTTCCGACAGCGGTTCGGTTTCGAGCGGTAACATCGATGACGACGTCTCTCATCTTCATGGGAGTCATAGTCACCCCATCTGAGCTGTACATCTATCCGATGTCAACAGTCGGTCTCCTGGTCAAACACATCTTTTGACTCAGCCACAAGACTAGGCTTTGACATAGGCCTTTAGATGGGATGTTCCATCAGTCTCTAGAGATCGCCCAAATGATGTATTTTATTTTCAATGTAATCCGATCTCTAGAGATCACCAAAATGATGTAGTCCAATTTTATTGTAATCCGATCCCTAGAGATCGCCCAAATGATGTATTTTATTTTCGATGTAATCCGATCTCTAGAGATCACCGAAATGATGTAGTCCAATTTTAATGTAATCCGATCCCTAGAGATCGCCCAAATGATGTAATCCGATCTTTTGGAAATAAAGATTTTATTTTGTCAATTATTATCTTATTATTATTGCATTAATTATTTTTCGATCTCTGGTTTGTTTATCCTATCTGGTTCCTAACTCAACAACCCTTAACCGATCCGTACTTTCAAACATTCGCCTTGATTAGCCGATCCCTAACTGGCCGGTCTCTCCTTATGGAATTCTGGAATATTCGTGAGACGTGTCAGAACAGCTGGCGAGTCCCCCGCTAACCGATGCATTGCCTGGAACATCGTGAGCATTAAATGCTCAGACGAGCATAAATAGGGGTGGGGTTAGCCAGTTGCTCTCTTATGCCATTTTCTGTCTCTCGCGAACAACTTCAAAATTCTCTCGTTTTCTCAAGTTCTTCCGACTCCGATCAAGCTCCGGTAGGGGTTTTGATCCTTGTTTTAGTTTAAATTCTTTATTTCCTTTGAAAATGAGCGGCGCCGAAGGTCAGAGAGCGGCGAGCCCTCCTTCCATCCAGTTCTCGTGGTCATCTGATGAAGTAGAGGTGGTCGGGCCAAGCGCACGACCTGAACCTCCTAAGGTCTCCGTTCCAGCTCGGGGACAAGCGACATCATCAAGGCATGCGCCTTCTTCAGGGAGAGAGAATCTTTCCATGGACGAGCTGCCATCGGTCCTTCAAGAAACCGATCTGCAGTCGTTCAGCCAGGAGTACAACATTGAGCCTGATTCATATGAACTTATCCGGTGTCACGGCGATCACCGGGCCGATCATTTCTTCGAAGAGAACGACATGATTATAGTATACGAAGAACAGTTGAAAGCCGGGCTGCGGTTCCCTCTTGACGACTTCTTTAAGGAAGTCTTAAAATTTTACCAAGTGTGCATAGCCCAAGTTCACCCGAACTCGTGGCGGATCTTAGTAGCCTTCCGAGGCCTCTGCCGAGCTAAGGGATTCCGTCCTACGCCTAAGGTTTTCGCCGAACTGCATAGGTTAACTCGTCGAAAGGACGATGAGTATTGGTTTTTCCAGGCGAAGCCACATTGCGGGCTCTTCACCGATCTGCCCTCCTCCCTAAAAAATTGGAAGAACCGCTTCTTCATTCTAAGGAGTAAAATTTCGAACGGCTTTGAGGGTTTCCCTCGTTGCTGGCTACACCAAGGCCCCTTAATTCCGAAGCGTCTCGTGTTGAATAGGGAAGAGGGCGCAATGGTGATGGAGTTTAAGGAGCAGGCGTCCAGAGAGAAGTTCTCTTGTTTGGATGCAGTGACTGCCGAACTTCATCACTGGACAATGGAGTTGATCACCGGCAAAGATCGCGGGCTTCAACTCTCTGACCTCGGCATCGGTATTTTCTACATCTCAGATCTCAGGACCTTAGCGATCTCACTGACCTCTTCTTTGTGCAGGTATGGCAAGCGGCGAAGCCTCCAAGGAGAACCAAAAATGAAAGAGGGAGATCTCCCGGAAGGTACGGGAGATGAAGCGGGCCGAGGAGATGCAGACACCTCGTCATGAGCCCAGGGAAATACAAGAAGGCTCATCTCAACCTTCGGGACCGGTGGTCGTAGAAGTGGTCCGATCCCCTCCTCGCCGGGAAGAGCCGCCTCCACCTCCTCCAATTGCTTCGGGCGCGGAAGGGGGTCCTTCCCAACAACAGGTGAGGCCCCTTTCCCGCGGCACTCAAGTTCTGCTCCACTCGCTGGAGAAGAACCGGACTGTTTGGGAAAACCCGAGTTTCGCTAAGGTGTTGGGGTCCTCCATCTGCCTACGGGAGGATCGGGATAGGCTGTCTCCGGATAGTCTTAACGACATCCTGACCCGATCTATGAGCCTGAATGTGGAGTGTTTGGTGAACCAGCACATCATACGGGAGAAGGCACATCGCCTGGGTAAAGAGGTCGAGAGGATGGGTCATGAAGCAGCTTCCCTCCGATCCCAACTATCATCCGCTCAGGACTACATATCTCAACTTGAGGGGCGAATGAAGTACTATGAGGACAAGCTGGCCGAGCAAGCTCATGTTCTGGCTGAGCGAGATCATGCGCTTGGAGAAGTTCAGGCGCTCCGGGCCGATGAAGCTGCTCAACTCGCTCACCTTGTTGAGGAGCTCAAGGCGAAAGAAGAAGAGATGGTGATCGGAGTGGCCGGCGCTTATGTGAATGCTCACTGAGATCTCCTGGCCGAGCTCAAGAAGCGTTATCCTGAGGAGGACTTCTCCTGGATGGCCAACCTAGCTCCCGAGGATGAAGGTGAGGATAGCGAGGAGGAGGTTGAGGGTGAGAGAGGAGATGGACAAAATGTAAATCAGGCTGGGGGTGATCCTCCAGCTGAATGACTTGTACAAATTCTGAAATGAAATGAAATGAAATGCCTCTTTTGTTCGGTGAATGGTTGTGATCGAAAAATCTCTAAATTACTTAAGCACTTGATTGTCTGAGTATATTGAAATAACTAAAAGTGATTATTAACCTAAGTGTGAGAGATCGGAAAACACAATGAGCATGAGAACGGTAGGGAACCAACGCTAAACGGGACTTGATTAAAATTGGAAATTTGGCGAACCCACTTAAGATCGAGATCATCATTACACCGGATTGGAATCTTAACTTGATTATTTCTAAACTTCTAAAATGAGAGATCGGCAATAAGACTGGTAACAAAGATCTAGTGTTAGTTTAATTTTGTTTGACAAAAGAGATCAGGAATGTACTTGACTGGTCAGGAGATTCGACAATTGGTTTGAGAGGTCAGTGAGTGATTTAATAGACCGGTAAGGCTTTAACTGATATGAGGACTTAGCATTGATTCAATTCCTTGTGAGGGGAGATCAGAAATGTGGTTATCTAGCAAAGAGAGATCGGAAATATAATTGGCTATCAAAAGGAGACTTAGTGCTGGGGATCGGTTTCAAAATTTATTGATTCAGGGGATCGGCCAAAATATGGTGTCGACAATGTTGTTACTCTATCATTAATTCAAGTTTCAATTAAACCCTTGATATTTTAATAAAACTAAAATTTGATTTTTTTTTTTTAAAACATCTAAAATTTGATATTTTAATGAAACTAATAATTTAATTTTTATAATTTTAAAATCAAATAATTTAGTCTCTCATAATTCAAATTTTTTATTCAAATAGTCAATATATTTTATATTTAAATAATTATATATATTATCATTAAATTTAAAACATAAAATATATAAATATTATTTAAAAATATAATAAATATAATTTTTTTATTAAAATGTCTTCAGTGCATTGTATCCTAAATTATTAGGAGTAATTATACTAAAATTTATGTGTTCATATTTATAATGCATAGACTCATTAAATATGTGTAGCATGATAAAAACGCATTTAAAATTAGGAAGATTAAAATAATTTTTTATATTTTTTTACTAATTTAATTATAGTTAAATTTTAAGGATAAATATCATATTACCTAAATTAATAAATGTAATAGTATAATAATTTTTTATTTATTCACATTGCATAATATTGATCAAACATTATAAATTTCGTTATATAAATATAATATTATTATAACACCCCAAATTTTTTTAAATTTATTATTTTGTGAGTAATATTAATGTTTTAATTTTATTTAAATTTTAGGAAATTATTTGAAATTTTTCGGATTTTAGAAATCGGGTTTGATTTTCTGAAAATAAAAAACTTTGATGATTTTTAAAAAATTAATTTAAAGACCACGTGGCAAAACTAAAAATATATTTGGAGTCTATGAATTTTTCTGAGTTTTCTAGAATTTTTTCGAAATTTTTGGATCTCGTTTTTTGTCCCAAGGCAGAGTAAAAAATTCAATTTCGGGTACCCTGAATCGAACTGGCCGATCGAACCAGACCGGATCGGACCGGCTGAATCGGGCCAACTCCTACGTCTTCTTCTTTTTCTTCCTGCGCGCATTTCCTCTTCTCCTCTCCCTCCCCTTTTCTCTCTCCTCCCTCACCCTCAGGCCGCGCCGCAGCCTCCCCACCTCGCCGGCGCGCCGCCCCAGTCCCTCCTCACGGCCGGCTGTCGTCCCTGGTGGCCGGAAAACGCGCACGAACTCCTACTCTGCGCGCGCGATGCTTCAGCTTCCCGGCCGAAATCCGGCCGATCCGGCCACCAATTGGGTCGAGTCTTGTGTCAAACACTATTTGCACCTCGAGAGCTTGCTATAGACACCAAGAACACTAAAATCCATCGAGCGGTTTGTCCAATTTTTGTCCGGGAAGTTTTAGACCATTTCGAATTTTAGGCTAGATTTCTCGCAAACCGTGAACCCCACGAGGAAACCGAGATACCAGAGTGTTCCACTCGTCGAGAGCTTCGCGACAATATAAATTTCAAAATTTTTCGATATCGTTTTTCGGTGCATCCCACGAAACTTCGCAGTGTTTTTCCGAGCATTAAATGAGCTTAAAAAATTTCGTAAAAATTTTATACTAACCCCTGTGTTGTGGGCTTCGTGTAGGTACCTTCAATTCGCGAAAATTAGACAGTTGTTCGGGTCTGTGAATTTCTGGCCAGACAGACCGGCTACCGAAAAAGTCTTGAAATTGGATCGGGATTTTGGCTACCCCACCGTTGTCAGACGCCCCGAGCGCATTCCAGAGATTGGAATCGGCATAGGTAAACCCGAACCTTACTTTTTCATAATTTTCTAGTGCTTAAATGGGATTAAAAATCCATAAAATATTCGTGGTAGCTCAGAAAATTATGATTCTTTTTGCATTAGCCTAGTAATATTGCTAAGGACCGCGGGGTAAAGTTTTAGAATTTTTAGAGTTTATTTGGGTAGTTTTTGCAAAAAGGGTCAATTATAAGGACTAAACTGTAATTTTATATATTGTGATTAATGACTGTTCGGATGGGCCCAGGAGGGGGGTGTATGGTTGGTGCATATAGAAGTGTGTTTTAAATCCATTTGAGGTTGGGTAGGTCTTAGGTAAAGGGGAGACTCTGCCGGATTTTCGACACGACTTAGAAAGTCTTTGGTCTTTTTCTTAGTTTGTATTGAGTCAAATTTATTAAATGATTGTAATAAAATCGTCTGGTGAGCCGAGACAGCCTTCTTCCTCTGCCCAACCGCCACAGTGACTGCTGTCAAGTCTGTGAGTAAAATATTAATTATAATTGTAATTTCGATATTATTATATGTTCAAGCATGCCCATGCATCACTTATATGTATATATCTATGTAGTTAAACTCTAGGCACGTTTTATGTTACATTCACAACTGTTAAAGTGCCATGGATGTTGTTGTGGTAATTTGGAGCAGTGTGCGTGCGTTGGCGTGCGTGTGATGTGGTGTTGGCTATGGATAGGATGGGTAGACACGGCTTGAGATCTTCGCTGGGACCCTGTCCTTCGGGGTAGACACGGCTTGAGTTCTTCGCTGAGACCCCGATTTGGTTTATTAAGCGAAAGTCCAGCTTGAGATCTTCGCTGGCACAGGTTAGATTAAAGAGAGCTGTATAGGGGATCAGCTCCTATATATTTATGATTTGACATTACTGGGTGTGTGAGTGCTCCAAATTACCTTTTTGTTGTTATGATGTGAAAATATTGCTGATGTTGCATTTCACTCTATAGGGTGCATTAGCTTTAGATAGTTATAGAGATTATGGTTAAAATTGATATTTTACTCTCTGAGTCGAACGCTCACTCCTGTTCATTATTTTTCAGGCTACAGGAGGATTTTTGTTGTGGTTAACCTGCTTCTCTTCTTCGTAGGTCATTTATTAATATTTGTATAATTCTATTAACTACTAGAATTTTCGCATGTGTTAGAAATATTTATTTGTTTTGGGGACTGTAATATAATTATCATGTTGGGCTTGTAAACTTATTATTATATGCATGTTTGTTGGACTGGATGAGGGAGCTGAGCTACCATTTATTTTTATGACATTTGAGTATGTGGAGGGTGAGCTGAGCTCCCCAATTGATTATATATTGTGTTTATAGGTCGGGTGAGTCAAAACTCCCCGTTGAAAGGTTCACTTTATGGCCGGACTCTGTCCGGTTGAATTCTTGAAATTGGGCCCAAATGGGCCTTAGAGTTGGGTTAAGGAATAGTTAGGCTTACTACGGGCCTCGAGGGCTTTAGGCTGGCCCAGGTCCTAGTGCCGGTTCGGCCCATAGGTTGGGTCGTGACAAATGTAGTATCAGAGCTTAAGCTTCAGATTCATAGGGAATAATTGTCTAAAGTGTTGGAAAGAGTCTACTAGGAGTCATATGCGGAAAATAGGGTCCACATTCGTCTTGCATTGTCATCTTTGCTTCTAGTTTCTACTTCATATAATTATGTATAAATATGAGTCTATAGAGCTGTGTAATATGCTGTTTTGAATTTTGTGGGCTAATGCTGCTGAATTTCAGGAAAATGAGTAAAAGTAGGAGAGCTGCCACTGTACTAGAACCAGATGTGCCTGATGAGGTGTCAACACAGGATGAGGCGCCTGCCCCGAGGAGGCGGGGTAGGAGGCCTAGAGCTGCTCAGGTAGAAGAGCAGCTGCCACCAGTTAAGGATCAGTCTTTTATGGCACAGGGTCCCATGGACCCAATGGCAGCTACTCTAGCTGGGTTGCACAAAACTATCGATATGATGGCACAGTATATGGTCCACCCTCCATAGCAGCAGCAGTCCACCGCACTAAAAGGGGAACTTTACAAACAGATAATCAATTTCAAGAAGTTGGTGCCTGGTACTTATGATGTGTCAGACAATGCATATCGGTTTTTGGATTCCTCTGCATACAGCGAGAACGAGTTGCTTGGTGATAGAAGACTTATAGAGTGTATGCAGCATGTAATGGGGCCTATGCCTAGACAATGGATGAATGACTACATATTACCTCGGGTGGAAGGTTTGTTATGGACCCAGTTTATGGAACTGTTTGTCAACCGGTTTGTACCAGAAAGTTTTAGAGATCAAAAGCAGTGGGCCTTTAAGGCCTTAAGGCAGAATGGCAGGTTTATAGATGAATATGCTACAGAATTTCGAATCGGCGGTATGC
Source organism: Hevea brasiliensis (assembly GCF_030052815.1). Lineage (NCBI taxonomy): Eukaryota > Viridiplantae > Streptophyta > Magnoliopsida > Malpighiales > Euphorbiaceae > Hevea > Hevea brasiliensis. Next base: position 22,286,576 of record NC_079503.1, read on the forward strand.
CCCTACAAAGAAGAATCTGAAACTATGAAGGTGAAGAGGTTCCTAAAGGGGCTTGACAGGAGGTATGCAAACCTGGCCATGATATCTGATCAGTCTTTTGATGTGGTGGTTGATCAAGCCAGACAGATTGAGATTAGCTATGCCGTGGATGATAGCAGAAGGGCAAAGAAAAATTGTAACACCCCCGTTGCATAGCCTGGTATATTTCACTGTTCCGGTGACCGGTGTCGGTCCGGACAATTAATGGGATTAGGGCCACACTTAAGACAATTTGAGAAGCCATAAACACAAATAATTAGTAATGTTTAATTAGTTAACTATAAATAAGAAAAATGGAACATAAGAAGTTAAACGAGCCGAGAGTCACAGCGATGAGTGACCTCCTCGGGAACGACTGCGAAGTCGTTTTAAACTCAAATTTCGAACCGTAAAAAGTGACGTTGCGGTCCTTAGGACCCTTATGAACACAGTGGAAAAGAGAAAACCACGAAAAAGAACTGTTAAGTCAGTCAAATAATTAGGTCAGGGAGCCGAAAGAAATATTGGATTATTTGCAAACCGGGATAAACAGGCGAGGGGCAATTTGGTCAATTGACCCCGAGAGCTGACTCCTGACCTAACTGTCGAATAAAATCGGAGAAAAGAAAATTTTGGAATCGAGAATTAAATTAAAGAACTAATAGAAAAAAAAAAAAAAAAGAAAGAAGATGGAAAAGTCAAAGTGATGAAATCATGCATGATGTCATAAAGGCTTAATTGATTTATTTTATTAATTTGGGAATTTTGGTCTTCCTAAGACATAAAAGAAAAGAAAAGAAAAGAAAAAAAAATATATTAAAGTCATCTTCTTCATCAAAAACGTGATTCTCTCACCCTCACCCTCTCCCTCACCCAAAACCTCCATTAAAGCTCATTTTGAGCTTGATCAAATCCCTAATTCCACCATAGAAAAATTAGCCACCATAGTTAAAGCTTATCTAGGCAACTTGAGAAGAGGATTGAGTAAGAAAGAAAGAAGGAAAATTTGAAGGAAAGGAGGAAGAAAATTGCTACACAAAGGTTAGTATGCTAAACTCTTCATTTATACATTCAAATGCACATGTGATGGTTGAAAGTGGCTTAGAACTTGATTAAATGAAACAAACATGGGAGAATGACCATTGCTGAAATTTGGCCTGGTTGGGAGGAGTATGGTTTGCATGAATATGATGCAATTGAATGAGTTTAGAAACTTTACATAGTTAAATGATTAACATTTAAACCATTAGAACTAGTTAAAGGCATGAAAATGATGAGTTAGGGTTTTCAATGCTAGGGTTTATGAACCAAAAATTGGAGAAATACATAAATGGCATGTTTAACCTATTGTGAAATGAAATAATGGTTAATTATGACCAAATAAGTTGTGTGGGAATTGTTGGAATAAAAATTAAATTCGTAGGTCAATGGTCATGCTGCTGGCAGCATGATCAAACCCACTTTGAAGGACCAAAACTCAAATTTTACAAGTCCAATTGATATGCCACCAATTGGAGATGAAATAGACATAAAAGAGCACAATTTTCATTAAGGAACCATGGCCAAAAACTGACCAAAACTTGGTGAAACAATTGACCAAAGTGGATTGATTGCAGGCTGCTACTGAACTAAACTGACCAAATGAACAGTAACTGTTCATTTGGTCATAACTTGAGTTAGACAGGTCAAATTGACTTGAAATTTGGTCAGGGGTTAGAGGGCATATAGATCTAAAACTTTCATGAAGAACACCAACCCAAATTAGGCCATTAACCCTTTCAAAATCATTGAGCAAAATTAAATTACTGTACTGAGATTCTGCAGAATTTTCATTGAGCAGCAATGTTTGGATGGATATAACTCTCTCTAGAAAACTCGGATTTAGGCGATTCTTGAACCGATGGAAACCTAAGACATAGTACAACATTTCATATGAAGAAAGTGAGACCAAATTATGAACTTAACTTGATCAAATTATTAACCAAAGTTGGACCAAAAATCTGCCAGCACCAAAATCTCAGTATGAACAGTACACGTGAACAGTAAACTTATTTTGGCCATAACTTGAGTTACAAAACTTCGATTGAGGTGATCCAAAAATGAGAATACACTTAAGACAATAAGGAACATTTTCTATGAAGTAAGTTTTGTCAAATTCCAACAATAGATCGACCAATGGAACAGTGCAACTTCGGAGAACCAAAACTGAAAATTGGCAATTTTGCCAAAATGACCTAGGCTTTAAACAAATGACCAAAACCAACAAGTTTGGTGACCAAAATGTGATATGTGGGTGAAGTTGGAGTTCTCATACCCATTAAGCCTTAGAAAGTCAATAATTTGACTTGAATAGTGCAGTGAATAGTAACCCAAAACACAAAATTTCGAGAACGTCGAATTTAACACGTTAGAGCTAGGTAAATGTGAAGTTAAGTTTATTTTGGATTTATTTTAAGTTTTAGTACTGAAACATTGGAAAATTTCATGTTTCAGTGGAAAGAATCTGGGACAGAACCCGAGGAGTCGAGTCAAGGCCAACAGGCGACTCGTTTGAGGTTTGTGCACAACATATACTTTTATAATCATCTTTTGCATATCGTTTTGAATAATGTGAAATATTGGATTATGACATTTTTATGATGTTTGATCTAAATTGTTGAAAGTTATTATGTATATTTGAAAAGACAATATTTAGCAAATTGTTAAGATAAGTTTTGAAACCACAGTGTCATGACCACATATTTGAACACCTCACTAGCACGACTAGTGGGGGTAATTAGTTCAATTTTGATTCCTTCTCTGGAGAAGTGTTGAGGTGTGCCAGTAGAAGAGGATGTGAATGGATATCCATATATTTGAGCTAGCTAGCCTTGTGATATGATTTCTCTTTAGCCTCTGGCTATCGAGATTCATGTGATTTCTCTTAGCCTCGGCTATTGAGATTCTATTTGTTTGAATGGCGTGATCTAAGCGTGGGTATTATGAAATGTATTTTGATACTTTGAAATGAACTTGGTTTACATGTAAAATCTTACAATGCATGATTGTATTTAATTTTCATGTTTAGCCAAAATTTTGAATGAATGTGCTTTAAGTTTTGCATAAAGATTATTTTAGTATATTGTGCACCACTGAGTCCTAGTACTCGTGATAGCTTTATTCTTTGTCGCAGATCTGAGACTAGAGGAAGCAGAGCTTTGAGGTGTGAGAAGCTACTGACCCTAAAGTTTTGGGTATAATTTATACCCTAGCGTAAATATTTCTTTTGATGTATATATTGCACGTAAATGTATGGACATGTACATGGGTCTTGGCACTTGTACAAAGTTTGTATAAAAGTTGTAATAAATTTTAATTTGGACTTTTTGAATGTAAATTTTAGTATGATGAATATATAAATTGTTTATCTTGAATGGAATATGAATAAATGATATTGATGGACAGTATTTTGAGAATTTTTGAACTTGTGAATTTTGAGAAATTGGTTGAGATTGAGTATGAATTTGAAGCAGTGGTTAGATAATTATTGGAAGTGCTTTTATTTCAGGTATTTGAAGAACGGTTTTCTCAAAATACAGAGGAAACTCTGTCAAAATTTTTATAAGATTTGCGGAAAACTAAAATGGCCAAAAATATTAATTAGTTTTAATTTCAACTAAATGTTTTAAATACTTATTAGAAATGCTCACCACTTGTCAAAGATAAGAAAATTATTTTAAAATCCCTTGTAGGGTACTTAATGAGTTATCGGTAGGTGAAGTTCGGTAGTTCATTAGGTATTCTACGGAATCATGTTATGCCTTACAGAGGGGTAAGGTGTGACATATTTTAGTGGTATCAGAGCAAGTTTTTGAATTATGTTTTCAATTGTGAATTTGTGTCTTTTTTTTGTTAAGTACAACTGCTCAATGTCCATAATTGTTACATACAGTGCATTACATCATGAATATGAACTAACGGAGGGAAATCTCCTTGTGTTAATTGTTCAGGAGATACCCTAACTTCAGCCTGAAATGGAAGAAGGGGATCGCTCAGTTGAGCAGTCTGTTGAAGCTGAGGCGCAAGGGGAAGCCCCAGCTTTACCGAATGTCAGTGGGTCAGTAGCACCAGCCCCGCAAATGCAGATTCCACGCACGATTTACCAGATGGCGGCACTGTTTCAACAAATGGCCGGGGGTATGCCTGTTCAAGCTCTACCCCAACCACCTGTGGCACAACCACTGCCTCGGCCGAACAGTATGACAAGTTATTGAAGTATGGGGCTGCAGAATTTAAAGTACTGATAGACCCACTTGAGGCAGAGCAATGGCTTGAAAGAATGGGCCAGTATTTAAGAAGGCTGCCGCCAAGATGAATTGAAGCTTGAGTATTACGTGTCTCTATTGCAAGGGGATGCGTATGACTGGTGGAAGACCATCCCCCACAGCTTGGCTGAACCACCAGTGCTAACCTGGGATGACTTCATCAGAGAGTTCAGACAGAAATACATGCCAGACGCATATATTGATCAGAAATTGCAAGAATTTTGGAGTTTGAAACAAGGGAACCGATCAGTGGCGGAGTATGAGAGGGAGTTCTCCCGCCTGAGTCACTATGCGGAGAGTCTCCTTACTACCAGTAAGGCAAGATGCAAGAGATTTGAGACGGGTTTGAAGCACAGCATAAGGATGCAAGTTGTGGGATTTCGACACAGCAACTTCTCAGAGCTTATGTCTCAAGCACTTGAACTGGAGAGAGTTGAAGCAGAAGCAAACCTAGTGAAGGAAAAAGCTGAAAAATCAGAAAAAGACAAGGGGGAAAAATCAGTTGAACAGAGTTCTGGTGCTACCTCTGGAAAGAAAAAGAAGTTTAGTGGACCCAGCAGGGGTCGAGGTGGAAGATTTGGTAGGGGCCGATTCTGCGGGCGAGACCCCTAGGTGCAGTCGTGATCGGCGAGGGTTCACATTACGCCCGTGAGACTTGTGGCAAGATTCATGGGGAATGTTATTGGGCCATTGGAGCCTGTTTTAAGCTGTGGAGGCAAGGGCCATATAGCTAAAGAAGCTGTACTAGTGCTCAGAGATATGGTCAGCTCCTACTACGCCAAGGGATCTATTGAGTCCTGCTCTCGGAGGTTCACGATCATTTGGCGGAGGAAGAGGCAGAGGTAGAGCACTACTTGACGATCGAGCACAGATTGGTCAATCAGCACAAGGAAGTGCTTCAACCAGAATCTACGCAATGAAACAGTGAGAAGAGGCTGAGACTTTTGATGTGGTAGCTGGTACATTCTCTATCTCTGATCAAGAAGTATTTGTATTATTTGATCCGGGTTCAACCCATTCATATGTTAGTGCTAGCATAGTCAGTTCACTTGCTGTTCCATGTGTGCAAATGGGTTTTGAAGTGCTAGTAACTAGTCCATTAGGACAAGAGGTCCGGGTCAACAAAATTTATAGAGACTGTCCTTTGGTGATCCAAGGACATGTTTTCCTGTCAGACTTGATTGAGATGCCCTTCAGAGAGTATGATATTATCTTAGGCATGGATTGGTTAGCCAGGCATCATGTTATGATTGACTGTAGACTGAAGACAGTCACTTTTGGTCTCCCTTTGTATGGTGATGTGGTAATACACGGGGAGAGGCATTTACTGCCATCAAACATCATTTTAGTGCACTAGCGGAAGAATGATCAGAAAGGGGTGTGAAGCATACTTGGCACATGTGATAGACACCCAAGTGGGGAGTCCAGCACTAAGGGACATCCCTACGGTATGTGACTTTCCGGATGTATTTCTTGATGAGTTACCAGGATTACCTCCAGAAAGAGAAGTGCAATTTGAGATTAATGTTATGCCTAGTGTGGATCCAATCTCCATAACGCCATATAGAATGGCACCTGTAGAATTGAAAGAGTTGAAAGTGCAGTTGCAAGAATTGCTTGACAAGGGCTTTATCCGCCCTAGTGTGTCACCTTGGGGAGCGCCAGTGTTGTTTGTAAAGAAGAAAGATGGCACTCTCCGCTTGTGTATTGATTATCGGCAGTTGAATAAGGTGACAATAAAGAATAGATATCCATTACCCCGCATTGATGACTTGTTTGATCAGTTGAGGGGTGCAGCTGTGTTCTCCAAAATTGACCTGAGATCAGGTTATTATCAGCTGAAGGTGCAAGAGCAGAGTATTTCTAAAACTGCCTTTAAAACCCGCTATGGCCATTATGAGTTTTTGGTTATGCCATTCGGGTTAACTAATGCTCCGGCTGCTTTTATGGATCTGATGAACACTATCTTCAGACCATACCTCGACCAGTTTGTTGTGGTATTCATTGATGATATATTGGTCTATTCGAGGAATGCAGAAGAGCATGATAGACATCTGCGGATTGTACTGCAGATTTTGAGGGAGAAACAGCTATATGCCAAATTGTCGAAATGTGAATTTTGGCTGAAGGAGATATCTTTCTTGGGGCATGTAGTATCAGAAGAGGGCATCAAGGTAGATCCAAGTAAGATTGAAGCTGTCCTTAATTGGAGGCCACCCAGAAATGTCACAGAAATTCGTAGTTTTCTGGGTTTAGCTGGATACTACCGTAGATTTGTGAAGGGATTCTCCATGTTGGCATCTCCATTGACCAAGCTGCTTAGAAAAGATGTAAAATTTCAGTGGACGGATAAATGCCAGCAGAGTTTTGATGAATTGAAGAGATGTTTGACTGAAGCTCCAGTCCTTACTTTACCTACTCCAGGTAAAGAATATACAGTATATAGTGACGCTTCTCACAATGGGTTAGGCTGTGTATTGATGCAAGATCGAAATGTCATTGCCTATGCATCACGCCAGCTAAAACCGCATGAGAGGAACTATCCAACACATGATTTGGAGCTTGCAGCTATTGTGTTTGCTCTTAAGATCTGGAGGCATTATTTGTATGGGGAGAAGTGCTACATCTATACAGATCATAAGAGCTTGAAGTATTTGGGCACCCAAAAAGAGTTGAATTTGAGACAGAGGAGATGGTTAGAGTTGATAAAAGACTATGATTGTCTGATAGACTATCAGCCAGGGAAAGCTAATGTTGTGGCTGACGCCTTAAGTCGTAAGACTATGGCAAATCTACAAGTTACTCCTTTGTCTTTGGTACATGAGTTGAAATCATTACATGCCAGTTTAGAGATTAATGATGATGGGCAAACAGCAATTGCATGGCATGTACAGCCAGTGTTGGTTGATCAGATTAGAATGGCTGCTCAGAATGATCAGAAGTATCAGAAGCTGATGGAAGAAGTCCAGCAGGGCAAGAAACCAGAATTCTCAATCAGAGATGATGGTCTCTTTGCTACACTAGGGCAGAATGTGTGTTCCTAATGATGTTGATTTGAGGCAGATCATTTTGAAGGAAGCACATGAGTCTCCTTTTGCCATGCACCCTGGTGGCACAAAAATGTATAGGGGGCTAAAGGAGCATTACTAGTGGATGGGTATGAAGAGAGATGTGGCAGAGTTTGTGTCCAAATGCCTAACTTGTCAGCAAGTAAAGGCAGAGCATCAAGTACCCACTGGGTTGTTACATCCACTACCAATACCAGAGTGGAAATGGGAGAGAATAACGATGGATTTTGTGATGGGACTTCCGAGGACACAGAAAAGTCATGATGCAGTTTGGGTCGTTGTTGACAGACTGACTAAATCTGCTCATTTTCTGCCAGTCCGGATGGACTACAGTTTAGAAAGATTGGCCAAGTTATACATCGATGAGATTGTGAGATTGCATGGAGTGCCAGTATCTATCGTGTCAGACAGAGATCCTAGGTTCAATTCTAGATTCTGGGGTAGTCTTCAGAGAGCCCTAGGAACTAGATTTAACTTTAGTACTGCATTCCACCCACAGACAGATGGCCAGTCTGAGAGGGTAATTCAGATTTTGGAGGACATGCTAAAGGCTTGTGTGATTGAGTTTGAGGGTAGTTGGGATACACACTTGCCTTTGATTGAGTTTGCTTACAACAACAGCTACCAATCAAGCATTGGGATGCCTCCATATGAAGCTTTGTATGGCAGAAAATGTAGAACCCCGTTGTGTTGGGATGACGTGGGTGAAAGAAAGATGATCGGACCCGAAATTGTCCAACAGACTGAAGAGAAAATTAGGGTGATCAGAGATCGACTTAAAGCTGCATCAGACCGTCAGAAGTCCTATGTTGATTTGAAAAGAAGAGATATTGAGTATGTAGTGGGTGAGAAAGTTTTCCTCAAGGTTTCTCCTTGGAAGAGGATTATGAGATTCGGCAGAAAAGGAAAACTAAGTCCTCATTTTATCGGGCCATATGAGGTTCTGGAAAGAGTGGGTCCTTTGGCATATCGGTTGGCACTACCTCCAGAGTTGGAGAAGATACATAATGTCTTCCATGTGTCCATGTTGAGGAGGTACCGATCAGACCCATCTCATGTACTACCAGTAGAAGAAATAGAAGTGAATCCAGACCTCACATATGAAGAAGAACCCATAAAGATTCTGGCTTATGAGGTGAAGCAGCTACGGAATAAGCAGATACCGTTGGTAAAAGTGCTGTGGAACCATCATTCGGGCCTAGAAGCTACTTGGGAACGAGAGGAGGACATGAGGAGATAACACCCACAGCTGTTCAGAGATTGATACCAGGTAAAAATTTCGAGACGAAATTTATTTAAGGCGGGGAGAATTGTAACACCCCCGTTGCATAGCCTGGTATATTTCACTGTTCCGATGACCGGTGTCGGTCCGGACAATTAATGGGATTAGGGCCACACTTAAGACAATTTGAGAAGCCATAAACACAAATAATTAGTAATGTTTAATTAGTTAACTATAAATAAGAAAAACGAAACATAAGAGGTTAAACGAGCCGAGAGTCACAGCGATGAGTGACCTCCTCGGGAACGACTGCGAAGTCGTTTTAAACTCAAATTTCGAACCGTAAAAAGTGACGTTGCGGTCCTTAGGACCCTTATGAACACAGTGGAAAAGAGAAAATCACGAAAAGAAGCTGTTAAGTCGGTCAAATAATTAGGTCGAGGCGGAAGAAATATTGGATTATTTGCAAACCGGGATGAACAGGCGAGGGGCAATTTGGTCAATTGACCCCGAGAGCTGACTCCTGACCTAACTGTCGAATAAAATCGGAGAAAAGAAAATTTCGGAATCGAGAATTAAATTAAAGAACTAATAGAAAAAAAAAAAAGAAAGAAGATGGAAAAGTCAAAGTGATGACATCATGCATGATGTCATAAAGGCTTAATTGATTTATTTTATTAATTTGGGAATTTTGGTCTTCCTAAGACATAAAAGAAAAGAAAAGAAAAGAAAAGAAAAAAAAATATAATAAAGTCATCTTCTTCATCAAAAACGAGATTCTCTCACCCTCACCCTCACCCTCTCCCTCACCCAAAACCTCCATTAAAGCTCATTTTGAGCTTGATCAAATCCCTAATTCCACCATAGAAAAATTAGCCACCATAGTTAAAGCTTATCTAGGCAACTTGAGAAGAGGATTGAGCAAGAAAGAAAGAAGGAAAATTTGAAGGAAAGGAGGAAGAAAATTGCTACACAAAGGTTAGTATGCTAAACTCTTCATTTATCCATTCAAATGCACATGTGATGGTTGAAAGTGAGCTTAGAACTTGATTAAATGAAACAAACATGGGAGAATGACCATTGCTGAAATTTGGCCTGGTTGGGAGAAGTATGGTTTGCATGAATATGATGCAATTGAATGAGTTTAGAAACTTTACATAGTTAAATGATTAACATTTAAACCATTAGAACTAGTTAAAGGCATGAAAATGATGAGTTAGGGTTTTCAATGCTAGGGTTTATGAACCAAAAATTGGAGAAATACATAAATGGCATGTTTAACCTATTGTGAAATGAAATAATGGTCAATTATGACCAAATAAGTTGTGTGGGAATTGTTGGAATAAAAATCAAATTCGTAGGTCAATGGTCATGCTGCTGGCAGCATGACCAAACCCACTTTGAAGGACCAAAACTCAAATTTTACAAGTCCAATTGATATGCCACCAATTGGAGATGAAATAGACATAAAAGAGCACAATTTTCATTAAGGAACCATGGCCAAAAACTGACCAAAACTTGGTGAAACAATTGACCAAAGTGGATTGATTGCAGGCTGCCACTGCACTAAACTGACCAAATGAACAGTAACTGTTCATTTGGTCATAACTCGAGTTAGACAGGTCAAATTGACCTGAAATTTGGCCAGGGGTTAGAGGGCATATAGATCTAAAACTTTCATGAAGAACACCAACCCAAATTAGGCCATTAACCCTTTCAAAATCATTGAGCAAAATTAAATTACTGTACTGAGATTCTGCAGAATTTTCATTGAGCAGCAATGTTTGGATGGCTATAACTCTCTCTAGAAAACTCGGATTTAGGCGATTCTTGAACCAATGGAAACCTAACACATAGTACAACATTTATTATGAAGAAAGTGAGACCAAATTATGAACTTAACTTGATCAAATTATTAACCAAAGTTGGACCAAAAATCTGCCAGTACCAAAATCTCAGTATGAATAGTATACGTGAACAGTAAACTTATTTTGGCCATAACTTGAGTTACAAAACTCCGATTGAGGTGATCAAAAAATGAGAATACACTTAAGACAATAAGGAACATTTTCTATGAAGGAAGTTTTATCAAATTCCAACAGTAGATCGACCAATGGAACAGTGCAACTTCGGAGAACCAAAACCGAAAATTGGCAATTTTGCCAAAATGACCTAAGCTTTAAACAAATGACCAAAACCAACAAGTTTGGTGACCAAAATATGGTATGTGGGTGAAGTTGGAGTTCTCATACCCATTAAGCCTTAGAAAGTCAATAATTTGACTTGAATAGTGCAGTGAATAGTAACCTGAAACACAAAATTTCGAGAACGTCGAATTTAACACATTAGAGCTAGGTAAATGTGAAGTTAAGTTTATTTTGGATTTATTTTAAGTTTTAGTACTGAAACATTGGAAAATTTCATGTTTCAGTGGAAAAGAATACCGGGACAGAACCCGAGGAGTCGAGTCAAGGCCAACAGGCGACTCGTTTGAGGTTTGTGCACAACATATACTTTTATAATCATCTTTTGCATATCGTTTTGAATAATGTGAAATATTGGATTATGACATTCTTATGATGTTTGATCTAAATTGTTAAAAGTTATTATGTATATTTGAAAAGACAATATTTAGCAAATTGTTAAGATAAGTTTTGAAACCACAGTGTCATGACCACATATTTGAACACCTCACTAGCACGACTAGTGGGGGTAATTAGTTTCGAATTTTGATTCCTTCTCTGGAGAAGTGTTGAGGTGTGCCAGTAGAAGAGGATGTGAATGGATATCCATATATTTGAGCTAGCTAGCCTTGTGATATGATTTCTCTTTAGCCTCTGGCTATCGAGATTCATGTGATTTCTCTTAGCCTCTGGCTATTGAGATTCTATTTGTTTCGAATGGCGTGATCTAACTGTGGGTTTTATGAAATGTATTTTGATACTTTGAAATGAACTTGGTTTACATTTAAAATCTTACAATGCATGATTGTATTTAATTTTCATGTTTAGCCAAATTTTTGAATGAATGTGCTTTAAGTTTTGCATAAAGATTATTTTAGTATATTGTGCACCACTGAGTCCTAGTACTCAGCGATAGCTTTTATTGCTGTCGCAGATATAGAGACTAGAGGAGCAGCAGATTCTTTGAGGTGTGAGAAGCTACTGACCTAAAGTTTTGGGTATAATTTATACCCTAACTGTAAATATTTCTTTTGATGTTTATATTGCACGTAAATGTATGGACATGTACATGGGTCTTGAGCAGCTTGTACAAAGTTTGTATAAAAGTTGTAATAAATTTTAATTTGGACTTTTTGAATGTAAATTTTAGTATGATGAATATATAAATTGTTTATCTTGAATGGAATATGAATAAATGATATTGATGGACAGTATTTTGAGAATTTTTGAACTTGTGAATTTTGAGAAATTGGTTGAGATTGAGTATGAATTTGAAGCAGTGGTTAGATAATTATTGGAAGTGCTTTTATTTCAGGTATTTGAAGAACGGTTTTCTCAAAATACAGAGGAAACTCTGTCAAAATTTTTATAAGATTTGCGGAAAACTAAAATGGCCAAAAATATTAATTAGTTTTAATTTCAACTAAATGTTTTAAATACTTATTAGAAATGCTCACCACTTGTCAAAGATAAGAAAATTATTTTAAAATCCCTTGTAGGGTACTTAATGAGTTATCGGTAGGTGAAGTTCGGTAGTTCATTAGGTATTCTACGGGATCATGTTATGCCTTACAGAGGGGTAAGGTGTGACAAAAATAGAGCAGAGGGTTCTTCAAGTGTTCCCCACACGGGTGCTCCGGATAGCGGAGGCCAGAGTAATTACAGAGGAAGAAGTAAGAATAAGAAGAGTGATTTTAGACACAAATCTTGAGGATTCAGACCAGGGTACGGATCCAGCAGTGGTCATAGTTTGGGATACAGCAGTTCTGGGTCTAGTTCAGGATCCTCCTTTACACCTTGTGAACAGTGTGGAAGAGGACATTCAGGACCTTGTATGATGGGTTCAGGAGTATGCTTCAGATGTGGCAAACAAGGTCACTTTGCTAGGGAATGCCCCGTGTTCAGTGAGCCACAGATGGGGTCACAGGGTTCTGTTGCAAATGTTCCTCGTCAGTTGTATCTTGCTGCTTCCAGCATGGTAGGCAGTTAGTTCAGTGGCCAACAGGGCCGTGGACAAGGGGAACATGGATTTGGAGTTAGATCAGGGGGTAGAAGTCAGTATCAGGATTCTGCAATGCAGGGTAGGGGTCAAGTTCGGGTTTTCACCCTGACCCACAAGGATGCTCAGGCTTCCAATGCAGTTGTGGCAGGTATTCTTCTAGTTTGTTCTTATGAGGCTCGTGTTTTGATAGATCCGGGTGCTACACACTCATTTGTCTCCCCTATGTTTGCCATGAGATTGGGTAGAAACCCTACAACTTTAGAATGCCCTTTGTCTGTAGCTACCCCACTTAGTGACAACATAGGTGTAGACATGGTTTTTCCGGGTAGCCCAGTAATAGTGGATGGAAAGATCCTCCCAGCAGACTTGGTTCCTGTACCAGTAATAGATTTCGATGTAATTTTGGGGATGGATTGGTTGGCAACTCATTATGCCACTTTAGACTGCAGGAACAAAAAGGTGTATTTCCACATACCTGGTGTGGAAGAGTTTAGCTTTGATGGTGACAGGAGCATGGCTCCATATAATTTGGTGTCAGCAATTAATGCTAGAAAAATGTTGAGGCGTGGATGTCAAGGGTATTTGGCATTGGTAAGAGATACATCTGTAGAAGGTGTCAACATGGAAAATGTTCCTATTGTCAGAGAAGTCATGGATGTCTTCCCTGAGGAGCTTCCAGGGTTGCCACTAGGAAGGGAAATAGAGTTCTGCATTGATGTTGTGCCGGGTAAAAACCCCATATCAATGCCGCCTTACAGGATGGCACCAGCAGAATTGAAAGAGCTAAAGGAGCAACTACAGAAGCTTTTGGACAAGGGTTTTATACGTCCGAGCACTTCACCCTGGGGCGCTCCTGTTCTATTTGTGAAAAGAAAGATGGCTCCTTGAGGTTGTGTATTAATTATAGACAGCTGAACAAGGTGACTGTAAAGAAAAAGTATCCACTTCCTCAGATCGATGATCTGTTTGATCAGCTCCAAGGGGCTAGATTCTTTTCCAAGATAGATCTGTGATCAGGCTACCATCAGTTGAGAATCAGGAATGAGGATGTGTCCAAAATAGCAATTAAGACAAGATATGGTCATTATGAGTTCTTGGTGATGTCTTTTGGACTCACTAATGCACCAACAGCCTTCATGGACTTAATGAACAGGGTGTTTAGGCCATTCCTGGACCGTTTTGTCATTGTATTCATAGATGACATTTTGGTATACTCTCAGACCAAGGAAGAACACGTATGGCACTTGAGGATGGTGTTGCAGACTTTGAGGGAGCACCAGCTATATGCTAATTTTTCAAAATGTGAATTTTGGCTAGAAAGCATCTCATTCTTGGGACACGTGGCTTCTAGTGAAGGCATTCAAGTAGATCCCAAGAAAATTGAAGCTGTAACTGATTGGCTTAGGCCTACAACAATCACTGAGGTGCGAAGTTTTCTGGGTCTAGCTGGCAACTATAGGTATTTTGTGCAAGATTTTTCCAGGATAGCGGCTCCCCTAACTAAGTTAACTCGGAAGAATGTTCCATTCATTTGGACAGATGACTGTGAGGAGAGTTTCTAGAAGCTTAAGGAGTGTCTAACCACCGCCCCGATGTTGACACTACCGATGAGTGGTGAAGGATATACCATGTACTGTGACGCCTCTAGAGTTGGCTTACGGTGTATTTTGATGCAGAATGGAAAAGTAGTGGCTTATGCTTCAAGGCAGCTGAAGAGGCATGAACAGAATTACCCTACCCATGATTTGGAAATGGCGACTGTAGTCTTTGCACTAAAAATCTGGAGACACTACCTGTATGGTGAAGTGTGCGAGATATACACTGACCATAAGAGTTTGAAGTACATCTTCCAACAGAGGGATTTAAACTTGAGACAGAGGAGATGGATGGAGCTTCTGAAGGACTATGATTGCACCATCCAGTACCACCCTGGGAAGGCTAATGTAGTAGCAGATGCTTTGAGCAGAAAATCTCCTGGCAGCTTGGCACACCTATCAGCGGAGAAGAGACCGTTGATTCAGGAAGTACATGAGTTGATGGATTAAGGTCTAATCCTAGATCTTTCAGATGAGGGGGTATTGTTGGCTCATTTTTCAGTGAGACTAGACCTGCGAGATAGAGTCAGAGTTTCGCAGCACAGAGACCAATAATTGATGAAGATCATAGAAAGAGTACAGTAGGGTGAAGGTGGTGAGTTTGGATTTGCCAATGATGGCGCCTTAGTGCAAGGTTCAAGGATATGTGTACCCAATGTGGACAATCTCAGAAATGAAATCATGCAAGAGGCACACTATACACTGTACAATGTCCACCCAGGCTCCACCAAGATGTACCATGATGTGAAAGATAGCTATTGGTGGAATGGCATGAAGAGAGACATAGCAGACTTTGTGTCCAAGTGCTTGACTTGTCAAAAGGTGAAGTTTGAACACCAGAGACCATCAGGGAAGCTGTAAGAGCTCCCTATCCCTGAATGGAAGTGGGAGATGATTACTATGGATTTTGTGACTGGTTTGTCTCGTACCACACGAGGATATGATTCGATATGGGTAATTGTAGATAGCCTGACTAAATCAGCTCACTTCTTGCCTGTGAAGACCACATATTCTGTTGCACAGTACGCTCGGCTCTACATTCGAGAAATAGTCAGATTACATGGAGTTCCTGCTTCCATAATATCTGACAGAGGGCCCCAGTTCACTTCTCGGTTTTGGAGGAAGTTGCAGGAGGCACTTGGCACACAGTTGAACTTTACTACCGCTTTCCACCCTTAGACGGACAGACAGTCCGAAAGGACAATCCAAACACTGGAAGACATGCTTCGCATGAGTGTTTTGGATTTTGGAGGTCAATGGGATGATCAGCTACCTTTGGTGGAATTTGCCTACAATAACAGTAACCATTCCAGCATAGGGATGGCACCCTATGAGGCACTATATGGAAGAAAGTGTAGGTCTCCTCTGTGTTGGACAGAAATGGGAGAAGCGAAGGTGCATGATGTAGACCTAGTGCAGTACACTTCAGAGATAGTTCCTTTAATCAGGGAATGATTGAAAACAGCTTTTAGTAGGCAGAAGAGTTATGCAGACCCTAGACGGAGGGATGTAGAGTTTGCAGTAGGCGACTACGTATTCCTGAAGGTTTCTCCGATGAAGGGAGTCATGAGATTTGAAAAGAAGGGCAAGTTGGCACCTCGGTATATTGGATCTTTTGAGGTTATTGATAGAGTTGGAGCAGTTGCCTACCGGTTGGAGCTACCACCCAACCTTTCTCATGTTCATCCTGTATTTCACATCTCCATGCTCAGGAAATACATACCTGATCCTTCTCATGTGCTATAGCCGAATGTAATAGAGCTGAAAGAAAACATGACGTTTGAGGAGCAACCTGTAGCCATAGTGGACTACCAAGTGAGGCAGCTAAGATCAAATCAGATCTCTATGGTTAAGGTTTTGTGGAGGAGTCAGTCAGTGGAAGAGTGTACCTGGGAGTCAGAGCAGGACATGCGTAGCAAGTACCCTTATCTATTCAATATATAATTCTGTACTTTATTCTGCCTTGTGTAAAATTCAAGAACAAATTTTCTGTAAGAGGGGAAGAATGTAACGCCCCAAGTTTTTTTAAATTTATTATTTTGTGAGTAATATTAATGTTTTAATTTTATTTAAATTTTAAGAAATTATTTGAAATTTTTTGGATTTTAGAAATCAGGTTTGATTTTCCGAAAATATAAAACTTTGATGATTTTTAAAAAATTAATTTAAAGACCACGTGGCAAAACTAAAAATATATTTGGAGTCTAAAAATTTTTTTGAGTTTTCTAGAATTTTTTTGGAATTTTTGGACCTCATTTTTGGTCCCAAGGCAGAGTAAAAAATTCAATTTCTGGTACCCTGAATTGAACCGGCCGAATCGAACCGGACCGGATAGGGCCAGCTCCTTCATTTTCTTCTTTTTCTTCCTGCGCGCGTTTCCTCTTCTCCTCTCCCTCCCATTTTCTCTCTCCTCCCTCACCCCCAGGCCGCGCTGCTGCTTCCCCAGCCTCCCCACCTCGTCGGCACGCCACCCTAGTGCCTCCCCATGGCCGGCCGTCGTCCCTGGTGGCCGGAAAATGCACGCGAACTCCTCCCTTGTGCACGCGCGATGCTTCAGCTTCCCGGTCGAAATCCGACTGATCCGGCCACCAATTGGGCCGGGTCTTGTGTCAATCACCATCTACACCTCGAGAGCTTTCCATAGACACCAAGAACACCAAAATCCATCGAACGGTTTGTCCAATTTTTATCAGGGAAGTTTTAGCCCATTTCGATTTTTGAGCTAGATTTCTCGCAAACCGTGAACCCCACAAGGAAACCGAGAGTACCAGAGCGCTCCACTCGTCGAGAGCTTCGCTGCAATATAAATTTTGAAATTTTTCGACATCGTTTTTCGGTGGGTCCCGCGAAACTTCGTAGTGTTTTTCCGAGCATTAAATGAGCTTAGAAAATTCCGTAAAAATTTTATACTAACCCCCGTGTTGTGGGCTTCGTGTAGGTACCTTCAATTCGTGGAAATTCAACAGTTGTCCTGGTCTGTGAATTTCCGGCCAGACAGACCGGCTACCGAAAAAGTCTTGAAATTGGATCGAGATTTGGCTACCCCACCATTGTCAGATGCCCCGAGCGCGTTCTCGAGATCGGAATCGGCATAGGTAAACCCGAACCTTGCTTTTTTTTAATTTTCTAGTGCTTAAATGGGATTAAAAATCCATAAAATATTCATGGTAGCTTAAAAAATTATGATTCTTTTTGCATTAGCCTAGTAATATTGCTAAGGGCCGCGGGGCAAAGTTTTAGAATTTTTAGAGTTTATTTGGATAGTTTTTGCAAAAAGGGTCAATTATAAGGACTAAACTGTAATTTTACATATTGTGATTGATGACTGTTCGGATGGGCCCGGGAGGGGTTGTGTGATATGATTGAGCTGTGGGTGTATGGTTGGTGGATATAGAAGTGTGTTTTAAACCCATTTGCAGGTTGGGTAGGTCCTAGGTATAGGGGAGACTTTGCCGGATTTTCGGCACGACTTAGGACGTTTTTGGTCTTTTTCTTAGTTTGTATTGAGTCAAATTTTGTAACACCATCCCTGTAGCAACTCCGTACATTCTACTGTTTTGGTGACCAGTGTCAGTACGGACAGTTAGAACGTCCGGAAAAATATTTAAACTAAAGTAAGGAACCATAATTAACTCAAATATTAATAAGAAAAATTTAGAAAAAATTTTAGAAATAAAATACAACCAAGTTAAATGAGCCGGTGCCCAAGCGATGATTAACCTAGTGGGAAGTTGCGGTTCTCACAACTAGGAGCCCTAGACCCGGGGAAAAATTCATAAAATAATTTTTGAGACTCCAGAGAAGGGTCATTGAGGTTTCTATGGCATTAGAATGCCAAGGAAATGCTTAGAAAAATTTTTCAATCGGTACAGACGATTTTGGCTCAATAAGCCAAACGGAGGGCATTTTGGTCATTTCGTCTTCAGAGATGACTTTTGGCAGAGTTGTCCAGTTAAGTAAATAATTATTATGACATAAAATATGAATAAATATTGCTACAAATTAAATTGAAATTGAGTAGAAAAGAAAAAAAAAAGAAAATGAATTAAATAAGAAATTATGACATCACATGATGTCATTAGTGTGCCTCCACCCAATCACATGGTGACACATAGCTATAACTCACTTAAAATGAGTTAAATGGGCAGAAATGAAAGAAAAAAATCAGTTTTCTTTTTTACTTTCTTCTTCCATCCGTAGCTCTCCTAACCCTTACCACCATTAAAGCTTATCCAAGCTTTATAACCCACCCAAATCTCACTTGAAACCCTAAGTCCACTTCAACAAAATTTGTCTCTACATCTTGAGCAAGTGTTTGGCTGCCAAGAAAGCCAAAGAAAGTGAAGAAATTTTGAGTGGGAAAATTCTGCTCAAAAGGTTAGTGACCAATCTCTCTTCCTTTCTTTCAATATATGTTTAAGGACTTGATTGAGCTTAAAAAATTGCAAGGAATTAAAAAGAAAACTATAAGTATGCACTCTTCAAAATTTTGGCAGCCTTAGAGTATGTTAGGATTTCATTGATTAGATTAATTTATAATTGTCCATGGCTGCCATTGAATATGAATTAGATGTCTTAATTCATTGCTTGCATGTATATGAAGAATTGAAGTTGATGGAGCTAGGGTTTGGGCAAAATCTAGGGTTTTGCTCATGTGTTGGTGAATGAAAGTTTAAATGGTCAATTAGTGACCATTTGGCTGTGTATGAATGAAGTGAGTTGAGGCTTGGCAATTGAGTGTGGGTGAGCTGCCTTGGCTGACCTGCAGGATTGAGCATGAGTCCAGCAGGTTTGGGTAGCAATAACTAGAGTTGTAGAGGTTTAATTGGTGCAAGGCCAATTGGAAATGAAACTAAAAACATAATGGCACAACTTTGGTGAAGAAACCTTGCCCAGAAAACCAAACCAAGTTGACCTAAAAATTGCCCTAATTCGGGTGACCTGCATTCTGCCTGTGCAAAATGACCAAATGAACAGTATTTATTCATTTGGTCATAACTCAGTGTAGAAAGGTCCAATTGACCTAAAATTTTACCAGCAGAAAGCTGAGACATAGACCTACAACTTTCATGAAGAACACAAATCCAAATTATGATCATAACCTAGTCAAATTGCCAACCAAACTTAGTTTACCAAATCTGGTAGAACCAGTTTTGCCCAGAATTTTGGATTCTATCCAATCCGGCCAGTTATGGTGTTTAGGCCATAACTTGAGCTACAAAACTCCAAATGGAGTGATTCAAAAAATGAAATGTAATCAGACAAAATAAGGAATAACTTTCATGAAGACAACTTTGCCAAATTCTAAATGTACAAATGACCAATGGAACAGTAAATATAAGGCTTAAAATCTGAAAATTGTGAATAATTAACACTAAGCTTAGAAATGGTATTGGCAACTAATAACAACAACTTTAGAATGCAAAATGTGGTATGTTGAGAGTATTAGAACCAATGTACCTATTGTCTATGCAAAAGTCAACATTTTAGTTGACCAATGAAATGAATAGTAACACCTAAACTTAAATTTCAAGAATTGTAAAGTTTAAAAGTGCAACATGCCCTAGTACACCTAGCAAGATTGGTTTGGATAGGTTGGCATGCCAATAGGGTTTAGTTAGCAGTACTGTACATGGCATTATGCCATTTTGTGATTTCATGGCTTTTAGCCATTCTGACATTGTGTTGAGACTTGGACTTGTGCCTAATGTTATTACAGCTTATTAGTCGTTACATTTGCCTGCCGGAGACACATATGTGACCGATGGTGTGACAGCCCGAGGTACTTGATACCCAGTGCCAGTTTACCCGTTTATCCAGTCCAGTCATCCAGTATTGGTTACTTGGGCAACCAAAAATGAAAGTTGATAAATTTAATGAAATAATGAATATAACAAGTACCAAATAAATAAGACTACCAATAATTATCAAAAACTTGTCTGCATGAGACATCAATACACTCACTGCATATTTATTTTTTTTATTATTTCTTTTTATTTTATTATTGGCACCACTAAGCATTATTGCTTAGCGCGTTGCTTTTTGCCACGCGTAGGTTCTGGAGAGACCGACCGAGAGCCCAGTAGACCACAGACCGGATGAGATCTTCTGCAGCTTTGCATAGTGTCCCTGTCACCTCACCGTCATCAGCGTATTGGTAGGACACTAGGTTTTATTTCGGTATTTTGTAATTAACTTTTATTTTCTCATGTGTAATTAAGACTTATGTAATGTATTTTAGTATTGATGTAAATTATGGAAATTGTGTTTATGAATGAACAAGTGAATATTTATTTATGACTTTTATATGAATTTCATATGAAATGAATGAATGAGAATGGGAGTATATATGAGAAATATTGGGATTTTGTTGATGAAATGAAGTTTGGGAATGATTGAAAATTTTGGAAGTACTTTTCACAGGTTCCGAAGAACTGTTTTATCCATTTTTAGCCGGCACTCTGCCGAATTTTCTATAAAATTTGCGAAATCTCAAATAAATTTATGATTTCAATAAATGACTGAAATGAATTACATTTCACAAATTGTACTTCATAACTATGAAAAAAAATAAATTAAAAAGAATAAAAAATGATTGAATTAAAATAGGGTGTTCCAGTACAATGCGTGGCATATCTTGCTCGGCTACACTGTAGACGGGTAAGGGGTGTCACATTTAGTATCAGAGCACAGTTTAGGCATTTTTGGGCCTAGATTGAGTCCATACCATGCATTACATTTGTAAGAGTTGAGGTAACACTAATGCAGATCTGTTTATCTTTGTTAAATAGGATATGGACCCTACATCTCAGAGGGCAGTTGAGGGGGAAGTGGAGAGTCATGCTCCACCTGCAGCAGTTGAGACTGGGGGTAGGGGAGAACCTGCTCCGCCAGCTCAAGCAAAGCCTACTCAGCCTCCACAGGCCATGTTCCAGCAAATGGCCAAATTCTTCAGAAAAATGGCTGGGGTAATGCCACCACCTCCACAACAGAAATCACACCTAGAAAGACTGAGAAAATTTAGAGCAGTGGATTTCTTTGGCAAGAGAGAAGATGATTCTGTTGCAGCCAAAAATTGGTTGAACAGAATAGGAAGGGTTTTAAAATAACTACACTGCACTCCAGAGCAAAACCTAGAAGCTGCTATATCTCTGTTGCAAGATGATGCATATGAATAGTGGGATATGGTGTCCAGTGAAGTACAGCCAGAAGTAATAACTTGGGACTTCTTCCTCTCAGAATTCAAGAAAAAATATGTGGGTAGTGTATACCTGGAAGAGAGAAGAAGAGAGTTCATTAATTTGAGGCAGAAATAGCTGACAGTGGCAGAGTATGAAAAGGAATTTGTCAGACTGAGTCATTATGGAAGGGAGATAGTCCCTAATGAATCCGAGAGGTGTAAAAGATTTGAAGAGGGATTAAATGACAACATAAAGATCATGATTACTGCCTTAGGAATCACAGACTTCACCAAGTTAGTGGAAGCTGCAATAAAAGTTGAAAAGGTTAGAATAAGTGAGTAGACCAGAAGAGAGAGACAGCAGAAGAGGGGCCCGGGTCAGTCTAGCTCATCTCCTACACTAGGAAAAAGGTTCAAAGGTTCACCTGCACAGAGTTCAGGTCAACCTCAAGGTCAGGGTCAGTCTTAGGGCCCCAGGCCACAGCTCACCCCTAGGAGAGGTCAGTCCACACCATCTGTGGGCAGCTCTCCAGGGACAGGGTTCAGGGGACCAGCCCCAGCATCTTCTGTATGTCCACATTGCCTGAAGTGGCATAAGGGGAAGTGTTGGAGAGTGACTGGTGCCTGCTTAAGGTGTGGGTCGATAGAGCATCAGCTGAAGAACTGTCCACACAAAACTACTACAGCTGCTCCAATACAAGCAGACATACCTGCTCCTGCATCACAAAGGGGTAGGAAATCTGGCAAATCTGAGGCAGTGGGACCATCACAGAGGCCTACATCTGAGCCGATGAGAGGCACGAGGCGGACCACTGCGAGCCTATGCCATGAGAGCTCAGGAGGAGCAAGATGCCCTGGACGTTATCAGGGGTACGTTCTCCCTCTACAATACATCTGTGCATGCATTGGTGGATCCAGGATCCACTCATTCATACATCTGCATTAACGTACCCGTAGAAAGGGGGATACTGGTAGGGGAGAGTGACCAAGACATTCTAGTCACTAATCCATTGGGCCACAGTGTAATGGTGAACAAAGTGTACAAAGGTTGCCCGTTAAGGATTCAGGGGTATGAATTCTTGGCAGACCTGATTGAGTTACCTTTCCATGAGTTTGACGTGATTTTGGGAATGGATTGGTTGTCACGTTATCAAGCAATGGTTGATTGTAAATTGAAAAGGATTTCTTTGAAAACTCCTGAGGGTAATGAGATCACAGTTGTGGGGGAAAGGACAGATTTCTTATCCAATGTCATCTCAGCCACAGTTGCAAGAAAACTGATGAAAAAAGGCTGTGAAGCCTACCTAGCACATGTGGTGGATACTAGGCAGGCTAAGCCAGATCTGTGTGACATACCCACAGTAAAAGACTTCTCAGATGTGTTCCCTGAAGAATTGCCTGGCTTGCCACTAGAAAGGGAAGTTGAATTTGCTATTGAGAAACTGCCGGGTACAGCACCAATCTCTATTGCTCCTTATAGGATGGCACCCACAGAATTGAAGGCGAAAATTCGATTCTGAGGAGTTCTTTGGATAAGGGGTTAAATGCGCTTGATGTGTCATCATGGGGAGCTCCAGATCGTTGTCAAAAAGAAGGATGGGACTTTAAGGTTGTGCATCGATTCTGCGATTGAATAAAGTGACAGTGAAGAACAAATATCTGTTGCCTAGAAGTGATGATCTGTTTGATCGGTTGAAGGGAGCAGGAGTATTTTCTAAAATTGATCTCAGATCAGGGTATCATCAGTTGAGGGTGAAGGATGCAGATGTGCCAAGGACTGCATTCAGGACCCGGTATGGGCATTATGAGTTTCTGGTGATGCCCTTTGGCCTAAAAAATGCACCAGCGGCATTCATGGACCTTATGAACTGTATCTTCTATCCATACCTAGATCGGTTCGTAGTGGTCTTTATTGATGATATTTTGGTGTATTCCAATACCAGGGAAGAACATGATGAGCATTTGAGGATTATTCTGCAAACCCTGAGAGAAAAGAAACTGTATGCTAAGTTGTCCAAATGTGACTTCTGGTTAAATGAGATTGCATTCCTTGGACACATAGTGTCAGCTGATGGGATTAGGGTGGATCCCAAGAAAATAGAAGCAGTGATGGAATGGAAGCCTCCTAGGAATACAACTGAGGTCAGAAGTTTCTTGGGGCTATTTGGGTATTATAAAAGATTTGTGAAGGGATTTTCCTTAATAGCTGCTCCAATGACCAAGTTGTTACACATGAATGTTAGATTTGACTGGAATGACAAGTGTCAGACCAGTTTTGAAAAGTTGAAGGCTATGTTGACAGAGGCACCAGTGTTAACACAGCCAGTGTCGGGTGTGGTCTACAGTGATGCCTCGCATAATGGGTTAGGGTGTGTATTGATGCAAGAGGGGAAGGTGGTCGCTTATGCTTCCAGGCAGCTAAGGCCATATGAACAGAATTACCCTACCTATGATCTAGAACTTGTAGCAATTATCTTCGCACTGAAGATATGGAGGCACTACTTGTATGGTGAAAAGTGCTACATTTACACAGACCACAAGAGTCTGAAATATTTACCAACCCAGAAGGAGCTCAACCTTAGACAGAAGCAATGGATTGAGTTCCTGAAGGACTATGATTGTGTAATTGACTACCATCCTGAGAAGGCAAATATAGTTGCAGATGCTTTGAGCAGAAAATCCATCACAGCTTTGAGATCATTGAATGCCCGTCTATCCTTGGCTCGAAATGGAACTATTTTGGCTGAGTTGCAAGTAAGGCCAAACCTGCTACAGCAGATTTTAGATGGGCAAAAGGTAGATGAGAAATTAATGACTACTGTGAGTAAAATCTCAGAAGGGAAAGCAACTGACTATGAGATGAAAGCAGATGGGTGTCTGTACTACAAAGGACGATTATGTGTACCAGATGATGGGGAATTGAAAGCCAGTATTCTGAAAGAGGCACATACCAGTGTTTATGCTATGCACCCAGGAAGTACAAAAATGTATCATGATTTGAAACTTCAGTATTGGTGGCCTGGTATAAAGAAGGACATAGCTGACTATGTGACTAAATGCTTGACATGTCAGCAAGTCAAGGCAGAACATCAAGTTCCATCGGGTTTGCTACAGCCTATACGCATACCTGAATGGAAATGGGATCGGGTTACCATGGATTTTGTAAGTGGTCTACCTCTCACCCAGAAGAAGCATGATACAGTATGGGTGATAGTAGATAGATTGACGAAGTCAGCACACTTTCTGCCAGTAAGGACTGACTACTCATTGGAGAAGTTAGCAGAATTATATATCAGTGAGATAGTTAGACTGCATGGAATTCCACTTTCCATCATATCTAATCGAGACCCAAGGTTTATATCGAGATTTTGGAAGAAGTTGCATGAGTCCTTGGGTACACAACTCCACTTCAGCACAGCTTTCCATCCTCAGACGGAAGGGCAATCAGAAAGAGTAATCCAGGTAAACAATTGAAACCAATTGAACTAATGCACATATTGAACTGAAATGGTAATAATAATGTGAAATATATGTCAGGTCCTTGAGGATATGCTGAGGAGTTGTGTCATTGAAGTTGAGAGAAGTTGGGAAAGATACCTCCCACTGGCAGAATTTGCACAATATCTACCAAGCTAGCATCCAAATGGCCCCGTATGAAGCACTGTATGGGAGGAAATGTAGAACTCCAGTGTGCTGGATTGAATTGGGCGAAGATAAATTGGTAGGGCCAGACCTGGTGAAACAAACTGAGGAGAAGGTAAAACTAATCAAAGCCAATTTGAAGGTTACCTCAGACAGACAAAAATCTTATGCTGACCTGAAGAGAAAAGAAATTGAATATGCGGTTGGTGACAAAGTGTTCCTCAAGGTGTCACCGTGGAAGAAGGTACTGAGATTTGGAAGAAAAGGTAAGTTAAGCCCTAGGTTCATTGGCCCATATGAAGTCATTGAACGTGTGGGTCCAGTGGCCTACAGGCTAGCTTTACCACCAGAGCTGGACAAGATCCACAATGTGTTCCACGTATCTATGCTAAGAAGATACCGCTCAGATCCTTCACATGTCATCTCCATGGGAGAAATTGAAGTACAACCGGATTTGACATATGAAGAAGAACCCATACAGATCCTGGCTCGGGAAGTGAAAGAGTTGAGAAATAAGCAGATTCCACTGGTGAAAGTGCTTTGGAGGCACCACAACACCGAGGAGGCAACTTAGGAAAGTAAAGAGATGATGAGGCAACAGTTCCCTCAACTGTTTGCATCAGGTAAATTTTGAGGACGAAATTTAAATTAGAGGGGAAGAGTTATAACACCCTCCCTATAGCAACTCCGTACATTCTACTGTTCCGGTGACCAGTGTCGGTCCGGACAGTTAGAACGTTCGGAAAAATATTTAAACTAAAGTGAGGAACCATAATTAACTCAAATATTAATAAGAAAAATTTAGAAAAAATTTTAGAAATAAAATACAACCAAGTTAAATGAGCCGGTGCCCAAGCGATGGGTAACCTAGTGGGAAGTTGCGGTTCTTGCAACTAGAAGCCCTAGACCGGGGGAGAAATTCATAAAATAATTTTTGAGACTCCAGAGAAGGGTCATTGAGGTTTCTATGACATTAGAATGCCAAGGAAATGCTTAGAAAAATTTTTCAATCGGTACAGACGATTTTGGCTCAATAAGCCAAACGGAGGGCATTTTGGTCATTTCGTCTTTAGAGATGATTTTTGGCCGACTTGTCCAGTTAAGTAAATAATTATTATGACATAAAATATGAATAAATATGTAACACCCTCACTGTAGCAATTACGTACATTCTACTATTTCGGTGATCGGTGTCGGTCTGAACAGCTAGAACGTCTGAAAAAATATTTAGACTAGAGTGAAGAGTCATAATAACTCAAATAAGTGTAAGAAAAATTAAGGAAAAATTTTAGAAATAAAATACAATCAAGTTAAATGAGCTGGTGCCCTAGCGATGGATAACCTAGTGAGAAGTTGCGGTTCTCGCAACTAGGAGCCCTAGACCCGAGAGAAAATTCATAAAATTATTTTTGAGACTCCAGAGAAGGGTCATTGAGGTTCTTATGGCATTATAATGCCAAGAAAATACTTAGAAAATTTTTTCAATCGGTACAGATAATTTTAGTCTGTTAAGCCAAACGGAGGGCATTTTGGTCATTTCGCCTTCAGAGGTGATTTTTGGCCGACTTTTCTAGTTAAGTAAATAATTATTATGACACAAAATGTGAATAAATATTGCTAAAAATTAAATTAAAATTGAGTAGAAAAGAAAAGAAAAAGAAAATGGAATTAAATTAGATTTATGACATAGGATGACATCATTAAAAAGCTTCCCACCAATTAGAATTTGACAAGCCAATTAAAATGAGATAAATACAACTAAAATGAAGTAAAGAACAAACACAATTTCTGCAATTCTTCTCCCATTTCAGCCGTAACCCATTTTCCCTTCCACCCAAACCACCATTAAAGCTCCCTTTAAGCTTCATTTCCCACTTCAATTCACCTCAAAACCTTACCCTCTCTTCACTAAAAATTATACCCACACCAAGGAGAAGTGTTTGGCTGCCAAGAATTGAAGAGAAAGTGAAGTTTAAGTTTGGGAAAATTCTACTAAAAAAGGGTTAGTGCTTATTCTTCCTTTCTCCATTCATTAAACATTGAATTGAAGTTAAAATGAGTAGTTTTTGCATGAAAAATTAAGAAAAAAAGTGGATGTGTGAGGTGATCAAAATTTCAGCAGCCTTGAGACATGAGGACATAATGAGCTTAATTGATGATAAATATGCCTATGGATGATGATTGATAGGTATACTTGATAGTTATAATATTTAGATGTGAGTTACATGATTTGGGATATGTTGAGTTAGGGTTTTGACCTAACTATTAGGGGATTTGGTGAAATTGCATGAAATTGACTAAATTGAGAATGATTTAATGACCATTAGAAGTGCCAAATATGTCAAATGAAGTTTGTGGAGTTGGGAGAATTGAATTTGGGAGTGTTGATTCTTATGCAGGAAATTCGGACCTTTGAGTCCAATGTATTGTTTGAGCTATAACTGGAGTTGTGTTGCTTCAATTGGTGTGAGGCAAATTGGAGATGAAACCTAGGACAAAATGCCCCATTTTTCATGAAGAAATCATGCCCAAATTATGTCCAAATCTTGACCAAATTACTGTCCCAATCCAGAAATCCAAACACTGAATCCAGAAAATTGACCAAATGAACAGTACATGTTCATTTGGCTATAACTTCCTCTAGACAGGTCCAAATGACCTGATTTTTTGTCATTAGAAAGATTAGACATATGACTACAACTTTCATTAAGAACACCAAGCCCAGAAATGCCTCTAACCAAATGAAATTGCTGGCCCAAGTGAGGTCACCAAACTGACCAAAACCATTCTGCCCAGAATTTTCTAGACATAGACTACCCGACCAGTTTTGGCAAAATAGCCATAACTTGGTCTATATAAATTTAAATGCAATGAAACCAATGGAAAAAGTTTTATAAGACATAGTTCTACAATATTGGTATTTTGACCAAAACCCAGAACCCAAAGAATTAGGTCAAATGCTTAAAAGAACTTAGTACATCCAAACCTGGAAATTTACCCAATTTCATCTGACCCCAGATTAGTGTTTATAGCATATCTTCCACTAGAAAACTCCATTTAGGATGAGCCATACCTTTTCAGAATCCTAAGACAGAGGGATCTAACTTTGTTTTAGAAACCTTCCTCAAATTATGAATGTAAGAACCCTAAAATCCCACTCGTAGTCACTGACCTGAATCTGGACCCTGAAGACACAGGGTACTGGAGTCTAGGCCAATTAAATTGGTATAATAAATTCTACAAAACTTGAAAAATTGTGATTCAAAATTTTGAGTGACCATAAGACATAGGGAAACAAATTCTATGAAGAGCACTAGACCTAAATGTGACTGAAACTTGGTCAATAAAATTTGTAAAGTGTAACTACAAAATCTGCCTAGCTAAAGAACCAGAACTAGGAAATGAACCAGTTATGGTTATTTGACCATAACTTGAGCTACAAAACTCCAAATGGAGTGATTCAAAAAAAAGATATTAACTAGATACATAAAGGAACAACTTTCATGAAGAAAGATTAGCCAAATTCTCACTTTCGCATAGACCAATGAAATGGTAAACATAAGACATAAAAACTGAAAATTTGGAAATACTTTTAGAAGGCTTTGAATTGTAATTGGCAATCAATGCCAACAAATTTAGAACAAAAAATGTGGGATCTTAGTGCAATTGGAATTAACACACCTATTATATATGAAAAGTCAATAATTTGAGTGAATAGTAATGTGTGAATAGTAACCTTAAAGACATAAGAAATAATAAAAGAAATTAAAGAAGTCATTATGAGTAATGTGTAAATATATATTGTAATTGGTCAACTTGAATGACTTAATGAATACTAAAAAAATTTTGTCAATAGGTAATTGAGACTTATACTCGCAACACCAATGGAATTCATAATA
Source organism: Hevea brasiliensis (assembly GCF_030052815.1). Lineage (NCBI taxonomy): Eukaryota > Viridiplantae > Streptophyta > Magnoliopsida > Malpighiales > Euphorbiaceae > Hevea > Hevea brasiliensis. The sequence goes on from NC_079503.1 coordinate 22,315,689, forward strand.
TATTATCAATACAACTTGAAGTATGAAATGTAATTTACATGAATAGATTGTTGAATGTATAAATAAGATAAAAGTGTCATTTGGGATTTAGGTTCCCATCAAGAGAGAAAGGAAAGATGTTTTGAATGTGAATGGTACATGAGATCAAATGAATGTGAATTGTAATTAGTATGAATATTTCGATGAATGCATAAATTACCTAGAAATGTGAATTTGGAAATTATGCTTCCACTATAAACAAAATTAGAATGCTATAAAATATATAAAAGAAAAATATAATGAAATGATGAAACATATAAACTCTTAATGGTACTATGTGCCCATGTATTGCCTAGACACATGTGTCAGATTGGATAGATTGGCATGCCAATAGGGTATTGTTTTAGCAGTACTGCGAAAGGCTTTATGCCTGTATTCATGGCTTTATGCCCGCATTCATGGCTTTATGCTCGCACTCATGTCTTAATGCCCGATTATGTGTTATCATGGCTTTTTAGCCATACTAACTGCATACGTGGTTGATGTTTTGCGTCCCATGGTATGACGGCCCGAGGCACTGCGGTGTCCAGTGCCAACGACTCGTTATCCAGTTTAGTCAGCCTGTCATAGGTTACTTGGGCAGTGAAATTTATTGAAATAAGTTAAGAATATTAGTAATTAAAAATATTAGAAATTAAATAAATGAGTAAAATGACCTAAAATAAATTAGAATAGTTATTTATTAGAAAGAATTGAAATGAACTGGACTGATATCAAAATTTACTTATTATGAAATAATCTGAGACAACCTAGAAAGTATTGAGAAAATGCCAAAAGATTAGCAAGGAAAATTATAACATACATAAATATTGCAAATGTGACTTACATGATAATATAAGCATAAATTTATTAATTTTAGATCATTTTTCTATGTACATTATTACTGTACATTGGCAAAATAAATACTTCCAAATAAGACTAAATTAGGATAAAACATATTAAATTTTAGAACCGCATGTGAAGTATAAATAAATCTTAATTATTTAAATTATATTTTATTTCTATCTTTATTTGTATATTATTTCCTTGTTATATTATTGCACCACTAAGCAGCAATGCTTAGCGCGATGGAATTGTTTCCTCACTCAGGTATTGAAGTTAAAGCCTAGCGAATACTAAACAGAGATTTTGGAGTTCTGATCTGCAGAGCGTTTAAGGTTGTCACCTCCTCAGCAATGCATGTAGATAGGGCTCACATTAAGCATATCATGTATTTTGTGTATGTTATTTATTTCTTATATTGCAATGTAAATTAGTAAATTGTAATTAATTTGTATATCATGTAAATTAAGGATTTATTTAATTATTGCAAATGATGTAAATTAATGCAAATTTGAGAATTTTGCTATAAGAATGGAGTATGAATGAATTTGTACAAATGAGTATAGATTTGAATTACATAATGATTTTTCAAATGATGATATGAGTATGGAAATGATTATGAAATTAAAATGTATGGATGAGATTTGAAATATGAGAAAATTATGAGAATGATTGATGAGATAATTATGATTAGCATGGATGAGATTCTTTTTTATTTTAAAATATTATTGAATTTCAAACAGGTGAATATTGAAATACGCCAAACGATAATAAAATAGGGGAAACTCCACTGGTTTTTCCGTCGAAAAATAATTAATATTAAATTAAACGAATTCAAAATTATTAAAAAAATAAAATAAGATAAATTAGGGTGCTCCGGCACCGATTGTAGCACGCCTTGCTCGGCTACACTGTAGTCGGGTGAGCGGTGTTACAAAATATTGCTACAAATTAAATTGAAATTGAGTAGAAAAGAAAAAAAAAAGAAAATGAATTAAATAAGAAATTATGACATCACATGATGTCATTAGTGTGCCTCCACCCAATCACATGGTGACACATAGCTATAACTCACTTAAAATGAGTTAAATGGGCAGAAATGAAAGAAAAAAATCAGTTTTCTTTTTTACTTTCTTCTTCCATCCGTAGCTCTCCTAACCCTTACCACCATTAAAGCTTATCCAAGCTTTATAACCCACCCAAATCTCACTTGAAACCCTAAGTCCACTTCAACAAAATTTGTCTCTACATCTTGAGCAAGTGTTTGGCTGCCAAGAAAGCCAAAGAAAGTGAAGAAATTTTGAGTGGGAAAATTCTGCTCAAAAGGTTAGTGACCAATCTCTCTTCCTTTCTTTCAATATATGTTTAAGGACTTGATTGAGCTTAAAAAATTGCAAGGAATTAAAAAGAAAACTATAAGTATGCACTCTTCAAAATTTTGGCAGCCTTAGAGTATGTTAGGATTTCATTGATTAGATTAATTTATAATTGTCCATGGCTGCCATTGAATATGAATTAGATGTCTTAATTCATTGCTTGCATGTATATGAAGAATTGAAGTTGATGGAGTTAGGGTTTGGGCAAAACCTAGGGTTTTGCTCATGTGTTAGTGAATGAAAGTTTAAATGGTCAATTAGTGACCATTTGGCTGTGTATGATGAGGAAATGAAGTGAGTTGAAGCTTGGCAATTGAGTGTGGGTGAGCTTACCTGCAGGACTGAGCATGAGTCCAGCAGGTTTAGGCAGCAATAACTGGAGTTGTAGAGGTTCAATTGGTGCAAGGCCAATTGGACATGAAACTAGACACATAATGGCACAATTTTGGTGAAGAAACCTTGCCCAGAAAACCAAACCAAGTTGACCTAAAAATTGCCCTAATCTGGGTGACCTGCATTCTGCCTGGGCAAAATGACCAAATGAACAATATTTATTCATTTGGTCATAACTCAGTGTAGAAAAGTCCAATTGACCTAAAATTTTACCAGCAGAAAGCTGAGACATATACCTATAACTTTCATGAAGAACACAAATCCAAATTCTGATCATAACCTAATCAAATTGCTAACCAAACTTAGGTTACCAAATCTGGCAGAACCAGTTTTGCCCAGAATTTTAGATTCTATCCAATCCGGCCAGTTATGGTGTTTAGGCCATAACTTGAGCTACAAAACTCCAAATGGAGTGATTGAAAAAAGGAAATGTAATCAGACAAAATAAGGAACAACTTTCATGAAGACAACTTTGCCAAATTCCTACTGTACAAATGACCAATGGAACAGTAAACATAAGGCTTGAAATCTGAAAATTGTGAATAATTAACACTAAGCTTAGAAATGGTATTGACAACCAATACCAACAACTTTAGAATGCAAAATGTGGTATGTTGAGAGTATTAAAATCAATGTACCTATTGTCTATGCAAAAGTCAACATTTTAGTTGACCAATGAAATGAATAGTAACACCTAAACTTAAATTTCAAGAATTGTAAAGTTTAAAAGTGTAACATGCCCTAGTACACCTAGAAAGATTGGTTTGGATAGGTTGGCATGCCAATAGGGCTCAGTTAGCAGTACTGCACATGGCATTATGCCATTTTGTGATTTCATGGCTTTTAGCCATTCTGACATTGTATTGAGACTTGGCCTTGTGCCTAATGTTATTACTGACTTATTAGTCATTACATTTGCTGTCGGAGACACATATGTGACCGATGGTGTGACGGCCCGAGGTACTTGATACCCAATGCAATTTACCCATTTATCCAGTCCAGTCATCCAGTATAGGTTACTTGGGCAACCAAAAATGAAAGTTGATAAATTTAATGAAACAATGAATATAACAAGTACCAAATAAATAAGACTATCAATAATTATCAAAAACTTGTCTACATGAGACATCAATATACTCACTGCATATTTATTTTTTTTTATTAATTCTTTTTATTTTATTATTGGCACCACTAAGCATTATTGCTTAGCGCGTTGCTTTTTGCCACGCGTAGGTTCTGGAGAGACCGACCGAGAGCTCAGTAGACCACAAACTGGGTGAGATCTTCTGCAGCTCTGCATAGGTCCGTGTCACCTCACCGTCATCAGTGCATTGGTAGGACACTAGGTTTTATTTTGATATTTTGTAATTAACTTTTATTTTGTCATGTGTAATTAAGACTTATGTAATATATTTTAGTATTGATGTAAATTATGAAAATTGTGTTTATGAATGAACAAGTGAATATTTATTTATGACTTTTATATGAATTTCATGTGAAATGAATGAATGAGAATGGGAGTATATATGAGAAATATTGGGATTTTGTTGATGAAATGAAGTTTGGGAATGATTGAAAATTTTGGAAGTGCTTTTCACAGGTTCCGAAGAACTGTTTTATCCATTTTTAGCCGGCACCCTGCCGGATTTTCTATAAAATTTGCGAAACCTCAAATAAATTTATGATTTCAATAAATGACTGAAATGAATTACATTTCACAAATTGTACTTCATAACTATGAAAAAAATAAATTAAGAAGAATAAAAAATGATTGAATTAAAATAGGGTATTCCGGTACACTGCTTGGCATATCTTGCTCGGCTACACTGTAGACAGGTAAGGGGTGTCACAAATTTATTAAATGATTGTAATAAAATTATCAGGTGAGCCGGGATAGCCTTCTTCCTCTGCCCAACTGCCACAGTGACTGTTGTCAAGTCTGTGAGTAAAATATTAATTTTAATTGTAATTTCGATATTATTATATGTTCAAGCATGCCCATGCATCACTTATATGTATATATCTATGTAGTTAAACTCTAGGCACGTTTTATGTTGCATTCACAACTGTTAAAGTGCCATAGATGTTGTTGTGGTAATTTGGAGCAGTGTGCGTGTGTTGGCGTGCGTGTGATGTGGTGTTGGCTATGGATAGGACGGGTAGACACGGCTTGAGATCTTTTCTGGGACCCAGTCCTTCGGGGTCGACATGGCTTGAGTTCTTCGCTTGGACCCCGATTTGGTTTATTAAGTGAAAGTCCGGCTTGAGATCTTCACTGGCACAGGTTGGATTAAAGAGAGCTGTATAGGGGATCAGCTCCCATATATTTATGATTTGACATTACTGGGTGTGTGAGTGCTCCAAATTACCTTTTTGCTGTTATGATGTCAAAATATTGCTGATGTTGCATTTCACTCTACAGGGTGCATTAGCTTTAGATAGTTATAGAGATTATGGTTAAAATTGATATTTTACTCTCTGAGTCGAATGCTCACTCCTGTTCGTTATTTTTCAGGCTACAGGAGGATTTTTGTTGTGGTTAACCTGCTTCTTTTCTTCGCAGGTCGTTTATTAATATTTGTATAATTCTATTAACTTCTAAAATTTCCGCATGTGTCACTACAAGAAAATATCAGAACAGAAACCGACTTTAGAAACTGATTTATATCGGTTTATAATTTAAAACAGCTTTTGAAACGGAAATTGAGTAGAACTAGTTAAATTTATCAAAAACCGATTAGAAACGGATTTGAAACCGACATTTGAAACAGAAAAACTTCGGTTTCAAAATTCCAAATTAGCATCAGTTTAGAAACCGATTAGAAACCGAAATCTAAAACTTACATATATTCTATTTCTAATTTGAAGGCTCAAAATTAGTTCTATTGTATTAGGTCATATTAGAAACCATATAACGTTGGTTTCTAATTTATTGAATTTAATTTAGAAACCGATTGTATTCGGTTTCCACAATGAATGTATTTACTTATTTATATTTAGAAACCGATTTTTATCGGTTTCAAAATTAATATAATTTCTATTTATTAAATTTTAAAGTGAAAATAAAAACCGATTATTTTCGGTTTCTAATTTATTATAGAAACCGATAACTTTCAATTTTAAAATTTATTTATTGTATATTTTATTTAATAAATTTTAAAGTTAATTTAGAAACCGATTTATGTCGGTTTTTATTTCTAACAGGTATATTTGGAAACCGATAGTTTTCAGTTTCAAAATTTATCTAATTGTGTATTTTATTTAATATATTTAAAGTCAACTTAGAAACCGATTTCTATCGGTTTCTATTTCCAGTAATATTTAGAAACCGATTATTTTCGGTTTCAAATTAAATCTATCATCAATTTTATCGATTAAATTTAAAGTCAAATTAGGAATCGATTCACATCGATTTCTAATTCTTTTGGTTAATTTTAGAAACTGATTATTTTTTATTTCAAAAATTAAAGTGTTATTTAATTATATTTAGAACCAATTATTTTCGATTTCAAACTTAATCAAATTAGAAACTGATTCTTATCGGTTTCTAATTCTTCTATTTATATTTCGAAACCAATTAATTTTGGTTTCAAAATTAATCTATTAAAATATTAAAAGGAATTATTTTGTTATAATTAGAAACCGATTTGTGTGGTTTCAAAAGTTTATATATACTATGTATATTTAGAAACCGAATATTTTCGGTTTCAAAAAACTCTTAAATTAGAAACCGATTTTAGTCAGTTTCTAATTGCCATTTATTTATTTAAGAAAAAAAAACTCTCATCTGATATCATTCAGCTGCCCGTGCGTGTTCTCCCAAATACCCAAACAGCTTTCTTTGCTCTCATCTGCCCATGCCTGTTCTTTCGTCTCGATGTCCTTTTGGAGAGTCGACTAGAGACTTTGCTATACGGATTCTTCTTGGCATTTTTACCTCTATTTTCAAGTGAAGCTCCTGTAATTTTCTATTTCCCTCTCTCTCACTCTCTTTTTTTGTTTATTTGTTTTTTTTTTATTCCTTCTTTCTACGTTTACTCTTTTGTTTTCTCCTATACTCTATGTGGACCACTGTTATCATATTGTAGTTAGGGGTTTTTCTTTGAATTGCTAGATTTGTGCTTGCTTCTTCTATTTTGAGTTCATTGACCATTGATTTGTAGGGAGATTTGTTCTTTTGGGACAATGGTTATAAAGGGAGATTTGGGTTTTGTTGCTTCTTTATGTATTAATTTAGACCTTTAGATTTGAGGTGTTTTTCTAGAAAATTACAGGTTGAAATTTTGGATTGAAGTCAAAAGTTCATTGGTTATTAAATATCTACTGTATGATTTGCTTTTGTTGCCTTTTGTGGTGGGATTTTATTATCTGTTAGTTTTTTGAAGCTTAATTATACAGTTCCAGCATTAATTTGAAGCTTTCTTGGTGGTCATTCGGTTTTCTCTTCTAATAAGCCTTCTGGTGAGCATATGTTTTCTTTCTATATTTAGTTACTGAGTTGTCTAACTTGTCTTTTTGTTTAAAGCTCTACTGGGTTTCTTGAGCCGAGTATAGGTTCTATTGGATTTCTTGAACCGAGTATAGGCATTCATTTCTCTTGCATTGGTATATTTGTTAACTTGTAAACTCGAGTGAAAATAAGAAATTTCATTACTTGATTTTCATCTGTATATGTAGCTTGTGCATGAGATATGAAATTACGAACAGGGACTATTCCCATTCTCATTTCTTTATTGCTAAATTTGATTACTGACCTTAGTATAACATTAATATATGCAATGGTAGTGGGGTTGAGTTTGGTTGGTTATGTGAGATTCATCAAACTTTAATGTCATTTTTATTGGGTAGGCAGTTGGATTTTAATTCTATTGTGTTATCTACATCATTGTGCCACATTCCTGTTTGCTACTGGCTGGAGTTGGAGGGTTAATATTTTTTGAACACTTTTGGTAACAAGCACAGAATGCTGATAACCTGTGCTAACCTTCTTTGTCTTTTATACTTGTTCAACTCCCTTTCTGGGATGGGAAAGTGAGGACGTTGAATTCCCTGGAATGAATTAGTATTGGTTTTCTGGTGTTGTTGGTAATGTGAAAATCTGGGCTATATCCAATAATTGAGGGCAACTTATGACCTAGTTGGCAGAATGGATGCTTCACGTTCATAGGTTGAAGTATTATGTACATAGGACATTTGATTGGAAACCATTATAATTTGACAGGTGATTAGGTGTTTTGGAACTAAATATTTTTAATTAATATTTATATACTATATTAGCATCGTTTTTTAAAATTCAAATGCAATCATGTCTGGTTCCTTGAACACTTACTTAGTTTCATCTTTCTGCAAAGGGTAGAGGTTTTATTTCTATTTTTTTGTATTCACCTTTTGGATTGAACAAATTGGTTTTTTGTGCTGGGTATTATATTGAACATTAATATTGCTATTTGGCAGTTTCAAGAGCCCAAATTTACATCATTGAGTGAAAAATACCTTGGCAACCAAGATATGGGTTGCCATCATAACCCATATTTAATTATATATATCTTGCCAAGGTATATATATATATATATATATATATATATATATATATATATATATATATATATATATATATATTAAAATTTAACTAATATTTAAAAAACAGTTTTAAGTTATTTTCTACGCTTTTTCTTTATAATAAAAGTCATATTTTTATTTGATTTACAAATAACTTTTTTTATAACTGAAATTATACTATATTTTTCATTATTAAAATTAAATAATTATTTGAAAATTTATGAATTTACAATAATAATAATAATAATAATAATAATAATAATAATAAATTAATCATATTATTATAAAAAAATAAATAAATAATACATATAAAAAAATTATAAAAGCAAAATAAGTTTTTTTAAAAATAAAATAAAAAATTATTTTTATAGTTATTTAGTAGGCTATTAGTTGTGGATGAGTACACTCAAATAGTTCAGATGTAAATTAGCAACCAAACTTACATATTTAATTACAAATAAAAGATTGTATGTTTATTTTATTGCTATACTAATATCTATTTTTTCATGTCCTTTAATTTTAATGATTATTATGTTTTTTAATTTTACACTATTATGCAATTTAATGTAGTTATTTATTTATTTATTTATTTATTTAATTTTGGGTGTTAAATTTTATACAAGAATTTACTGACAGAATTTTTTTTTTCTTTTGGAACTACAGTCTGTCTCACTCTCTTTTGGTCACTATCTCTCGTTATTTTGTCCCTTGCTTTCAGTATCACACAGGTAAGTAATATTTTAATATGGCGTTTTAATTTGTAGATGCATGCATATCAATTTTTGAGGTGATAATTTTTTCTATTTGTAGAAATTTCGTAACATCTCACATTGTTCTCTGGGTGCAAATTTTATGTTGTGCACTTGGAGAACTAATGGGAGATGCTGCCGGAATTTTTACAAATATATGACATGTCATTATCTGTCTGTTATCGGTAGAGATGATACAATTCTAATTGGGTTAGGGCCTTACCTTTCAACGCATGATTGGGGATATGATGTAATTCTGATATATGACATATCATTACTAATATTCACTTAATTATTACACAGCTATTAGCAAAATGGGATCAGATCGGAGATGGATGTATGCTAGGTTAAAAGATGGTCTATTGACCTCAGAATTCATAGAAGGTATTGAACAATTCATAAACTAAAGTGTACATGTAATCATCGAAAGTGTCAGAATCGTAATTATGCTGATGAGAATACAATTCGGTTACATTTGATGAAGCATGGATTCGTGCTATATTATTATAAATGGATTCTACATGGGGAACCCCGCACAAGTAATATTGATAGTTAAAACATAAATGTTATGACAGCGAAGTCTGTTCAAGAGGTTGATAATAGCACAAGCAATACCTATGAGCAATTGGTAATGGATGCAGCAGGTCCTGATTTCTTTCAGGATGTAATGGAGGAGCCTCCAAATCCATCAGCTCAAAAATTATATGACATGTTACAAGCTGTTAATCAAGAGGTGTGGCCAGGTTGTGAAAGCCATTCGCAGCTCTCAGTTGTTGCAAGGATGTTGAACATCAAGGCAGAACATCATTTGTCAGAAAGGTGTTTTGATGACATTTGTCAACTTATGAAAGAGGTGTTACCGGATGAAAATTTAATGGCTGAAAACTTTTACAGTACGAAGAAGTTGGTCCGAGCATTGGGCCTACCTGTTGAGAAGATTCATTGTTGTACTAATGGATGTATGTTATATTGGGCTGAAGATAGTGAGTTAACGAATTGTAAATTTTGTGACCATCCATGGTTCAAGCGACATAGTCGAGGCTCTTCTAATTTTCAAACCAATGTGCCACATAAGAAAATGTACTACTTTCCTCTCACACAGAGATTGCAAAGATTATATGCTTCGAATGCAACAGCAAAAGAAATGAGATGGCATGCTGAGCATGACCATGAAGATGGGGTAACGTGTCATTGTTCAGATTCAATTACATGGAAGCATTTTAATAAAACACATCCTTCATTTGCTGCTGAGGTTCGGAATGTAAGGCTAGGACTGTGCACCGATGGGTTTCAACCATTCGGTTAGTCTGGACAACAATATTCATCTTGGCCAGTCATTGTCACTCCTTACAATTTGCCTCCTTGGTTATGTATGAAGGAAGAGTATATGTTCCTAACGGTAATAGTTCCTGGTCCAAGAAACCCAAAAGACAAATTGGATGTGTACTTACAGCCCCTTATTGCAGAGTTGAAACAGTTGTGGGAAGTTGGAGTTGAGACATATGATGCATCAAAGAAGAATAATTTTAATATGAGGGTTGCGTTATTATGGACAATAAGTGATTTCCCTGCATATTCAATGTTATCCGGTTGGAGCACAGCAGGCAAGACTGCTTGTCCGTATTATAGGGATGATTTAGATGCATTCACATTGACAAAGGGTGGTAAACAATCATGGTTTGACAATCACCGTAAATTCTTACTAGCTAACCATCCTTTCAGACGGAATAAAATTGCTTTTAGAAAGAATAAGATAGTTAAAAAAAGTGCTCCCCCCATTCTATCTGGTGAGGAAATTTTAGAACAAATAGAACATTTAGGATTAATGTGTGTCACAGATATGGGTGCAGATGAGAATAATAGTTGCAAAGCAAAAAACACGGGTTGGAAGAGACGGAGCATTTTTTGGGATTTGCCATATTGGAGTACTAACATGCTTCGCCATAACCTGGATGTCATGCATATAGAGAAATGTATTTGAAAATATTTTTAATACTGTGATGAATGTTGAAGGGAAGACGAAGGACAATGCAAAATCAAGGGAAGATTTGAAAGAGTTTTGTCACCGACCTGAGTTAGAGAGGGATATGGTAACAGGAAAGTATCCTAAAACATGTTACACATTAGACAAACAATCAAAAGCAGTGTTGTGTGAATGGCTTAAAAATCTTAGATTCCCAGATGGTTATGTGTCAAACATGGGTAGGTGTATAGACATGCGAAAACTAAAGTTGTTTGGGATGAAAAGCCATGATTGTCATGTCTTTATGCAAAGATTACTCCCAATAGCATTTAGGGAATTGCTTCCAAAAAATGTGTGGCAACCATTGACCGAATTGAGCAATTTCTTTAGAGAGTTAACTTCAACAACACTTAGAGAAGAAGCCATGCTACAGCTCAATGAAGAGATTCCTATAATATTATGTAAACTAGAGCGTATATTCCCTCCAAGTTTCTTTGACTCCATGGAACATCTCCCAGTGCATTTGGCTTATGAAGCATGGATTGCTGGTCCTGTGCAATATCGGTAGATGTATCCATTTGAAAGGTAACTAGTTTAATGTATTGTTGTATACTATCATTACATGGAGAAATAAAAACTTTGTTGTGACTAAATAGTAAATGGTACAGGTACCTTAGGAAGTTAAAAAATAATGTGAAAAATAAAGCCAAAGTGGAAGGTTCCATATGCAATGCATACTTAGTTGAAGAAGCATCGTCATTCTGCGCTCATTACTTTGAACCCCATGTCAACATAAGGCATCGAAAGGTTCCACACAATGATTTTACAGTTGAACATATGGATGAACATATAGGGAATCTATCAATTTTCACTCATTCCGGTAGGCCACTGGGAAAAGGAAAGGTTAGATATCTCACAGAACAAGAATTTCAAGCAGCACAAATGTACATCTTGTTGAATTGTATAGAAGTAAAACCGTATATTGAGTAAGTTTTTCTAATATTCAATTATTATAATTGTTGCAATGCCATTATTGATTCCAAACATGTAATTAACTATTTTCATTGTGTGCAGCATTTTTGTTAATGAGTTACACATGGCCAATCCAAATATCATTGATAAACAAGTTGATGAGAAACTAGAGCATGAATTTGATAAGTGGTTCAATAAATATGTTCACAATCCCTCCAACGATAAATAAAGCCAGTTTTTAAAGGATCTATCAAAGGGTCCATTAAGAAGTATTATGTCCTACAATAGTTATGTAGTTAATGGTTATAAATTTCACACTAAAAGTCATGGTTCGCATAGGGCAACGATGAACAGTGGGGTATGTATCAAGGGGACTAATTATAGTACTAATGAAAGTGACTACTATGGACAATTAATTGAAGTGCTACGATTGGAGTACCCTGGATTACCAATCAAAAGAACTGTATTGTTTAAATGTGATTGGTTTGATCCAACACCAAATGTGGGAACAAAGATTCATCCAAAATATAAACTTGTGGATATTAATCATAAAAGATCCTTCAATAGGTATGAACCATTTGTTCTTGCTATCCAAGCTGCTCAGGTGAATTATTCCATGTATCCAAGTTTAAAGCGTGACAAGGATGATTGGTGGGCCGTGTTTAAAATCAAAGCGAGATCTGTTATTGATCTTCCTGAGCAAGTGAATGTGACAACCCCCCCTGCACGGGAAGAACCATTTCAAGAAGATGAAATGGAAGTCCCTTTGATTCAAATTGATGATGATGATGATCAACAACAATATTTGAATGATCAAAATGGTGTTCTAGTTGAAATTAATGAAGAGGATGTTGAAGATGAAGAAGAGCTTGAGTTGGACTCAGAAAGCGATGAGGAATGCGATGATGTATATGATAGTGATACTAATTAGAATTAGGTATTTCTCTTAATGAATTTATATTTCTAAACTTGAAGTATAAATTATAACTATTGGAAAATTTCGTCTGTATTATGTATCATAAGTTGAATGAAGCTAACTAATTAATACAATTATTTATGCAGGATGCGAGGCAACGGTCGCAGGGGAGGTTTGTTGGGTCATTCACAGTCAAGGCAGTTACCTGTGCAGGATGAGCCCAATGATCAACTAGAATAATCTACACAGGGTCAGCCTCAGGTTCCTTCACGATCCACTGGGAGGTCGACACCAGATCCGGAGGGGTCTACTGCTTCAACACAGCAACGAGCTACACCTCCACCTCCACCGCCACCACCTATTACCCCATCTTCTGAGCCTGCAATTGGATCAACCTCTGGTCATGAAGGTCATTCAGTTGGGGCAGCACCAATATCATCAATGGATGGCCTATCACTCACTACATTTGGAAGAAAGAAACGAATAAAGCTCATTAATGGCACGTAAGTATTAAAAATTAATTAACTTTATCTATGATTTGGTATTACATATTATTGGCAATTGAAGTACCATGTTTCTACATTTACATAAAATCAATATATTTGCTGTCTTTCTTTTGTACAGGTTACATCCATATGAGGAATGTGCTAAGAAGATGAAGAATATCTTCAAGGAGAGGATGGACCTAGAGGGGCATTGTTGGAAAACTATCACGCCTGAAATAAAAGAGTTTTATTGGGATGAATTTCAGGTAATAAAATAAATATTTAAATATAATTAACTATCAGATAACTAATTTGCATAGTTTATGAAACCTCAAAAAAGAATGCTACGAACAAATATCATTTAAGTGATGAGAATTTGTGAATTAATGTAAAAGAACACAATTGAAGTATATTAATTCTTAAATGTTCTATGTACAGCTTGTGTGTTGAGGATGTTGAAAATATATATTGTTGTGAGTTGTTGTAGTTGGGGTGGATGTTATTTGTTGTTGAGAATATATGAAGTGTTTTTAACAGGTGCAATTAATACCTAATAACTAGGCTGGATTGTCCAAAATTAAGGGGAAATGCTGTCAATTTTTTTCTAAAATATTATCATACTAATACAACTGTCTTAATTTTTATTTGTTTTATAACAGAAATACTTTGATTGGCAAGAGGTGACTCCACTAGTAAAGGAAGCTTGGAGGCGTAAGGCTGCAGAGCGCTACAAGGCGCTAATGTGCAATGTCAGGAAAGGAAAATCCAAGGTCATCGTGCCTAATAGTACAATGCAAAAATGGAAGGAGGCATGGAGTAGCCCAGAGTTTAAAGCCAAGAGCCATCAGTTCACTGCTAACCGCTGTAGTGAGATAGGGGGAGTTGGGGCAGGCATCTCTAGACACACAAGGGGTTCAGTTTCACATGCTACTCACGCAGATAAAATGGTAAGGATTGTTAGTAGTATGCCCTAGAGCATATCATTTAGTATGTATCTTGTATATATTTTTATTAATAAAAGGCATTTCCACTTTTCCGTTTACATAATATATTTATGTGTAATAGAAAAGGTCCATTGATATTTTGTTAGAAATATTATTCTTAAGTTGTTAAGAATATGAGTGACAATATTTCTAGCACAAAGTATCATAAATAGGTTCACAATCGAGGATACTTCATAATAAAGACATGACTTATCCAGAAAGATTGTATTCATGTTTGTTCCCAAGTTATTTATATGAGATATAAATAAGATGGAATGGTGAGTCTCATGCCATATGACAAACATGATAGGCACTTATAAATGATAAGTAGGCCGAACCAGTGACACTTATGACAAGCACATGGAGTTTACTCTTGTCAATGTTTTGTCATAAATCATATCAGTGCATATAATCTTTAGACCTAAGATAGCACAGTTATCTTGTATATAGGTAGTTTGAGTTTGATACTGCTTTCATACTTGTACTGTGTATGGGTATATGGGCATGTGTTGGCTCCTACTAGTTATATATGGAGGTAGGTGTTGATCAAGATGGAATCTGTTCCTCTAAGTAAATAGAGATAAAATCCTATGTTCATTTAATTGTTCTTGATGTTTCAAGTTCCTGGCCAGGACAGATAGATTCTGATGAGAAAATCTTTTTAATCAAGAACTGGAATTAAAAGAGAACATAATATTCATAGCAAATGGAGTTTGACATAAACCATGACTCTAGCTTGAGTTGGGATTTTGTAACAGAGAGATTCTAGTGCGTGGTAACATATGATTATAGGTTCATTTAAGGTAAACCTTATTACTAATTGGGTGGCCATGGCATGCTATGCTAGGTGTTAACCATGGTCTATGAGGTTCATAAAATGATTTAGAGAAATCATTTATGGTAAGAAAGAGTCCTGATGATATTAAGAGTTGATATCATGTCTCATTGCCAATTAGTGATGAGCCTAGTAAGTCACACACGTACACAAGTTATCACCTATTTAAATATGATTTAATTAATTAATTAAAGAGTTTAATTGATTAATTAAATAGGTTTGGTTTGCAATTAAATTGCAAAGTCCCTAGCATGACTTGAAACCAAATCTAGATTATTGGATGTATAATATAAGTTAAATTTATATTTAAAGTGTTTAAATATGAATTTAATTAATGAGAAATTAATTAATAGAGATTAATTAATTAATTTATATTTGATATAAATTAATTAGAAGAAGAAAAATAATTATTTTGGGTTGAGAACTCAAAATTAAGACACAGGGGCATTTTGGTCATTTTGCAGTGTGACACGTGGCACCATGAGATGGTGACACATGGCATAACACATAAGCTTGCCAAATGTTTTTTAATCATGTAAGATGATTAAAATCAAGATTAAATATAGGTTTGACACTTGGCACAATGTGATTGGGCACTTAAACCTAGAGCTAATCAAAGGGTGACATGTGGCAAGGGTTTAATGTGTTAACCTAGCTATTTAAGTGTTGTTATGAGAAAATAAAATACAACCAGTAGCCACACTCCTTTGTCACGCCACTTTGAGGGTTTTCTTCTCTTCTTCTTCATCTCTCATCAATTCAAAGAGATTAGCCATCAATCTCTTGAATTAAGAACACTAGAAATTGTTTCTAGTGTCCTGTTTACATCTTTAATCTCTTAAAAGGCAGAACTTGATTTTCTAATTAATAGAAAAAGCTTTAGAAGCTATTCAAGGGCTGCCATAGGTGTTCTTGGTGTGGACAAGCTAGAGGGACAACATCCGTGTCTCAAGACGAATCTCAAAGCGCAGACATTGCGATTGCATCAAGAGGTTAGTGTAATCGTTCTTGATTTAATCTAGGGTTCTAAAATTAATCTGATTAATTTTAAAATCTTAAATGGCAAATACAGATCCAAAAACATATTAAAAGAGTTTTAATATGTTGTTTATCATTGAAATCAAATAGATAAAAATAAATCTTGCATGATGCATGTGACCCTAGGTGAAAATTTTTAAATTCAATGGTATAAACTTGTGTTTTTCACGCTTCCGTTCCTTCAATTGGTATCAGAGCCACTATATTTGCCATTTAGATTGATGATTATATGATTTAATTGTGTGTTTGATCATGAGATCAAAAGTTTATTGCTGGTTGTAAAGTCAAAGTGGCGGCACAAATGATGAACACCATGGTGCGCATGGTTGATGCATCACAATGGTGTGCAAAGGTAAATGGATGGTGAATGTGCAATTGTTGTATGATTTAAGATCCATTTTATGTCTAACTAAATTGCTTAATTAGAATTTTTATCACACAATTAAATTATGATTCAAATCAGAATTTTAAAAATTGTTTGAATGTGATTCAAATCTGAATTTTAAAAGTTGTTTGAATGTGATTCAAATCTGAATTTTTAAAGTTGTTTGAATCATATTTAAATCTGATTTTTTAAAATTGATTGAATAAAATTCAGATCTGATTTTTTAAAAAATATTTGAATGTGATTCAAATCTGATTTTTTAAAAAATGTTTGAATGTGATTCAAATATGAATTTTTAAAGTTGTTTGAATGTGATTCAAATCTGAATTTTTAAATTTGTTTGAATGAGATTCAAATCTGAATTTTTAAATTTATTTGAATTATATTCAAATCTGAATTTTTAAGTTGAATATGAGATATTCAATTTAATTTAAGTATGTATGTTTTATTTAATTGTTAAATAGTGATATGCATGATGGATGATCATGGACTATAAAAGACCAATGTGATTGGATTTATTTCTTTTATGTTTCCTTGGGATTGTAAATTAATTAATTTATTTTAATTTATTTTGGGCATGTATTATTAAGTTTGTAATAATTTTTGGGTTGTAATTTCATTTATTTAAGTTCTTGTAAATTCGCCTTGGTATGCCAAGGATTACTATGTAATATTGGATTGCAAGAAGTTCAAGGAGGTCAAGAGCATTGGTGGGACCAGTGGGAGGAATTCAAGATCAAGTGTTGATTATGTACTCCTTCAGCAACTCTTGTAAAATGAATGAATGAATGAAATGCACCTAGGAATGCCTTGATTCAATTCTTGGTGGCTCAGAATTGAATCCCTTAGAAAGTCCATGATCATACCATATTTACTGTTTATCCATGAATGCATGAGATGTATGGGAATGTATGCAATTATATGATATATGCATGCTAAATGGATAATGTGCAAAGTGAGACCTTAATAGTAAATAGAATGACCATAAAATCTTCCAAACAAATGATTAAGTTGGAAATGCTATAATTAAAGTAATTATAACATAGGCCCTCCATTGGGGCAATTATTTTAAGAAATTTTAAATAGTTGCATAAGATGCAATTTATTTAAGAGATTTTCTTAAGAATACTTGTTAAGCATGAGATGTTGTAAATATGTAAATGGTTTAGTGGCCAATATTGGATGTACCTGAGGACATTAAAATTATTTGCATAATTACTGGCTCAATGGGATCAACTTAACTAATGCAAGATAAGTCAATAATGGATGTACACAGATTTTGAGCATTAGGGGCTAGGTAAAGGATTGAACCTCACATGAGATGTGATGGGCAAGGAGTTGCTCACTTATAGTTTATTGTAATTCCAATAATGGATGTACCTGAGGATGATCAATAGAATTATAAGAATTCAATCACCCACTAGAAATCTATCCAACTAGGATTTCCGTTTTCTACTTTGGAAGTGTAGGATTCGCTAAGTTAGTGGGAGGACCAATTTGATTAAAAGACCATAATCATTTTGGTTAATTACATGATACATTTACTAATTAATCTGGTTATTTTCTGCAGTTAATTTTCTGATAAAAATGAGCACAAAACAACCACCACCATCCAATATTCTTGCAAGCATACTTGATCATAATAGGTTGACAGGACCTAATCATGCGATTGGCTAAGAAATTTGAAACTTGTCCTGAACCTTGAACATATAGGATATGTTCTAGATTCAAATGTTCCTGGTCCCTTACCTCCAGAGGCCACACAAGAGGAACATGAAACTTTGGACAAGTGGAAGGAGCATGATATGAGAGCTAAGTGTTACATGCTTGCTTCCATGAGTAATGAGTTACAGAAGCAACATGAGAACATGCAGAGTGCGAGTGAGATCCTCCTTCACCTACAAGAGTTGTATGGTGAGCACAAAGAGAATGCTAGGTATGAGATATCTAGACAATTATTCCGTATGAGGATGTCCGAGGGCGAGAATGTTGGGGATCATGTCCACAAGATGATTCGGCTGATTGAGCAGTTGGAACATCTTGACTTCAACATGGATTTCCAACTACAGACGGATTTAATCCTTCAGTCCCTTCCTGAGTCTTTTGGGAATTTTGTGACAAATTTCCATATGACTCAACAGGAATGCACCTTAGCTGGTTTACTCAACATGCTGGTTATTGCCCAAAAGAATATGCCAGGCAATAAAGGAAAAGAGGTAGCTTTGGTTGCATCTTCTTCTGCTGGAAAGTCCAACAAGAAGAAGGGCAATAAGAAAAAGAAACCTATTCCTGGTCCTTCTAAGAAAATAGCTAAACAGAAAAGGAAGACTAAAGCTGATGAAGGCAAAGGAAAGTGTTTCCACTGCCAACAGGAAAGTGTTTCCATTGCCAATAAGAAAGTGTTTCCATTGCCAGTAAGAAAGTGTTTCCACTGGCCAGAGTATAGCAATCTAAATGAATGCAATGCCGTGGTGAAAACCAACTCAAGTTCAAAATATATTTGGCACTTAAGGTTATGTCATGTTGCAGAAGATAGGATTACAAAATTGGAGAAAATGGGGATTCTATCCTTATTGGACTCTGAGCCTACTCCAACTTGTGAATCTTGCCTTCAGGGCAAAATGACTAGATCACCCTTTGTTGGACAGGGGCTAAGAGCTGAAAATATTTTGGAGCTAATACATAGTGATGTATATGGTCCATTTAAAGAAATGGCTAGAGGGGGCTTTCATTATTTTATTACCTTTACTGATGATAAATCAAGGTTTGGGTATTTGTATTTGATGAAATACAAACATGAATCTTTTGAAAAGTTCAAAGAATTTAAATCTGAAGTAGAAAATCAAACAGGAAAGAGTATTAAAGCTCTTCGATTAGATCGTGGAGGTGAATATTTGAGTACTAAATTTGATGAATACTTGAGAGAGTATGGCATTGTTTCTCAGCTGACTCCTCCAGGAAAGCCACAACTGAATAGTGTATCTGAAAGGAGAAATCATACCCTATTAGATATGGTACGTAGTATGATGAGCTATACTGATATGCTAATCTCCTTTTGGGGATTTGCATTAGAATCAGCTTTGTATATTCTGAATAGGATTCCATCAAAATCAGTTTCTTCCACACCTTATGAGATATGGCATGGAAGAAAACCAAGTCTTAAGCATGTTAAGATTTGGGGTTGTCCAGCTTATATCAAAAAGCTGAACACTGATAAATTGGAGACCAGATCAGAAAAGGGTCGATTTGTTGGATATCCAAAAGATAGTTTTGGATATTATTTTTATTTGCCTACTTCACAAAAGGTTGTGATAAGTAGAGATGCCACATTTCTTGAACAACAGTTTGTTCAAGAAGGAGGCAAAGGAAGGCAAATAGAGTTAGAATTGGAGAATTCTGACCAACCAATAGATCAGATGGATATAGATCCATCTAGTCAACCTATACCCGTTGATGAAACATCTACACTGTTCCTCGTAGAACAACCAGGTATCTCACCCACCGGTGAGATATGGTTTTCTTCATGAAGAAGAACAAGAGTTGTCTACTCATGAAGAAGTAGATCATGGAGATGATCCACTTACCTATGAAGAAGCTATATCAGATATAGACTCTTCAAAATGGATTGATGCTATGAAATCCGAGATTGATTCCATGTATAAGAATCAAGTTTGGGATCTTGTTGACCCACCTGAAGGTATTGTACCTATAAGGAACAAATGGGTTTTCAAGAAGAAAATTGGTTCTGATGGAAAGGTAGAGACCTATAAGGCAAGGCTAGTAGCGAAAGGGTTTCGCCAAAGGCAAGGAATCGACTATGAGGAGATTTTCTCGCCTGTTGCCATGCTTAAATCAATTAGGATTTTATTAGCAATAGCTGCATACTATGATTATGAGATTTGGCAGATGGATGTCAAAACAACTTTTCTCAATGGATACATTGAAGAAAACATTTTCATGGAACAACCTAGGGGATTTGAATCCCAAGATGGTTCCTAGGTATGCAAGCTAAAGCAATCCATTTATGGGTTGAAACAAGCTTCGAGGAGTTGGAACATCCGTTTTGATGAAGCCATTAAATCCTTTGGTTTTATCAAAAATGAGGATGAGCCATGTGTATATAAGAAGGTTAGTGACAGTGCTATCACTTTCCTTGTCTTATATGTGGATGACATACTGTTGATGGGTAATGACACAGGTATGTTGACGACTATAAAGGTATGGTTGTCAAATACATTCTCCATGAAAGACTTAGGGAAGGCAACCTATATTCTTGGGATTCGCATCTATAGAGATAGAGCGAAACGAATAATTGGTTTATCCTAAAGTTTATACTTGGAAAAAGTATTAAAGAGGTTTAACATGCTTGATTCCAAGAGAGGATTGTTACCAGTGAGACATGGTATCCATCTTTCTAAAGAGATGTCTCCAAAGACACCTGAAGAAAGAGATAAGATGGCCAGATTCCATATGCTTCGCTATTGGAAGTTTAATGTATGCAATGTTGTGTACTAGGCCTGATATCGCATATCTTTGTTAGTTTGACTAGCGGTATCAATTCAATCCGTGTTTGGAACATCGATAGTCACAAGACTATCCTTAAGTACTTGAGAAGAACTAAGGATTTATTCTTGATTTATGGAGGTGGAGACTTGCAATTGGATGGTTATACTGATTCTGATTTCCAATCAGATATCGATGATAGAAAGTCTACCTCTGGATATGTGTTCATTTGTAATGGAGGTGCGATCGGTTGGAAGAGTTCCAAGCGAGCACGATCAGAGATTTCACTACTGAAGCCGAGTATATTCTTTGCATCGAGATCTTTGCAAAGGAAGTCGTTTGGATAAAGAAGTTCGTAGTGAGAACTTACGTAGTTCCTTCCATTGAGTCAGCGGTTCCACTACCTTCGTGACAATAATGGAGCATCATACTGAGCTAAGGAACTAAGGTCTCACCAAAATCCAAACACATGGAAAGGCACTACCATATTATCGTGAGATATAGTTGGGCAAGGCAATATAGCCATGCAGAAAAATAACATCAGCTGAAAAATCCTGCTGATCCATTCACTAAGCTTTTGTCACAAGTTCAGTTAGATCGACATCTTGAGAAGATGGGTCTAAGGTATTGTAATGAATGGCTCTAGTGCTAGTGGGAGATTGTTAGTAGTATGCCCTAGAGCATATCATTTAGTATGTATCTTGTATATATTTTTATTAATAAAAGGCATTTCCATTTTTCCGTTTACATAATATATTTATGTGTAATAGAAAAGGTCCATTGATATTTTGTTAGAAATATTATTCTTAAGTTGTTAAGAATATGAGTGACAATATTTCTAGCACAAAGTATCATAAATAGGTTCACAATCGAGGATACTTCATAATAAGGACATGACTTATCCAAAAAGATTGTATTCATGTTTGTTCCCAAGTTATTTATATGAGATATAAATAAGATGGAATGGTGAGTCTCATGCCATATGACAAACATGATAGGCACTTATAAATGATAAGTAGGCCGAACCAGTGACACTTATGACAAGCACATGGAGTTTACTCTTGTCAATGTTTTGTCATAAATCATATTAGTGCATATAATCTTTAGACCTGAGATAGCACAGTTATCTTGTATATAGGTAGTTTGAGTTTGATACTGCTTTCATACTTGTACTGTGTATGGGTATATGGGCATGTGTTGGCTCCTACTAGTTATATATGGAGGTAGGTGTTGATCAAGATGGAATCTGTTCCTCTAAGTAAATAGAGATAAAATCCTATGTTCATTTAATTGTTCTTGATGTTTCAAGTTCTGGGCCAGGACAGATAGATTGATTCGTAAAAGAGTTTCTGATGAGAAAATCTTTTTAATCAAGAACTGGAATTCAAAGAGAACATAATATTCATAGCAAATGGAGTTTGACATAAACCATGACTCTAGCTTGAGTTGGGATTTTGTAACAGAGAGATTCTAGTGCGTGGTAACATATGATTATAGGTTCATTTAAGGTAAACCTTATTACTAATTGGGTGGCCATGGCATGCTATGCTAGGTGTTAACCATGGTCTATGAGGTTCATAAAATGATTTAGAGAAATCATTTATGGTAAGAAAGAGTCTGATGATATTAAGAGTTGATATCATGTCTCATTGCCAATTAGTGATGAGCCTAGTAAGTCACACACGCATACAATTTATCACCTATTTAAATATAATTTAATTAATTAATTAAAGAGTTTAATTGATTAATTAAATAGGTTTGGTTTGCAATTAAATTGCAAAGTCCCTAGCATGACTTGAAACCAAATCTAGATTATTGGATGTATAATATAAGTTAAATTTATATTTAAAGTGTTTAAATATGAATTTAATTAATGAGAAATTAATTAATAGAGATTAATTAATTAATTTATATTTGATATAAATTAATTAGAAGAAGAAAAATAATTATTTTGGGTTGAGAACTCAAAATTAAGACACATGGGCATTTTGGTCCTTTTGCGGTGACACATGGCACCATGAGATGGTGACACATGGCATAACACATAAGCTTGCCAAATGTTTTTTAATCATGTAAGATGATTAAAATCAAGATTAAATATAGGTTTGACACTTGGCACAATGTGATTGGGTCACTTAAACCTAGAGCTAATCAAAGGGTGACATGTGGCAAGGGTTTAATGTGTTAACCTAGCTATTTAAGTGTTGTTATGAGAAAATAAAATACAACCAGCAGCCACACTCCTTTGTCACGCCACTTTGAGGGTTTTCTTCTCTTCTTCTTCATCTCTCATCAATTCAAAGAGATTAGCCATCAATCTCTTGAATTAAGAACACTAGAAATTGTTT
Organism: Hevea brasiliensis; assembly: GCF_030052815.1. Classification (NCBI taxonomy): domain Eukaryota; kingdom Viridiplantae; phylum Streptophyta; class Magnoliopsida; order Malpighiales; family Euphorbiaceae; genus Hevea; species Hevea brasiliensis. The sequence continues at coordinate 22,339,055 of NC_079503.1, forward strand.
CTAGTGTCCTGTTTACATCTTTAATCTCTTAAAAGGCAGAACTTGATTTTCTAATTAATAGAAAAAGCTTTAGAAGCTATTCAAGGGCTGCCATAGGTGTTCTTGGTGTGGACAAGCTAGAGGGACAACATCCGTGTCCTCAAGACGAATCTCAAAGCGCAGACACGCCAGTTGCATCAAGAGGTTAGTGTAATCGTTCTTGATTTAATCTAGGGTTCTAAAATTAATCTGATTAATTTTAAAATCTTAAATGGAAAATACAGATCCAAAAACATATTAAAAGAGTTTTAATATGTTGTTTATCATTGAAATCAAATAGATAAAAATAAATCTTGCATGATGCATGTGACCCTAGGTGAAAATTTTTGAATTCAATGGTATAAACTTGTGTTTTTCACGCTTCCGTTCCTTCAAGGATTTCATATTTACTAGTTTTGTTATTATCTATCTACGTAGTAGTAGCATATAATTGAACATTATTATAAACATCACTAAAATCATTATATCTTTTCAGGAAGCCCAGCTTGGCCGAAGACCTTTTCCTTATGAACTTTTCCATAAGACCCACACTAGGAAAGGCACCTCTGATATGGTTGATTCACGAGCGCAATCAATTAAGGTAAGTGAACAAGGATTTTATGTCTTTCAATTATACCAAAAAAATGAATAAGTGAGTTTGTTTATTCGATTTCCAAGAAAAATAAATTTAAAATATGTGTATTAACTTATGCAGGATGCTTTTTTGGCGCTTAAGGAGCAATCGTCTCAACCACAAGAGGGGTGCAATGACCCTCCTGTTGTAGATGAGGTCGCACTATATTATCAAGTTGTGGGGGGGGGGGGGAGAGAGAAGAAAAACAGGGTTTATGGCATTGGATCTCAAGCATCAATTTTTTACCCTAGCTCATCACATGGATCATCTTCTACTGCATCCTATTGCGCTCAGTCGGAGGCAATGGAGGAAGAGATTCAACAATTGCATCAGACTGTTGCAACGCTCAAGGATAGTTTGGTTGCAATGGAGGAGAGAGACCGACAACGCGAGTTGATGCTAGAGGAGAGATACAGACAACGTGAGCAGACACTGGAGGAGCGCATGCAACAAATGATACAAAATATGATGGCACAAATGATGCAGGGTACGCAGTTTACAACCCCAACTCCAGATGCAACTCATCAAGATGATGGTAGAGAGGCTGATAGTGGCGATGAGTGATGATCTTGTTGATGACAAGTAGCTTGTTTTTTTGTTATTATGATATTTTATTTTTCCATACAGTACATTATTGTCATAACCCTCACTATCATATTTATATATAATATTGACTGATATTTGATATTTGACGGCCTGATATTATAAATATTCTGATATTGAGCATTTAAAATTAATATTATATTATATGCTTCAATACAGGAAATAATATATTAAATAAAAAAAAAAATTTTTCTACTAGTAATTTGAAACGGATTAGAAATGAATTTTTCCATTTCTAATCCAATAGCATAAGGATCGGTTTCAGAATTTAGAAACCGATTTGAAACGGAATTTCTGTTTCAAAAAAATTGAAACCAAAATATCAGTTTTTAAATTGAAACGGATTTTGAAACCGAATATATGTGGTTTCTAAATTTGAAACGGAATAGTGGTTTGAAAACAGCTTCAGAATTTGAAACAGACGCCATTTTCCGTTTCAAATTTATTTAGAAACTTGCGGATTTAAAACTGAATAATTCGGTTTCAAATTGGTTTCTAAATGTATTTAGAAACCGATTTTCACTGATTTGAAACCGAATATTCGGTTTCAAATGTCCTTTTTTCTTGTAGTGTGTTAGAAATATTTATTTGTTTTGGGGACTGTAATATAATTGTCATGTTGGGCCTGTAAACTTATTATTATATGCATATTTGTTGGACTGGATGAGGGAGCTGAGCTCCCATTTATTTTTATGACATTTGAGTATGTGGAGGGTGAGCTGAGCTCTCCAATTGATTATATATTGTGTTTACAGGTCGGGTGAGTCAAAACTCCCCGTTGAAAGGTCCACTTTATAGCCGGACTCTGTCCGGTTGAATTCTTAAAATTGGGCCCAAATGGGTCTTAGAGTTGGGTTAAGGAATAATTAGACTTACTATGGGCCTCGGGGGCTTTAGGCTGGCACAGATCCTAGTGCCGGTCCGGCCCGTAGGTTGGGTCGTGACAATTATCATGTTATGAAATTTATTAATTTGATTAATATAATATTTATTCATAAAATTCAACTATAAATTAGTGAAAAGAAAAGTTATTTTAACCATCTTAATTGTAAATGTGTTTTATGGCACTCACATATATTATAATATGAAAAATATATTTTAGTATAATTATTTCTAATAATTTAAATCACGGTGCTCATATTAGTTAAAATTATATATATTATATTTTTCAAATAATAAGTGCCTATATATATATATATATATATATATATATATATTACATTTAAATATAATATATATAATTTTTAAATATAAAATATATTAACTATTTAAATATAAATTTTGAAAAGTGATAGACTAACTTGTTTGATTTTGAAATACATAGACTAAGCCGTTAATTTCATAAAAATGTCAAAAACTTAATTGTTTCAATTAAAACTTGGCTAGTTGATACTAAATTGTCAGGGAATATTTTATTGATAGATTAAAAAGTTAGGAGTTAAGCTAGTTTAAATTTAAAAATATAACATATCCATAAGATGAGTGTGGCAAAAATACGAATGTTAAGATGAATATCCAGTAACGCAATAATGTATAAAATTAGAAATGATAATATTCATTAGATAATGTATGTAGTTTGGGTTAAGCATTCAGTAAGTTTAGTTCAAATTGACCCAAACCACCCAAACCAAAATAATTAAAATCTTAAAAATATAAATAGAATCAAATCAATTTTATAAGAGAATTGTGTTAAAAGAACCAAACTAATTTGGTTCGGTGCAATTCGATTTCATCGGTTTTAGCTTTTACTCCTCCAACCACCCCAAGCTCAAAATTGCCTTCCTTGCCCTTCCAACAATGAACTTTACTTTGCATAATCAATTTAACCAAAAAGGGATCAAATAAGCATGATCAATTAACCAAAAGTAACAGAGTGATTGGCCATTTCATGATTTTAATTAAACTTAAAAGAAGGACAAATTAAACTCAAATGGAAAAATGAAGAAGGGAAATTGATATTGCAGTGATCCTTTTCAATACAAATCAAACACAAAAATAGTTCCATTTTATTATTTAAAGGAAATAAAGATAAAATATGGTTCTAAACTAAACAAAAATAATGCTTCGATCCTCTAATGAAATCAACTCAAATAAAGGAAACCAAATAGGAATAAAATCCTCAAAATCAAAGGAATTAAGAATCCACAAATCTATTAATTATAGTCAATGAACACAACAAATAGTTGAGGATTGCTTCAACAATAGCATAGACAAACGACTTCAACTTCAATGGCAGTCAAGGCAAGGGTCAAGGCAATTGGCAACACGCAATAGAACGAACTTTGGCTAAATTGATTCGACTGGTGATAGTCGAGTTTGAGGTGGTTGAGACCTTTGATTTTTGTAATTTCAGCTAAGTCTTCAATAGTAGAATCAATAAGCAATGGGTTGAAGAAAAGGACGAAGCAGTTGATGGCTATAAAGGAAAGGGAAAGGTAAAATGAGAGGGTAGGGTTTGTGAGAAAAAGATGAATATATACTAAAGATTTGAATTAAAATAGACGGCTCGGATTTGATATTCTTATTAGTGTTAAGTTAAAAAAAAAAAAAAGGCTTATGTTGGTTAGAAAACAAGACCCCTAAAAGTATTTAAAACACTGTAACCACTATGTTACTAGCCATCTATATAAAACTTTTCTTTGTCTACTTCATTTATTTCAATTTGGTTCAGTTCAACAGATTTTTTTTTTTTTTTGCACAAAATATAACCACACCAAAATAAGAAAAATCCTAAAAAATAAAACTAAGTCAAACCAAAATATTGTATAAACCGAACCAAATTACCAAATTAAATCAGTTCAGTTAGTTTATTTGGTTTAAATCGAATAGTGCTCACCCCTATATGTAACACTTATTAGAGATAAAATGAGAGATGGTGATTAATATGGTTTAGTCATGTCCCATATAGAAAATCAAATGCCATAGCATGAAAGTATGATAAGTTAGTAATAAAATGATTAATTATGAAGAGGAAGGGGAGATATAAGATGATGCGGATGGAATTAACATAAAATGATTTACAAATTTTGAATATTAATGTTGATTTAGTGTTTTACATAGCTGGACAATGAAAAAAGATTTATATAGCCGACTTTAATCCATTTGGGGTTAAAGTTTAATTATTATTTTTATTATTTTAAAAAATAAATTTTATTTAATTAATTATTAGAATACATAAAATGTACTTGGTTATATATATATATATATATATATATATATATAATTTTTTGTAAGTTAATTTGGTTTACAAAAAGTGAGAAAAAAAAGAGAAATTAATTGTTTAAAGTCAAACCCGAATTAGATTTACCAATTAGTTTAATGGGAAATCGAAGCTTGAGCCAATGCAATACGTTTACAAAAACCTATTTTCATAAATTCATTTCCCTCCATGTGGGGTAGATCCAAAAAGCAGGCTCTCAATTTTATTAAGGAGAGAATTGAAGCTAAAACCCAATCATGGAAACAAAATATTTTGTCACAGGCTGGTAGAGAGGTTTTGGTGAAAGCGGCTCTTAATGTCATCCCTGCCTATGCTATGGCAATCCTCAAATTCCCTAAAAGCTTTTTTTCAATAGCTGAATAGCAGGGTCTCAAGTTTCTGGTGGGGGTGCGAGGATGATGATAGGAAATTATGTTGGATTGGATGGAAGAAAGCCTCTTGTCCAAAACATATGGGAGGCATGGGTTTTAGAGAATTTGAAAATTTCAAAATTGCTGCTTTCCTAGTGAAACAAGGATGGAGGATGTTATCTAATCCTTCTAGTTTGTGGGCTCGTATCATTAAAGGTCTTTATTTTCCTCATAGCTCCTTTTGGCAGGCCAAAGTCAAGGAAAAAAGCTCTTGGATCTAGAAGCCTTTCTCAATAATATTCCTCTCGTCATTCCTTGTGCATAGATGATAATCTTTGGAAAAGATTTTGGAGGCTCCCAATCTTGCCTAAAGTCAAAGTCTTTCTTTAGAAAGCTATACATAATGCTTTGCCTGTTAGGGACAACATTTCAAGAAGAGGCATAAATATTAATCCCATCTGTTCAATCTGTTGTAAAGATGTAGAAACTTTAGAGCACTGTTTCTTTTAGTGTACCCATGCTGCAGCAACTTGGTTTGCTGGCCCTTGCTCGTATAAACCAAATCCTGTGGGCTTCTATTCTTTTGCTATCTTGTGGTCTAGACTAGTCCAAGAGGAGGCTAAAGGTAGTTTTTCTCAAGATTTGCTTATTGTTACTGCTATAACTTATTGGCAGGTGTGGAAGGAAAGAAATAAGGTGATGTTTGACCATTGTTGCCTAAACCTGAGAAATACTATGTCTCGTATTGTAGATATGTTGAAGGATATGCAAATACAAAAATCTGATAATCAAGTCCCAACCTTGAGCCTTCATCAGGTTCCCATCCAGCAGAGATGGATTCCCCCTAGTAGAGGTTTTGTGAAATTTAATTGTGATGATGCTTGGAAAGGTCATTCTCTTCATGCTTCTGTTGGAGTCATTGCAAGAAATTCCAAGGGAGTTTTGTTAGGTGGAGTAGTAAAGAATATTTGTTGTTCTTCCCCTCTTCAAGGAGAAGCTTTGGCTGCCCTGAGGCCATGAGATGTAAATCCATTGTTATTGAATCAGATTTTGCCATCCTTATCTCTACTCTTAATGATCCAGATAATAATCCCCCTTGGGAAATTCAGGCACCCATTGCAGCAATTCTCAGCTTTGTTCCTCTTTTTGAGCAGGTTAATTTTTCTCATGTGGGTAGAAAGGGTAATATCGTGGCCCATAAGTTGGTTAAGTTGTGTTTCAATAGGAATCTGCAGTGTAATTGGTTATCTAACCCTCCAAAAGACATATGGAATATTGTTTCTTTTGATGCTAGCGTGGCCTTGTAATGCAATTTTTGCAATTCAAAAAAAGAAAAAAAAATTGTGAATTTATACGAATCGGCTAGATTAGAAAAAGAGAATCAGCACAAATGTTTTAGCCCAGAGACTCAAATTTGAGTCAAGCAATGAATTTTAAATGTTGCCATCACTTGGAATATAAAAAACAATTTTATATTTTTTACATATAAATTGAATTATATTAAAATTATTTTTTATTAACTTAAATTATATTATATTAATAAAAAGCAATTAATAAATATTCAATTGTAATAATTATAAAAAAATGAAAATTTTTGCATTTTACCAATTTGTGACTTGAGTAACTAATGAAATCAATAATTTATTTTATTAGCATATTAATTTGAATTATTAAATTAATTTTCTGTTTTGGTTTTTTATTACAAAAATATAAAATTCTCTTTACTTATTATGCTATAAAATTTTATTATATTAAATTTATTTTTTATATAATAAATAAATTTATTATCATGAAAATTTATTTTTAATATTTTTATTCTTTTTTATAATCATTATGATTTAATAGTTATTAATTATTCAATATTAGTATAATATAAGTTATTTTTTAAAAAATATTTATATATTAAAATTTAATGATCCTTGTAATTAAAGTTGAATTTATATTAATCTTATAAATATAAAAAACATCTTATTTAATCGTAGATTTAAAATACTTATAAAATAATGTTATTTAAAATTCAATTTAATAAATAAATAAACTGATATTATTTGAAATTTACAATTTAAACTGATATTATTTGAAATTTACAATTATCATTAATTTATACTAAATTAAAATTAAAATTTTATTTTAATTTTTAATCCAAATATAACATAAAATTGTTTTAATAATTATAGAATATATTAAATTACTAATGAATACAATGTAAACATTAAATGTTTAATCTTATGTTTTCACAACTATCAGATAGTTTATTATTTTATTTTAGTAACATCATTTTATGTTAATTTTTAAAATTATACTAAAAAATTTTATTAATAATAAATTTCTTAATTAATTATGTTAAATGTAATTTAAATTTATATTAAAATTTTAATTAATTATATGTTCATAAAAAATAAATTAGATTACCTTTTCTTAAATAATTATTAATTATTTTCATTTAAATAGTCCTTCATTAAAAAAAATAACAATATAATATCTTTGTTGTATAATTGAAATAAAAAAAAGATTATATATATATAAAGCAAATATAATAATAAGTATATTTAAAGATATTCTCTTAAATATTATGTTAATATTTAAAAAAAATAATAAAAAATTTTAAAAATTCATAATAATTTTTTAATTTGTGATCAATTTTTTTCTTATTTTTTTATATTTTCATTTTATTCTTATAATTGAAATTTGATTAGTGAAAAGGAGGAACATTTTAAAATCCCTATAAGCCTTGTTCAAGAAAAATGAACAACGAATTTAATTTCAAATGTTAATAAATAAATTTTTAATAGTAATTAGTATAATTTTTTATTTGATAAAGATATAAAAATATACATTATTTATTTTTAAATGTGAAATAAATTTATTAACAAATTATTTTTATTATTTTTAAAATTGTATTAATTTTAATTTTATAATACGTCAGATTTAAGTAGGTTGATTTTCATGAGAACTCTTATCATTACCATCCTAAATTTCGGATTGATGGGTCAACTCGAAAAATCAATGAATTCGATCTGAAATCAGTTTGATTTTGTATTTAACCGAAAATTAGAATAAACTGGAAGAACCATCTCTGACCGGCCCGTTACGTTTGAACCGCAACGAATCGCACGATTCGGACCGGTTCTTTTATGGGTGCAAAAACGGCGTTCAACTGCAGTGTTTTGATCTTTTGTGCTGCGTTTGGTTTTCCTCAGAATCCAAGGGGCAGAGAAGAGTTCAGAACTCGAAAATACAAATCCCTAACCCATTTCTTCCTCCAATTTGTTGCTGCCAGAGACTCTCCTTCCCGTCGATCATTGACTGTCAAAGCTTTTACTGTGTTTCACTTTTGACTTCGAATCGGCCAGTGTTCACGGTCGAAGCCAAGAGTCAGAGTGTTCACTGTGTATTGTCGACTGCCAGAAGCTCCATTGTCGAAGCCAAGAACCAGATTTCACAGAAGCCAAAGCAGAAGGTCTATTGGTAGTCTGCTGGTTCGTAGTTACAGCTGGTTTTGCTTATATATTTCTTTGGTCCTCTTTCAATTATCAAATACTGTTTTCCTCAAAAGCAACATCATAATATTTTTACTAAATCTGAAGAACATAGTGCTCTGTCTGTTGTACCAGATCTGAGGAATCAATTTCGTCTGTAGGTAATGGAGACACTTCTTTTGATTAAATCACAAACGCATAATTAGCCTTAGCATTGGTACTTGTCCTAAAGCTAATACAATTTGAAATGACCAAAAGGAGATCATGTTGAAACAAAAAATGCTTTTTCATAAGAATAAAGTAATGTTAAGTTCAATGGATATTGCTTCTAAATAAATGTCTAACCCAATACACCCAAGTACGTTTCTTTATCAACAAGTTGTTTAAAGTGGAATTTGATTTAAAATATTGAAGCTGCCCCATTTCTGGTCATATCTGTGAATTTTGAATATTGAAATGTGAAAATTTTCTTTCTTTCTTTGTTTCTCCTGAATACATCAAACTGTTGATTCCTGTCAGGCATATGCAAGATGTACTCCAGAATAGCACAAATTCGCCTTGTGAGTTCACATCATGAGGTTTATGAGCCATGTGATGATTCATTTGCATTAGTTGATGCACTTCTAGCTGATCAAACTAACCTTTTGGAGCATAATCCTAGATTATGTGTGGAAGTGGGTTGTGGTAGTGGTTATGTTATTACCTCTCTTGCTCTTATGCTCAGGCAGCGTGTTCCTGGGGTCTACTATATAGCCACTGACCTCAACCCTCATGCAATTAGTGTAACGCATGAGACACTGGAAGCACATGGTGTTCATGCAGAGTTGATACACACTGACATTGTGTCTGGACTGGAAAAGCGACTGGCAGGGATGGTAGATGTGATGGTTGTGAACCCACCTTATGTCCCAACACCTGATGATGAAGTGGGTTGTGACGGAATTACTTCTGCTTGGGCTGGAGGGGAGAATGGTCGGAGAGTTATCGACAGGATATTGCCCATTGCGGATGTTCTTTTGTCTGACAGAGGCTGGTTATACATGGTCACTCTTGCAGCAAATGATCCTTCACAGATATGCCGTCTAATGAGAAAGAAGGGTTATGCTTCTAGAATTGTCGTCCAGAGATCAACAGAAGAAGAGAGTCTTCTTGTCATCAAGTTCTGGCGGGATCCTGACACTCAATTGGATGCAAAGAAAACCATAACAAACAAAACAATTCCTGAAAGGGTCGTGGAGTCACTGTTTTCGCAGTTTTGTCAATTGCCATTCTCGAGAAATGGTGGTAGCAACAGCTGATCAATGAGAAGGTAAAGTTCATGCCTTTGCCTCTTGTTTGGTCATTATTTCTGTTTCGTTTATATATTTTCATGTTGTTCCTTGGGATGTTTGCGTTCTATGCTCCCTCATTATTTGCTGCCAATATGTTGTATTCATATTTTTATTGAAAGCAGCATCAATTTACTCTCGCTGTTCCATATGAATGTCTCTCACCAGCCTCTACCTCCCCCTTTCTCCTATTTCTGTATCCTCATTCTTTCACTTTGTGGTCACGGTTGCACGAGTTTAATGCTTTTGGCCGGCCATAAAAAAGAATGTAAAAAGTGGATAGAGGAAACAGAGCATACCTCAACTGATATCTGAGCTGTTCTATTAGTCTTTTATTTTCCTATCTTTAGTACTAATCCATTTTTTTTCTCAGATCTTTTATCTATCAGTAGGTTCGAACTTATCTGTCCCCGATAATAACCTTACATTTCACAGGACATATTTGCATGTATGGGTATTGTAGAACAAGTCTAGACCTTCCTTCTAGCAAGTCTTAAAGAACATGGATCTCAATCTTTTGAATTATGACTTCATCTACAACTTGAAGGAGAGTCTCCTTGTACATGACATGAAGTTCAACTTATTTGTTGATTTTGGATGTATTAGTTGTTTGGTTCTAAACCACTTCTTTGAATATCTCGGAAATCCAATTCATAACATTGTACTTGAAACATTATTGACGACTTTCAAATATCAATTACCTTACTATCAAGACATTTATTGTCTTGCATTGTCTGAAAATTTTCTTGCTGATGGTCCTTCAGTCTTCATAAAAGCATGTAGGCAAAGTTAAGTTAGAGCACAGCAGAAAGCACCGGCAGGTCATAGTTGTTTATGATCTGGAATCAGATTGGTTTCAGATGTAGTGATGAGTCGACATTCATATATTCATCGAAGCCCTATGCATGCTTCAACTAGACGTGGAGTTTCAGTGTAAAGGATGATCAACAATCTTGTGTAAGATGAGGCCATTTTTATGTTCAGATTTTGTTTGGCTTAGGCCAGATAATGATTGTGTACGTAATGCGAGTTCTCCATGAGTGAGGGTTTTTTCTCTCTCTCTCTCTCCCTCTCTCTCTCTCTCTCTCTCTCTCTCTTAGCATTGCATTTCTGTTTTTGCTGTATGCCTACGTTTATATTACAGGATGAAACAATTCAAGACTCTACGATTTGTGAAAATGTTACACTATATATATATATATATATATATATATATATACATATACTTCCTTGCATTTTCTTTTTCAAATGGTAGGAATACAAATACAATTAATTTCACTGAATCTGAACTCTAGCTGATAAATCGGAGAAAAAATCTAAATATACCCCTATGCTTTTTAGAAGGTCCAAATAAATCAATTTTAACTTTGTCACAACTTTTTATTTTAAGTTAACTTCTACCCAATTTTTTTTTAAATTTTTTAATCATCAAATGTTAATTTTATAATTTTAAGTACTAGAAATTGTTTATTATATAAAAAAAAAAAAAAAAAAACTAGTCTCTTCCAAACTAACCTTCAATTTCACAAACCCACAGGCATGATTCTTTTTTTCTTTTTTTTTCTCCATCTGTTAAATCTCCCAAGGCGTGAACAAATTCCTTCCCTTGCCCCATTCTTTTCCCCGCCGACGATGGCTCCATTCCTCGCTTCTCCATTTTTACGTCGCAGACCCATTTCGGACCCATATTGTTGTTGTACCTTCCTCACAAACGCAGACTTGAAAGGTAAAGGCAAGGGGTTTTCAGCAGCATCATAAGAACGAGTAGCCTTTTTAACAGCGTTGAAATTGCCAAGCCAAACCTGTGTTTTCTAGCCAAGGTCAAAAATCTAAGGTTAAAATGTGAGATGGGTTGGGTTAGTGAAAGGCAGGAAAGAGAAACTTTGTGTTTGTAGGGTTCTTGTTTTATTGAGCTGCTGGGGTTTGTTGGATTGTTGCATATTTCTCTAAGTTACTGGTTTGCTGTGACATGTTTTTTGCATTCTTGAATTTGTTCTCTTTTTTCAATTTTTATTCTAATTAAAATAATAAAAAAAAATTTAATAATTAAATTTAAAAAAAATATTTTATTGTTAAAATATAATATTTATTAGAGCAGGACTTATTTGAAGTTTTATGAAAACTTCAAGAATAATTTGGACAAAAAAAATTCAAAAATGCTTTATTTGAATTTTGACCAAAAGTATATCCTATGTTTGGATTGTGAGATTTGACTCTATGGATTTAGATTTGAATTAAATGCATTGTTTTGGATATTCTATATGAAAAAAAATTTGAATTTGGTCCAAATCTCATGTATTTCAAATCCATTAAATGTATAAGCTTTACATCTACCATAATTTTTAGGCATTTCTATGAAAATTTTCTTTTATTAGCCAAACAAAAAATTTTTAAATTTATAAATTTCAAATTCTAAATTTTAAATCCAACATATGAAATCTAAATTTTAAATTCAAATGCTATAATCCAAACACAACCTTAAAGTATTTTATAAATGAATAACCTTCTTAATATTTATGAAATATTAAGTATATATTAAAAATAAAAAAAAAGCATATCATTTGATAAAATTTCTTGTATTACTATAAATAAAAAGATAATAGTTAAATAATATTTTATTTATTAACTAAATATAAGTATAAATTTTTAAATATTAAAATATTAATATCACTAATATTTTTGAAATTTTTAATTTTAAAAATTTTAAATTAATTGGGTCATATGGTTAATAAATCATCGGTTCAATCACGGAGTCATCTAAATTTTTTTAAGTTAACTTCTTATTTGATTCAATAAAAGAAATGACTCGATTTTATGTCAGATCATTATTTCATCGGATCAACCTACTGGAGTTGGTATCAATACAACCGAAATATAGATTGAAAGGAGGCAAAGTCACAGCTTGAAAAGGAGGCAAAGGCTTCATAGGCACAACCAATTTGATTGAAAATTCAATAATTATTGGTGAATAGACTATTCCCATTTTTATTTAAGAGTACTGCTATCTTACTTGAGTATCAATAATTATGAATAGTTCAAATGTATAGGTATCTGGATTTAATTATTAAAAATTTACTATTTAGACATTGAATTTTATTATTATTAATGATTTAATCTTTATATTTTAGAAATTAAATTATTTAATTCTTTAGTTTTTACTCTATCAAAATTAGAAGTACCTCCATTTATTTTGTTGTCAATGTTAAGTAAAAAGACAAAATACCCTAACTTTGATTTTTTCTTTCATTTCCTTTTTCAGTCACATTCATCTTCCTCCACCTGAACCACCATCAACCCACCATATTTGTCGTTGCCATAGCCACAGCTAACTCAACTCAACTAAACTAATATTTTATCTCAAAAATTTAGGATCGACTATATGAATTCTCTTTCTCCACTCTAAACGATTTTATGATAATTACCATAGTCACAGCCATCCAATATTTTTCCAAACAAGCTCTAATCATGCTTCGCACCAAGAATAAAGCCTCCTTGTCGTCTGATCTCCATTTCATTCAAGGTACTCCTAGCTCAAAACACACTCCTTGAAACCAAAACTGCAATCTTTCTGTGTCCCAGAGATCATGACCCTTTACTCAAGATATTAGCTCTCGATCTCATGGGTCACAAGAGATGTCCTTAAAGCTCGGGTCAGTGCTGTCTTCATCGCGCGTGAAGTCGATCGAGAGGAAAGAGCATGGGGATGCATTGGTCAAAAGGGCTGAATTGAAGATGGCTGTGAATCGAAGGGTTGAGTTCTTTATTGGTGCTGTTGTTGCCAAGTTCTTTGTTGGTTTCTTGACCTGTATTAAGAGCTAAATTGGCCAATGGAATGGGTCATAATTATTATGAAGAACCTGTATAGTATCTTTTTTTTAATTTCTTTTTTCGAGCACGGGTGGGTTAATGAAAATTGAAAGAGATGAATTTGAAAAGGAAAACAAAATAGATTATAAAACAAAAACTTTTAGATAAATATTTAGAAAAAGAATTTAAAGGAAACCATCCAGTCATTGTTTTGGACGAAAAAATGTAATTCCATTATTTAGAGCTCTTGGGTAGCAGGTCATTCTTTAGTCTACATGATCACGAAAACGAAATTTAATTTAAATAATTGAAATTATAATTTTGTTGAAAATTTTGTATTTTCTGCAATATGATGATTAGACAGAAATAAAGAGATGATAAGTTGAGACGGGAAAGCCAAAAAAAGGAGAGTGAAAAATGTTGATATATATATATATGAAAAGAGAAACCGTAAGAGGTAATTTACCTTTCCATCCTCATAAAACGCGGACAAAACACAAGCACATAGTGTAAATGAGTAAAACTAATCTTGAGGTACTTGAGATTGACTTAAAAATACTAGAAATCTAATCAAATCAAATTTGAGTACTAAGCGGTTCAAGCTTAATTAAATTTGCTAAGTCCAATTTCAAACTTCGAATTTTAGAATCGAATCAAGTTTGAGCTATTCTACTTAGCTCATTTACGCCAGTAGCCCTAGTTGTCCATATTTCATGCCTCACCTACACAATGAGAAGAGATCAAATTCAAGATAAAGGCACCTTTAATTCCAAGAGGAAAATACCAAACAAAAAGGTTTTATAACTTTCACATTAACTCAGGAAAGGTAAATGTGATTACACGCACACTTGCGTGCATATACACGTAGGAGTTCAGTAGTCTTACCAGTAAGCATCGGAACTTGTCCGTCTTCTCCATCTGACCTGTATCAGAATTTCCATTAGAAAAGCTTTCAGTTAATATTTTTGGATCTTCGGAAATTTTTCCCATGCCACCAAAAGCTTATCAAACAGCAATATCAATTATCAAGTATATAGTTGCTACCAAAACATACCCAACTCTAAGACAACTTCACATAATGACAAAAGAAAAAGCAGAACTTCCAGAAATTGTAGGTCATAAAATGAGGGAGATCCTCCTAGTCTTCTTAGTAGATGTTCTGGTAATAACATCACAAATCTCTCTTCTTCGTTTGTTGTTGGTGTACGTGGTGGCAGTGGTGACGGCGTTCTTGCTCTTCTTGTTATTGATGTTGATATCCTTGTTTTCATCACCATTGTTATTGTTCCCATTCATGCCCAGGGACTTACTTCCCATAACTTTTAAAGCATCTTTAACGAAAACCCTGAGCCTCCAAAGTGTCAATTCACTCTATGGGGAGAAACATAGAATAAAAGTAATGTTATTATTAATTAGCCAATATAGCATTGTTGAGAAAATATAATTCAGAACCCAACTATACAAAATAATATAGACCATTCCCAAACATGAGCATGAGATTGCCACCTGAGCATCCATGTCAAGTTCCACCTCTTCAGCTGTTGCTTGGAAGCTTGGATTATCAGCAGCAACTATATCCAGTGCCCTAGTCAGATCTTCAGGAGATAATTGATTGAGAGCTGTCACCAATTTCTTTTTCTCTTCAACAGACATTTTTCTGGATCAAGTTTTGCGCAGTTAAGAGAAAATGTAATAATGAACCATATTTGCCACCACAATTAGCCAGGGATACACATGCACAAACAGTGTAACAGCATATATGCAAGCATTTATTGACATACCAAGCACAATGATGTTGGCTTGGCCAACAAAAATGACTTCATATCCCATTTACCTTGTCCAACAACTGCTTGTATAAAGAATTATTAAGATTTGATACTACATACAATCCCGGCGTGCATGTGGACCACATCAATAACTTACATATAATGGTAAAATCTATGGCACAAACATCCATATCAATGAAATGAATTTCAAAGTAATAATGTAGGAAAGTGAAAATGGTTATAGATGTTTCGCACAAACCTGCAATTCTGAACTACCATTTTTCTGAGTTTGTCCAGTTGTGTATCAACTTCACAAAGCTGAAAACATTTTAAAATAAATGGATCAAAACGACTGACATGTTACAATCGTGCACATAACATTCAACTTTTGAACAATATAGCATAATTTTGTATTTTTAAGAGAAAAAATACTTGATGCAGAATTGCAGAACCAATTGGTATTGGTGGAATTTGGGCGAGAAACAAATTCTTAAATTGAAGAGATACTAATTCTCAATTTATTTGCTCAAATGATAGTCAATAATCATAATAAAATCTCTAAATATGCAGAGATCCTAGACCCTAATTATAGTTATTTGCAACTCCAACTACATTAGGATTTAGAAACACTAACTCGATCCTAGTTAGGAATCAACAAATCAAATAAAAATTCTGAATAAAATAAACTTCTACTTCCTATATTTTTTCCTAAAATAAGTAGTTCTAAATGGAAATTATAAAAATTACTCTGTTGTTTCACACAATTTCACTTCAGGGTTTGCGATTCACTTTGTGACTAAGTGTTACCTTGTTCTTGAGGTTTCACTCCGTTAGCAAACCGTGAATCTCCTTTCATCATCAATTGCATGTTGATGTGGATTAAAAAGGTAGTCTTATAATATTTTTAAACACTTTTTGAATAATTAAAAATGTGAAAATTCAGAAAAAAAAAATAGTCATCAATCCAAACTTTAGTGAAATACCTCCTTCGAGCTTGAAAAGTAGAGTTCCTGTTGAGATAAAAATGCTTGAGACTTTTCAAGTGCACAACGTCCAGTAGCAATGGAATAGAGAAGCTATTGACAGGACAATATTTGATTATGCTTCCAATGGAGCCTAAACTTGGAAAGATGCTCATATTAGTTGCTGGCCTTATTGTTAGAGATCCTTCCTTGAAACCAGTGGATGAGAAGGATGTAAGTCACTTCTTAATTCTTTTGTTGCTTAGCGAAGCTTGCATGCTCTCTATGCTTCAGTAAGGATAGCAACAGAAGAATCAACTTAATCTGATGAATGTTGTAATTTTGTTTATCTATTTCTGTTAGAAGGCCTAAGAACTTTGACAAGTGATAACACTAAACCAATATGGGCAAAGACACCCCAGAGTCCCAGACTGGTGCTAGGAGTGCTATCTGCCACTAGACCTAGTGGGGGAGTTAAAATATTGAATTCTTGTGTTTAGACGTTAGGCAAAACTTGCTAACAACGAAGCTGCATATACATTTCTTCCATACATACATTCCACTGATTCCTCATAACCTTCTTGAAGATGTAAATTGTATTTGACAACATATACATGCTTTGTTTTTATGAGGAAAAAAGGGTAGAACAAAGTATAAGAACCATCATCCCACCCACAAAAACTACTCAGGTAACTCAATAAAAAAAATTATGCAGTAGTTTTGCATGAACCATTTTTGCCAATGAAAGCCTATGAATGGCTTTGACAGCTAGTCCATTTGAATCCCTATAACTTTGAATGGATAGGTGCAGAACAAGCACAATAGGAAGCCTGCTGGTACAATTTGTAACGGCAGGGAGCTTTAGATGAGAGTATTAGAGAAAAGGTAGGAGTGGTGCCAATTGAGGATAAGTTCAGAAAAGGGAGATTGAGGTGGTTTGAGCATGTGAAGCGTAGACATACGGAAGCTCCAGTTAGACAAGTAGAGCACATTAAGTTAGAGGATAGAAAGAAAAAAAGGGGTAGACCTAAATTGACTTAGAGGAGAGTAGTACAACACAATCTAGAAACATTACACATTTCTAAGGATTTAACCCAAAATCGTTTAGAGTGGAGAAAACGAATCCATATAGCTGACCCCAAATTTTTTGGATAACGGCTTAGTTGAGTAGAGTTGAGTTGAGGGAGCTTTTGATGTGCTGGAAGTGTTTAGGGCAATAAGATCTCAAAAATTAGAGCTAGTGGTTGAAACAATAGAAAGTAATTAGGTTTAAAGAAAACTTGTGAATTAAAAAGGATAAATTTTGACAACTGTCCCTGAACTTATCTAGTTGTAATATTACAGTCCCTCAACTTAAAAATGTAGTATGCAACCCCATTAACTTTCAAATTTTGCACAGTAAAATCCCTCTAACCTCTAATTACTAGTTTTTCAGTTAGACGATGACCTGGATAGTTCCAGCATGGAGCTTAATCAGTATTTCTCTTTTCTCTCTCAAATCATGTGTAAATTGAATCATTTTTCTCTCTATAGACAGAATAATTTTTCATGCGTAAAGAGAATAATTTTACACTTTGCATAAGAAATGAGAGAGAAATGTTAATTAAGCGTCATGCAGGAGCTATTCACATCAGTTTCTAACTGAAATAATCAATAATTGAAAGTCAAAGGGATTTTACTGTACAAAATTTGAAAGTTTAGGGGGTTTTATGTTACATTTTAAAATTAAAATACTATAGTGTTATAACTACATAAGTTTAGGGACAGTTATTAAAATTTATCCAAATTAAAAATGAAAAGTATGATAGATAGAATATAGAAATTAACTACTACTGTTCTATTCATACCAGTTAGGACAAATCCTAATCTTAGATGGGAAAGTATTCCTAATTAATAAAGTAAAGGCCTAATATTCAAAAAAAAAATCCAAAACTTTACACGTTTTTTCAATTATAGCTAAAACTTCTTTTTTTGGGTCAATTTTGGCCTAGTTTGAAAGTACAGTATTTATTATGGCCTGGTCAAAATTAGGGATTTAGAAGCGCTGACATGGCGGTTGTCATGAATAACATATTATTTTTTAATATGTTGCTGCTGACGTGGCACGAACTTTTATATTCTTGATGACATAGCGGTTGACGTAATAAAAATATTATTATTTTATATGTTATCGCTGACATGGCATAACTTTAATACTCAACTCAACTAAACTTTTATCCCAAAAATTAGGGTCGGCTATATGGATTCTCTTTCTCCACTCTAAACGATTTTGGGTTAAATCCTCGAAAATGTGTAATACTTCTAGGTCATGTTGTACTACTCTCCTCCAAGTCAGTTTAGGTCTACCCCTTCTTTTCTTTCTATCCTCTACCCTAATGTGCTCTACTTGTCTAACTGGAGTCTATGTACGTCTACGGCTGACATGACATAACTTTAATAATTAAAAAAATTCAAAACTTTTCAACTTTTGTCAATTATAGCCAATTCTATAAGTTTGTTTCGTTTATAATCGACTAATTTTTATCTAATTTGGTCAAAATTAATATTTTATTACTTAATACAATTGTCAAAAATTTATAACAAAAAAAATAATATTTCCCTATCTCTCTTTTTTTTTTGCGGTATTTATAAAACTTATTTATGAAAATAAATAAAGTCTTATTTATTTAAAATTAAAAATATCTATCCACCCATCTCTCTCTCTCTCTCTCTCTCTCTCTCTCTCTCTCTTTCTTCTTCTATCCATTGCCATCCAATAATATGTATACATACACCCTCCACCCATCTTTCGCCCTCTAAATCATATCCCTATATCCACCTCTCTCTCTCTCTCTCCTGCCACCCACAATCATCCAATAATATATAGACATTCAACCATATAGTATTATTATTATTATTATTATTATTGCTAAAATGATGAATATTGTTATTATTGACATTTTTTACATGAATTTTTAATTTTTAAATAAATAAAAAACTATGAGGGGTGAGAGAGGGGAAAATTATTTTTTAATTACACTAACATAAATATTCATTTTTTATAATTTTATTAGGTAATAAAATATTAATTTTTGATCAAGTTAGATCAAAATTAATCAATTAGCTATAAATGAATCAAATTTATAGAATTGGCTATAATTGACAAAAGTCTAAAAGTTTTAGATTTCTTAATTATTAAAGTTATGCCACGTTCGCAACAACATATAAAATAATAATATTATTGCCACGTCAGCAAGAATATAAAAATTTCTGCCACGTCAGCAACAACATATTAAAAAAAAATATTTTTTCCACGTCAACGCCCCCAAAACCACAAATTTGACCAGGCCATAGCCTAAAGTAAAATACTTTACTAAATAGGAATCCTAAATAAAAAAGGAAAAAATAGGAATCTTGAATAAAAAAGGAAACCTGAGAAAAAAAAATATGAAATCCTAATTTAATTTGGATGCTCCGGCATCAACTTTATATGTTGTTAGGGACAAGGCTCAACCACAACAGTAGGGTCAGAGGACTTTTCAAGTTTATTCCAGGCAATAAAGGAAATGAAGAGAAAGGTGGTGCTGAGGGCGTGTGAAGGCCAATTAGAGTAAGAGAGGAAGGGTATAAAAGAGCGTTGAGAGAGGATATTGGGTATTCAGTTTTGTAATCCTAATTTGGTGGGCGGGGTTTCTCTTCATAGGGAATTTTCCCTAGGAACTGAGGGTTAGTTATTGGTGTGGGTATTGTATTGTTTGGTTGTATCCACATTTTGAATCAGTTAACATCACTCCTCTCATTCTCTGTTGTTCATTCTTTATCAATCATTCTTTTCTATAATAGCTCTTTACTGTGCTATATTGGTTCGACCTGCTGGTCTAGCTCATGACAAAAACCAGAATGGAATCTCGAATGGATCAAGTAAAGAAGAACATCCATGCATTGAAGAAAGAAGGAAACCCTAAAACCTAAACCCTAAACCCCAAAACCTAAATTCTCTTTTAACTTCATGCAAGGGAAAATTAACATGGAAGAAGGGGCTCCTTCTAATCCTTCTCCTCCACCGTTGCCCACAACAACCCCTTCTTAACTCTACCTTGATTCTCAGCCATTAGCTATCGATGACTTTGTTTTAACGGCTAGGAAGGTGGATCCCACTTTTGAGGTTCTGATCTGGTTGGATAGCCAAGGCGGAACAATATTTTGATATCCATGCTACTCGTGATGACCTTAAGGTCGCATTAGCCATGGTCAGTATAAAGGGTCCTCCTTTGCATTGCTCCGTTAGATTCGTCAGTGCAACTTGTAGCTAACTTGGGCTCAATTAACGTTAGAATTGTTTCAACATTATGGTGGAGAGATGATTGATAGCCCTTTTGAACATTTGGCTACTTTACAGCCAGTGTTGTTAAAGGCGTCATAGGCGCTAGGAGAGGAGACCCTCTAGCGCCTCGCCTGGCACTGCCTTGCCTAGCTTTGAAGAGGCGGCCGCTCCAACAACAAAGGCGAGGGGCATTGAGGCATTGAGGCGATGCCTTTTGAAAGGAGCAATAATTTTTTTTTCTTTTTTTTTTCAATCCAACTAAAATTAAGACCCTAATTACCCTACCTCAATCTCTGTCACGTAAAACAGCTGCACCTCTCCTCTCTCCTGCAGTAGCTCTCTCAATCAAGTATGTCTTCCTCTCTCTCTCTCTCTCTCTCCTCCTCTTCTTCTTCTTTCCTCTCTTTCTTTTCCTCTTCTTCTATTTTGTTCTTCCTTCACAGCAGTATCATCGTTTTGCCCTCCTCTTTTTTTTTTTTTTTCTTTTTTACTTATTTTCTTTTTTTTCTCTCCTCCTTCCTCTCTCTTCTTCAGGATAAATTTCAACAACTATCTCTGAACTTATATAGTTATAACACTACAGTCCGTTAATTTTAAAATGTAACATAAAACCCTCTAAACTTTCAAATTTTGCACAGTAAAATCCCTCTGACTTTCAATTACTGATATTTTAATTAGAAACTGATGTGAATAACTCCCGCATGACGCTTAGTCAACATTTCTCTCTCATCTCTTATGCAAAGTGTAAAATTATTCTCTTTGCGCATGAAAAATTATTCTTTCTATAGAGAGAAAAATGATTCAATTTACACATGACTTGAGAGAAAAAAGAGAAATATTGACTAAGCTTCATGCTGGAACTATCCAGGTCAGCGTCTAACTGAAAAACTGGTAATTGGAAGTTAGAGGGATTTTACTGTGCAAAATTTAAAAGTTGATGAGGTTTTATGTTACATTTTTAAGTTGAGAGACTATAATGTTACAGCAAGATAAGTTCAGGGATAGTTGTCAAAATTTATCCCTCTTCTTCAATTCTTCTGATCTGCTGTTCGAGTATTCTTTTATTTTGTTTAGTTCTTTTTTTATTTTTTTATTTTAACAACAATACAAATTAGTTAAAGGTGTATAGGTCACTTTTTTCAGTTTTGTGATATGCAATTTGTTTGATTTATGAAGATGATTGAGTTGATGATTTGATGTGGTCTTCCTTGCGATTACTTTATACGTTTCTTCTTAGTGTCCGAGTTTCTAAATATAGGCATAGTGCAACATATATATATATATATATATATATAGTAATTTTAGACTATAGCGCCTTGCTTCAAAAAGGTCTCGCCTCGACTCTCACCTCTATAGTAATTTTAGACTATAGCGCCTTGCTTCAAAAAGGTCTCGCCTCGCCTCTCACCTCTCGCCTAACGCCATAGGGTAACTTGTCGCCTTTCGCCTTGATAAAATTGTTTACGGTGGACTGGGACTCTCAATGAATATATGGACAACTTTGTTGCTCGTGCTGCCCAAATTCCACGTATTTCGAATTCTTATTGTTTGGGTTTCTTTCTCAATGGCTTACGCGAGGATATTCGGGTTTAGCTTCAATTTCACAAAATCACAGACTTTAATTGTTCCATGAGAGCTTCAAGGGACATCGAGTGTTAGCTAATGATCCTCCATTGTTATGATTATCGTCCATCGTATAGGGATTCTGGGAAGAAGACGAAACTAACTTTTGGGTTGGGCCTCAAAACTAGTCTCAGTGGAATGGGTTTCACTACTCCATTTAGCTTCAAACTTGGGCCCGGTCCAACAGGAACCTCCAAAACGAAGAGTTCATCATCATCTTGTCCACCGGATAAATCCACGCCTATTGCCTCTCACCCCATAGCACTTCCAGCTCCATCGCCAAAACCACCATCTTCTACCAAGCAGCACAGTCTTCGGCAATATTCTCATCCAGAATATCAAGAGTTTCATGCTAAGTGACTATGCTTCCCTTGCAAACAGCCTTATTCACCTCTCCATAAATGCCTTATCAAGTCCCTTCGAGCTTTGATCGTCGGTGAGAATGAGTTACCGCCACCGGTTGTTGATTTGGATGTTCTTGATTTGTTTGGTGCTCCTTTTGTGCCGCTGCAATTGAGTGGAGGCCATTTCTCCAATTTGGAACTTCCTTTTTTCTCTGTTAGTAGGATATCTCAACCTCATACAATGATATTAATGGGGACAATTGTGAATACTCCTGTAATCATGATGGTGGATACTGGAGCTAGTCACAATTTTGTATCTCATAGCATCATTCAGCAGTTACAGCTGCCGGTAAGTCCATTTCTGACTTCATTTGGGAGATGGACATCAGGTTTCCTCTTCGGGGGTTTGTCGAATGTTGGAAGTTCAATTATAGGGTTTTCAATTACACACTGATTGTTGAGTTTTCCCTTTAAGTGGTGTTGATTTAATTTTGGGAGTAGTTTGGCTTGAGACAATGGGAGAGGTGCAGGTTAATTGGAGCCATATGCTGATGTCCTTCCATTATCATGATCAGCCAATCTATTTGCAAGGTGATCCTTCTTTATGCTGATCCCCTATTTTTGTACATTCTTTTAACAAGTCTTCCGATGTCAATTTTTTAGCTCCTTTGTGGCAAGTGGATTCTGGCGACATGACTCGGTTACCAACTGAAGAGTTGTCCTCTTCTCAACAATATGATCTAAGAGCTTCTGGTTTGACTATTTTGATGTTTTTTTTTTTACCCACAGTCAATTCCTCCCCACTACTTATCAAACCATCGTATCCCTCTCCTACCCAAAACTATTCCTATCAATGTTAAGCCATAGCATTATTGGCATATTCAGAAGGATTAAATTGAACGACTAGTGTCGTAAATGCTAGCAACAGGCATAATTCGACCGAATAGTAGTCCATTCTCTAGTCCTATTCTACTGGTACGCAAGAAAGACGATAATTGGAGGTTTTGTGTCAATCATCGCTAGCTCAATAAAGCAACGATTCACGACAAGTACCTTATTCCAATAGTTCAAAAAATGCTAGACAAGTAACATGGTGCTTGTTATTTATCTAAATTGGACTTGAAATCGAGGTATCACCAGATTCAGGACACCACATCTGACATTCATAAGACGACTTTTCGGACCCACTCCGATCATTACGAATTTGTAGTTATGCCATTTGGGCTAACCAATGCCCCTGCAACATTTCAGGCTGCTATGAATGACATTTTTCAACCTCGTTTGCTTAGTTTTGTGCTTACTTTTTTTGACATCTTAATATACAGCAGGGATTGGGCTTCTCACTTACAGCATCTCCGAATAGTGTTACAGTTGTTGCGACATCATCACTTGTTTGCCAATAAGAAGAAATGTTCTCTTGGCAGATTATTAATTGCCTACTTAGGCCACATTATCCCTGAAAAGGGAGTGGAGATGGATCCTTCTAAAATTTCTAGTGTCCTTTGTAAACCATTTCCAAAATTTATTACAGTTGTTTGGGGATTCCTTGGTCTCACAGGCTATTATCGCCGCTTTATTTCCAATTATGGTCAA
Source organism: Hevea brasiliensis (assembly GCF_030052815.1). Classification (NCBI taxonomy): domain Eukaryota; kingdom Viridiplantae; phylum Streptophyta; class Magnoliopsida; order Malpighiales; family Euphorbiaceae; genus Hevea; species Hevea brasiliensis. The sequence goes on from NC_079503.1 coordinate 22,363,085, forward strand.
CATGCTCAACCTCTTAGTGCCCTTTTTAAAAAAGACAAGGGAACTTTCCATTGGGATGATTTGGCCTAAGTTGCTTTTGAGTCCCTTAAGTCAACTACCATGTCCTCACCAATTTTAGCGATGTCAAATTTTACTAAACTATTTGTTGTGGAATGTGACACCTCCGAGTATGGCTTGAGTGCTATATTGATGCAGGATAACATACCTATTGCTTTTTACAATAGGGCTCTTTCCTCTAAAACTCTTTCCAAGTCTGCTTATGAGAAAGAACTGGATGGCCTTGGTGTTAACTATTGAGCATTGGCGTCCTTACTTATGGAACAGAAATTTTTGGTACGCACAGATCAGTGGCATCTCCACGCCCCTCTTGGAGCAAAACATCACCACTTCAGCTCAACAACACTGCATTTCTAAATTGTTGGGTTACAATTTCCATATTGAGTATAAAACAGGCATTACTAATAGATCAGCTGACGCTCTCTTGCCATGATGAGGATTTCCATTTCTCGGCCATTTCTGGGCCTACTTGGTTGGATTGGGACTCTTTGACTGTAGACATTTGACAGGATGCTTCTCTTCAAGCTATTATTTAAGGACTTCGCACCAACCCGTAAGCCAAGAGCCCCTATTCTGTGGTCAATGATTGACTTTATTTTGAAGGGCGCTTGGTTCTTTCTGCTTCCTCTTAGTGGTTGACTCGTTTGCTTTTAGAATGTCACACAACTTTGTCAGGGGGTCATTCTGGAGATTATTGAACCTATCGGAGATAGCTTGCAAGTTTTTATTGACGTGGCATGATGAAAATGGTGACTTAATTTGTGCGCTCTTGTTTGATTTGCCAACATCACAACTATGAAGCTTAGTCTCCCGTAGGGCTGCTCCAACCGCTGCCAATTCCACAAAGGATTTGGGAAGATATTGCTTTAGATTTTATCACCGGCCTACCAAAGTCTAATGGAGTGGATTGCATCCTTGTCGTGGTGGATAAACTCTCCGAATATGGTCATTTTATTACTGTTAAGCACTCTTTTAGAGCTCAATCAATCGCAAAAGTTTTTGTCCATGAGATTGTCCGTCTCCATGGGATACCAAAAACAATTGTAAGTGATCGAGACCCTCTCTTCTTAAGTAGTTTCTGGACTGAGATTTTTCGCCTTCAAGGCAGCTTGCTTAAATTCAGTTCAACATATCACTCCAAAATGAATAGCCAAACTGAGGTTTTGCATCGCAACATTGAAACTTATCTTCATTGCTTTTCTTCCGAGCAACCTAAGCTGTGGTCCAAATGGTTATGTTAAGCAGAATTCTAGTACAATTCATCCTTTCATGGGGCGGCAGGCAAGTCTCCATTTGAAATTGTATATGGTCGACCTCCTCCATCTATTACTAGTCACCTAAATGGTGAGTCTCGGGTGGAATTTGTAGCTCAAACACTCAATGACAGAGATGAAATTCTTTGTCAATTGCAATATAATTTGCACCAAGCCCAGCAACATACATCTCAGTTTGCTAACTCTCATTGTCGTCCTCTACATTTTGAAATAGGAGATAGAGTTTTTCTCAAGCTTCGGCCTCAACGCCAAGGTTCAATGGCTCATCGTGTCAATAAAAAATCGGCTACTTAATACTATGGCCCATTTGTAATTTTGAAAAAATTGGTACAGTGGCCTACAAGCTGGATTTACCTTCCTCTTCTAGAATCCACCCTATTTTTCATGCTTCACAACTTAAGAAGGTAGTGGGTGACCACCCAACAGTGACATCTTTGCCTCCTGACATGGCTATCACTGAACATCCATTAGTTGAACTTGCTGCTATATGTGACGTTCATTGGGTTACCAAATTAGACAACTTTTAGTGCATTGGCATGGTCAAACTAAAGAGGAAGCCACCTAGGTTGATGAAGGGAATTTTCTGGGGCAATTTCCTTATTTTAGCCTTGGGGACAAGGCTACTTCTTTAGGGGGCGACAATCTTAGAGACGAGGCTCAACCACAGCAGCAGGACCAAAGTACTTTTCAAGTTTATTCCAGGAGGTTCCAAAAGGGTAGTACAGGAAATGAAGAGAAAGGTGGTGCTAAGAGCATGTGAAGGCCAGTTGGAGTAAGAGAGGAAGGGTATAAAAAAGCGTAGAGTGAGGACAGTGGGAATTCTGTTTTGTAATCCTGATTTGGTGGGCAAGATTTCTCTGCACGACGTGTTAATTGAGAATCGATTATTGGTGTGGGTATTGTATTGTTTAGTTGTATCCATATTTTGAATCAATAAACATTACTCCTCCTCTCATCCACTACTGTTCATTCTTTATCTATGATTTCTTTTCTATAATAACTATTTACCATATGCACATATCTACAATGTGGTCATTGGAGCTTGTTTAATATCCAATCAATAGTCTTCCTCATAAGTTTGAGATTTTAGAATTAACAGATTAATTCATTAGAACCCTAGATTAGATCAAGAACAAGTGCACTAACCTTTTTGATGCACTGCAGTGTGTTTGGCACCTTTGGGATGCGCCTAGGACACCAAATGTTGTCCCTCTAGTTTGTCCACACCAAGATCACCTATGGCAGCCCCTTGAACAGCTTCTAATGCTTTTTCTATCAATTAGAAAATCAGGTTTTGCCTTTTGAGAGATTACAGATATAAACAAGACACTAGAAACGATTCCTAGTATTTTTAATTCAAGAGATTGTTTGCTAATCTCTTTGAATTGATGAGAGATGAAGAAGAAGAGAAGGGAGAGGCAACCAAGGGTGGCGGCACCAAAGAGAATGAGCAGCTTGTTTTTTCTTTTCATAACAACACATTATATAGCTAGGTCACCACTTAAAACCCTTGTCACATGTCATCTTTTGATTAGCTCTAGATTTAATTGACCTAATCACATTATGCCAAGTGTCAAACCTATATTTAATCTTGACTTTGATCATCTTACATGATTAAAAGATATATGACTTTGATCATCTCATGGTGCCACATGTCACCCTGTGAAATGACCAAATACCCCTGTGTCTTAATTTTGACTTCTCAACCCAAAATAATTATTTCTCTTCTTCTAATCAATTTATATCAAATATAAATTAATTAATTAATCTCTATTAATTAAATTCATATTTAAACACTTTAAATATAAATTTAACTTATACTATACATCCAATAACCTAGATTTGGTTTCAAGCCATGCTAGGGACTTTGCAATCTAATTGCAAACCAAACCTATTTAATTAATCAATTAAACTCTTTAATTAATTAATTAAATCATATTTAATTTGGTGATTACTTGTGTATGTGTGTGACTTACTAGGCTCATCACTAATTGGCAATGAGACATGATATCAAGTCTTAATATCATCAGAACTCTTTCTTACCATAAATGATTTCTCTAAATCATTTTATGCACCTCATAGACTATGTTTAATACTTAGCATAGCATGCCATGGCCACCCAATTAGTAATAAGGTTTGCCTTTAAATGAACCTATAATCATATGTTACCGTGCACTAGAATCTCTCTGTTACAAAATCTCAATTCTAGCTGGAGTCATGGTTTATGTCAAACCCCATTTGCTATGAATATTATGTTCTCTTTTAATTCCAGTTTTTGATTTAAAAGATTTTCTCAGCAGAAACTCTTTTCTGATTAAATCTATCTGTCCTGGACAGGAACTTGAAACATCAAGAACAATTAAATGAACATAGGATTTTATCCCTATTTACTTAGAGGAACAGATTCCATCTTGATCAACACCTACCTCCATATATAACTAGTAAGAGCCAATACATGCCCATATACCCATACACAGTACAAGTATGAAAGCAGTATCAAACTCAAACCATCTATATACAAGATAACTGCGCTATCTCTGGTCTAAAGATTATATGCACTAATATGATTTATGACAATACATTGATAAGAGTAAACTCCATGTGCTTGTCATAAATGTCACTGGTTCGGCCTACTTATCATGTATAAGTGCCTATCATGTTTTTTATATGGCATGAGACTCACCATTCCATCTTATTTATATCTCATATGAATAACTTGAGAACAAACATGAATACAATCTTACTAGATAAGTCATGTCCTTATTATGAAGTATCCTCGATTATGAACCTATTTATGATACTTTGTGCTAGAAATACTGTCACTCATATTCTTAACAACTTAAGAATATAATTTCTAACAAAATATCAATGGACCTTTTCTATTACACATAAATATATTATGTAAACGGAAAAGTGAAAATGCCTTTTATTAATAAAACATGTACAAGATACATACTAAATGATATGCTCTAGGGCATACTACTTACAATCTCCCACTAGCACCAGAGCCATTCATTACAATATCTTAGACCAATCTTCTCAAGATGTCGGTCTAGCTGAGTTTGTGACATAGGCTTAGTAAATGGATCAGCTGGATTTTCAGCTGATGCTATTTTCTGCATGGCTACATCGCCTCGCCTAACTATTTCTCTGATAATGTGGTAGCGCTTTTCTATGTGTTAGGATTTCTGGTGAGACCGGGGTTCCTTTTATCCAAACAACTTCTTTTATAGCATCTGATGCAGCAATATACTCGGCCTCGGTAGTGGAATCTGCAGTCGTAGTCCATTTGAAACTTTTCCAACTGACTGCACCTCTATTACAAATAAACACAAACCCAGATGTAGACTTTCTATCATCGATATCTGATTAGAAATCAAAATCAGTATAACCATCCAATTGCAAGTCTCCACCTCCATATATATGTAGTTGTCCTCTCAAGACTCACAAGCCACCTTTGAAGCTTTACTTTTCAAAGGAATATCTCATTCTTTCAAGCTTCATACACTCACACGACAAAAATCAATTGACATAGTTGTTAAAGGCTTAAGGCGCACCGAGGCGCCCGCTCGAGGTGAGGCGCAAAAATTAAAAAAAATTATAAAAATAAATTATATAAGCACTATAGGTTTAATTAATGTCATATTAATTACACATAAGAATATATGTAATTTATTATTTATTTTATTACTTATTGCACCACCATTATCAATTAAATTATATCAGTGAAAATTGTTATTAAAATACATTATATTAATTTTATTTTTAATCAAATAATGTTAAAATGATAATTTTAATTTTCTATTCTAATAAAATTTTTAATTTTTAGTATTTTTACTATATATTTAATTTAATAATATGTTACTAAATATAACTTCAGATTATTTGAAATGAATTTTATAAACTTATTATGAATAATTATGTATTTAATATAAAAGTAATTCATTTAATGTTTAATTTATGAAAAATAGAATTAAATACATACATCTTAAAATCCTATCACTTTTGCATGTTACCACCTGAACTAAAGAAAAATGATGGCTACTTAACAGATAAAAAAACAAGAAAAAAGAGCAAATTGTGATAAAGGAGGAAGATGGCGTCTTCAAGAAGCGGCAGAAAATCAAGAAGAAGAAGAACGAAAGAAAGAAAGAAAGAAAGAAGAAGACCAGCCAGCTCATGTATTCAAGAAGCAGCCGAAAAGCAAGAAGAAAGAGAGAAGAAGAAGAAAGAAAGAAAGAAGAAGAACTAACCTGGAGATTCTTCTACCGAAGTTGGAGCTAGAGCCTATAGAGTTGCAGAGACGCTTTCTCCTCCTCCTCCTTTTTTTATTTTTTTGCCTGATGGTCTAAAGAAAATGGAATTTTTGAGCTTGGTGTGGTTGGGGCACGCCTTACGCCTTGGTGTGCCTTGACCGCCTGAGGCACGCCTTGCGCCTTGGTTTGCCTCAGCTACCTAAGCTCGCTTCAGGAAGATCGCCCGCCTGGAGAGCTTCAAGGCATTGAACCAGGAGCCTTGGTCGCCTTGCGCTTTAGGCGCACCTAGGGCACGCGTTAGGGCACGCCTTTAACAACTATGTCAATTGATGACTGATGTTAGTGCCAGTGACGATAAGGAGGAGGAGGAGGTTCCAGTGATGATGGGGAGGAGGAGGTGTCGTGCCACTTATTTTTTCATTTTCTTAATTTAATTATTAAAAAAGTATTTAAAAATATTATGATTTACTTTTTTAATCCCTGTCAGTATGCAACTAATAGAGAAAGACAGAAAGTTATGGTTTGCTAACGGAGTGAAACTTTAGAGTACCATTTTGTCAACAAATGAATCATAGATCTTGGAGTAAAAATGAGTCGACCCACAGGATACATTTTTGTAATTTCCCCTTATAAAATTTCTACGATTTGCTTTATCAAGATTTCATAAATCTTTATTTTATCTTATAGTTTGCTTGTAGAAAGCTTTTATGTTTTGACATACCTCGTTGCTTAAATCCCTAGCCATGTTAGCATGTAAAACCTCCTGAGCTAGTTTAGTGCCGGCCTCCACCACTACTTTGTCCTTTTCTTGTCTTCTTTCCTGCAGACATTTAAAAATGGAATTTACCCAACAATTCAAAGAATCTGCAATAGCTAAAGTAATGGCTTAATGATTTACCTCCTCAACAACTTTAGGCAAAAGTTGCAGCCATTTTTCTTCAAACTTCTCCAACAAAGTTCTGGCCATTACATGAACATCATCTCTTTTATCATTGTATTTCATTGCATTCTTAAAAACCAGCCTAACATCAGCATATATTTCCCGGACATTCTTGTACCCAGTGCCATCCTTAGCCTCCATCTTATTTTTTATTGTACCGAAGTCCATTGGCTTTTCAATAACCTGGAATACACAACCTTATGTGTTAATTAAAGTCATGTACCAAAAGATTAACAATGATGGACAATGAATAAATGGCTGCAGCAAGTGAATTTATAGAAACTAACCAAGAAGAAAAATTCTATGGTATAAAAAATGAATAAAATTTAGGTTATGGATGAAAATTTAACACAAAATTTGTTTTCCAGGGTAAAAGAATCTGACAGAACCTCATGCTCATAGTATAACAAGCAATCTAAAGATGTCAGGAGCAACTTGTTATGGACGCATTAATTGGGAAAGCCTACAAAGGACGTCAAGATAAAACCTAGATTAACTTCCGCTGGCAGCATCCTTACTAGATATATTTTAATTATTATGCAGAATCCTTATTAGTATACATTTTAATTATTATTTTTCCCTTCCTAGCTATGTTCTAATTAATATTTCCTTTCTAGTATAACTCCTGCTGGTTTGGGATCCTATTACTAGTAGGAATCCAATAAATCTTGTGTAAACCTCTTATATAAAAGGAGTCACTTGAATTAATAAAATTAAGCAGAACCATTTTCAATTAAATTGAGATCTAGACTCATTCTTCTCTAACGAGTCTAAGGTTAGAGCTCCCTTTTTTAGCAACAATAGGTCGAGGAAAAAATTGAGGTAAATCAAAAGCTTTAGCTTTTGAATCAAATTTCACTATTATCAGGCTTTTGATGAGATCCTAGGCACGAGAACACAACACAACACAATTATTTTATCAAGACTTGCAAATGTAAAAGTAAAAATAAAAAAAAAAATTGAGTAAAAAAATTCTCAGAATCTAAATTGAAATAAGCATAGGAGCCAAACCCTAAAATATTTTCTGCACAATACATACAAGCTTTTGAAAAATTCTTTATACCCTAAAAACAAAAATCCAAAAGAGCCTCAATTTCTTTCCTTTTCCCACCCTCACCAATCACACAAAACACATCAAGGAACCTTCATTTACAGCCTCATGACAACACTGTATGCAGTTACCATATGAGATTAACACCTAGTGACATTGCATAGGTTGTTGAGGTGATCAATAATGTTCTGATAGAGGAAAGATGTTGGCCCGTCTTGGTTAAGAGGCATAATAATCCTCGTGCCTGTGTTCACCCAGAACCCCAAACTGGCTTGTGTTTACCGCATTGAAACATATTAGCCCAAAAGCAAGCATGCAAGAGAGACAGAGGTATAGAACCATTTTTTTTTTTGTCTTTTCTTGTTACCTTTACTTCTAGTTTAAAAAGTTTCAATCCTTTATTAAATCCTCGTATGATTGACACATGAAATTGTTGTTATAAAGCAATTGATTTGGATGAAAACCTCTTAGTTATAGGGGTTTAAAAATGTAAATTTATGGAATTCATAGGTTCACACACAACCCAGAGTTGAAGATGTCTTCATAAATTTTTGCCTATCAGAGACTTATAGCATAAAGGCAAGAAATAACAATAAGAAGAGAGGACAAATAAACAACTGGATTCGTTAATAATAACACTAAGCTTTACCTCATAATAGTCGTGCAAACCAAGACCCACAACATCTACTGGCTGCATGAAAGGCCATGCCCACTTATGCTGCGTGATCTGACCAAGAGAAAAGTAAACAAATTAAATTCTTCACCAGAGTTAAGAAGTTTAAAAAATGATTAGATCATCATTTCACATAAGGCCTTGAATTTAGTGGTAATCTCACACTAAATCAACAGTATAATTTGATAAAGGGAAGAATAGATCATGAATCTTTTAAAGGAGGAAGGGTGAGAAAATATATCTAATTAAACAGCCAAGAGAAAAACATCTCCGACCCTACAAAATGGGAAAAAATGGCCAACACTACCTGAAACAAGTATCCCCCTCAACCAAGAAGTCAGCTTCCTCATAAGGCAACCTACGCTCACTTAGAGAGGAAGCGAGGTCCACAATCTTATAAGCTCAGGAACCCAAATTGTAATTCTGGTCCAGCCCTCCAACAAGACTACTAAAAAATAAAGTGTCACCATCATCAAAAAGATTGAGAAAGTCGCAATACAGGAAACTCCTTTTAAGACCCTAAAAATGAGCAAATGTTTGAAATTCCAAAACATAAAAAAATTTGCTGGTCTCCATAGCTATAGAGTAGTAACCCACTCAACCTCTCCACAAAATGATCTCTGATCACCAATCAAATACTCAAAATACTAGAGGTCCTAATTTGACGCAGTGACTTCCAAAATAGCTATAGTTTGTTTTCCTATTCTATTCAAGATTTACATATTTTCCTATTTTATTTAGAACTTAATTTATTTTCCTATTCTAATTAGTTTTAATTTAATTTTCCTATTTCAACTAGGATTAATTATTTACCTATTTTATCTAGATTTTCTATTCCATTTTAGTTTATATAAAATTCCTAGTTAGTAGAATTATATTCCCATTAGATTTGAGAGATCAAAACTCTATAAATAACCCATATATTCAATGTATTTTAACTTTTCAAGAGGTTTGTTTAATAAATTTCTGCATAATTATTCTCTCAAACACATTTTGTCTTGTGTGTATCTTGAGCTTCTTGCTACGTCAAGTGATATCAAAGTAGGGAAAATCACCCAAATCAAGATGGCTAACTTGAAGGAGGTGATGACAATAGTGGTTCTTACAACGGTGATCGAGGAGCTAGAGCCCTTAACCATAGGTACCCAACATTGCGATGGCTGGAGCGAGTCTGAAGCAACATGTTAAGTATCATCCTGGCAATAATCTCTAGCACAGAGATTGCCAAAGAAGATAGATTGAGATGAGAAAATATATTCTACCCAACTCTCTACCTATTTCTCTTTCTTCTCCTATAGTATGTAACACAACATATTTAGATTTGAGTGTACTAAGAGACGCTTCAAAAAAATTGTAGACCGTCTTGGTGATTTGGAAACTAAAACAAACAGGGATCAGTATAATGATAGAAGGCCAAGGGTAAATGTAGCTCATGGTGACCCTATCAATAAACCTTTTCCTACTTATAAGCAATATGTTTATTATGAAGATTCGAAGGAGAACGGTCAGTAACTATGAGCCAATCAGGTTCAATAGACATCAATGTTATGGTGATAGGAGAAGAGGCATGTATGGGAATCACAAAAGGGAATATCGATTGAAATTTGATATTCCTAATTTTTACGAGGATCTCAACATAGAAGAATTTTCAGATTGGATTGTGAAAGTTATAGATTCTTTGACCATGTGGACACAGCACCTGAAAAACGATTCAAATTGGTGGCTTGTTGGTTGAAAGTTGGAACTTCTGCTTGGTAGGAATGGCTAAAATCTAAAAGGAAGTGAGTAAGGAAAGGGAAAGCTCATACGTGTTATATGATAAAATATTTGCTGGAACATGAATTTTTGCCTCTGGATTATAAGCAAATTTTATTTCAGCAGAAATGTTGTCAACATAAGGTACGTCCAACCAAAGCCATTAGTGGTTGAAAAACAATAAGGAAGAACAAAATGACCTTTGGGATTCAACATTGCAACATGAAGTGGAGGTGCCTAATTTTGAAGAATCTGAATTAGAAACTTTAATCAAATTTCCTTTTATTATGATTCAAGATGAAAAGCTTGAGCAATGTGTCCTAGGGAACAAAAATTATCACGTATTCTAATGGAAGTTGAGGAAAACAATCCATGGAGACAATATTAGAAGTTGGAGAAAAAAATTAAGGAAGTTTTATCTAACTCCTTAATTTCTATTGATTTTGTTTATCCACATATTTTATGGATCCAAAGGACAATGCGAAGTTGCTTGCTTCAATTTTGCATATTTCGCCATTTTAATATTGGCCAAGAAGACAATGTGGTGTATTGGTCCTATAAGGTTTTTTTTTTTATTCTTCAACACTTCAAAATCTGAGGATGAGTTTTAAAGAAAAAGCGTAAGGGGGGATTGTTTATTTTTTTTCAAGTGGGAAGTATGACACAGTGATAGACTTCCGAAATAACTATAGTTTATTTTCCTAATCCATTTTCTTTTCCTACTCTATTTAGGATTTAAATATTTTCCTATTTTGTTTAGAACTTAGTTTATTTTCCTATTCTAATCAGGTTTAAATTTAGTCTTCCTATTTCAACTAGGAGTAGTTATTTTCCCATTTTATCTAGACTTTCTATTGCATTTTAATTTATCTAAAATTCCTAGTTACTATAATTATATTGCTATTAGGTTTAGGCATAGTTGTCAAATCAAAATTCGAATCAAGAATCGAATCTTCATTTTGTGAATAATCGTAAGATTCAATAAAAATTCTAAAAAAAAAAATTAAAATAATATGCATTCTAAGTGTTATGGAAAGTCAATCACTATATTATTTCTCTGTATATTCTGTATTCTGTATTCCTATTTAGGATTTCTTCCTAATTAGTAGAACACAATTACAGGAATCAATTGTATATATATACCCATGTACAGATTAATTAAAATTAAGGAGAATCATCTCTTTCTACATGGTATCAGAGCAGGTCATCTATCTAGGGTGAATATTTGTTCTCATCACCCAGCTCAGGAGAGACCTTGGCCGCCGACCGGCAGTTTCAACTCCGATCAACATCGCCAGCGTCGCCTCAACACCCCTCATTCCACCACTGTGTGTTGTTGCCTGATCCAGTACACCATTAAAAGACTTCTGAGGTTTGGCTCTCAGATCCTATTTCAGTATTTGTTTGATTTGTGATTTTGGGTTATTTTGCTGCTGTAAGCACTTTGGATTAGCTTTTCGGTTAGTTTTCTTTGTCTCAACAAATGGCAGACAATAAGAATGTTATTTCTGATGTGATTTTAGTGATAACTAAGATCACGGAACACAAACTTAATAGTTCGAATTACCTGGAGTGGAGTAAGACTGTTAGGGTCTATTTGCGTAGCATTGATAAGGATGATCACCTTACTAAAGATCCACCTACGGATGATACACGACAAACTTGGCTAAGAGAGGATGCTCGGTTATTTTTGCAGTTTCGGAACTCGATTCACAGTGAGATAATTAATTTAATTAATCACTGTGAATTTGTTAAGGAATTGATGGATTACTTAGATTTTCTGTATTCTGGTAAAGGAAATATCTCCCGTATTTATAATGTTTGTAAGGCATTCTACCGTGCTGAGACAGAGGATAAGTCTCTCACGGCTTATTTTATGGATTTTAAATGGGTATATGAGGAACTTAATGTATTGTTGCCTTTCAATCCTAATGTGAAAGTTCAGCAGGCTCAACGGGAGCAAATGGCTGTTATGAGTTTTCTTGCAGGCCTTCCTTCAGAGTATGAGACTGCTAACTCTCAGATTCTCTCCAGTTCTGAGATTTCCTCTTTGCATGAAACGTTCACACGGGTCCTTCATACAGAGAGTACCCAATCTTCACAGCCTGCCAGTAGTGCTCTTATTAGCCGTAATCCAAATGGACAACAGGGTAATAGAAGAGAAAGTAGAGGATGAATTACAGGCAACAGAAGTCATCAGCGTAATGGAGAGGCTAGTTCTAATCAGGACTCAAGATGAGTCATTTGTTATTATTGCCATGAGCCTGGCCATACAAAATATAATTGTCCGCAACTTCAGAGGAAAAATTAGCGATCACAGATGGCAAATATGGCTGCAGAGGATTCTACAGTATCTTCCTCTGAGAAAACTATTTTGGTATCTACAGAGGATTTTGCACAGTTTTCCCAGTATCAGGTATCTCTAAAGCCTACCGATTCTCCTGTCACTGCGATCGCTGAGTCAGGTAAATCCACTACATGCCTTGTGTCTTCCTCATCCAAATGGGTTATTGATTCTGGTGCGACAGATCACATGACAAGTAATTCTGGTCTTCTATCTGCTTTTCAGTCTAATCTCACTTCCTCTACTGTTACTTTAGCTGATGGTTCTACTTCTTGTGTCATGGGTTCTGGAACTGCGAACCGGACTTCATCAATTTCTTTGTCATCTGTTTGTGTCTACCAAAATTCTCTTTTAATCTACTTTCTGTTAGTAAACTTACTCGTACCTTAAATTGTTCTGTTTCCTTTTTTCCTGACTAGTGTTTGTTTCAGGATCTTACGACGAAGCAGATTATTGGTAGAGGACGAGAGTCAGGTGGTCTCTACATTCTGGAAAATCATGTACCGCGGTCGCTTGTTTGCTCTAGTACCTTAACACCTCTTGAAACTCATTGTAGATTGGGTCATCCTTCTTTGTTTACCATGAAGAAACTGTGTCCTCAGTTTCAGTCTTTATCAATACTAGAATGTGAGTCGTGTCAGTTTGCAAAACATCATTGTTTGCCTTCTGTGTCTAGAGTCAATAAACGGGCTTCATCCCCTTTTGAGTTAGTTCATTCTGATGTTTGGGGTCCTTGTTCTGTTACTTCTAAAACTGGATTTCGTTATTTTGTTACTTTTGTTGATGATTACTCTCGTGTTATCTGGTTATATTTAATGAAGAATCGTTCTAAGTTGTTTTCTATTTTTTGTGCCTTTTGTAATGAAATCAAAACTCAATTTAATATTTCTGTGCGCATATTAAGAAGTGACAATGCCAAAGAATACTTTTCAGCACAATTTCAGTCTTATATGACACAAAATGGCATTTTTCATCAGTCTTCCTGTGTGGATACCCCATCCCAAAATGGCGTGGCCGAAAGAAAAAATCAGCATCTTCTTGAGGTAACTCGTGCTCTTCTTTTCCAGATGAAAGTTCCTAAACACTTTTGGGCGGATGCAATTTCTACGGCATGTTTTTTGATCAATCGTATGCCGTCTTCTGTCCTTAATGGGGATATTCCTTATACTGCTTTGTTTCCTAAAAATCTTTATTCCCTGTTGAACCCCGTATTTTTTATTGTACCTGTTTTATGCGTGATACTAAATTGGATCCAAAGTCTCTCGAATGTGTCTTCCTTGGGTACTCCCGGCTGCAGAAAGGGTACCGCTGTTTCTCTCCTACTCTTAATCATTATCTTGTTTCTGTAGATGTCACATTGTTTTAGTGCACTCCGTTTTTTCCTCAATCATCGGTATATGAGAGTCAGGGGGAGGAGGATGATCTCTTAATATATACTGTCCAACCAATGTCTAGTCCTCTCCCACAGCCTGTTCCTTCTGTCTCTAGACCTACTCGACCTCCCGTTGTTCATGTTTATTCCAGGAGATTGGAGATTCCTGACTCAGATCCTCCACTAGCTACTTCGTTGCGAGATCCTGTACCTCATACTGATTATGATTCTAATCTAGACTTACCCATTGCTCTTCGTAAAGGTAAACGTTCATGTACTTACCCTATCTCTTCTTTTGTTTCTTATAATCAATTGTCTTCTTGTTCTCGGTGTTTTGTTACTTCTTTAGACTCTGTTTCTATCCCTAATACTGTTGGTGAGGCACTGTCTCATCCTAGCTGGTGTGCTGCTATGAAAGAGGAAATGGAGGCTTTAGATGCTAATGGTACATAGGAACTGTTGCCTTTGCCCACTGGTAAGAAAGCTACTGGTTGCAAATGGGTACTTATAGTAAAGGTAAATCCTGATGGTGTTGTGGCTAGGTTAAAAGCACGTCTTGTAGCAAAAGGATATACTCAGACATATGGGGTTGATTACTCTGACACTTTTTCTCCTGTAGCTAAACTTACTTCTGTTCGCTTGTTTATCTCTTTAGCAGCTACATATGATTGGCCCCTGCACCAATTGGATATCAAGAATGCTTTCCTTCATGATGATCTTCAGGAAGAGGTGTATATGGAGCAACCACCTGGGTTTGTTGCTCAGGGGAAGTTGGGTAAAGTTTGTAGACTTCGGAAGTCTCTTTACGGCTTGAAACAAAGTCCTAGGGCCTGATTTGGGAGATTCAGTGGAGCAATACAAGAATTTGGTATGCAAAAGAGTAAGTGTGATCACTCTGTATTTTATAGGCAATCTGAGGTTGGTCTAATTTTCCTGGTAGTCTATGTGGATGACATTGTCATCACTGGGAGTGACTCTGCAGGTATTTCATCTCTTAAAACCTTCCTCCAAACCCAGTTTCAGACCAAAGACTTGGGATTGTTAAAATATTTCTTGGGTATTGAAGTTATGAGAAGTAAGAAGGGTATTTTCTTGTCTCAAAGAAATATGTCCTCGATTTATTGACAGAGATAGGAAAATTAGGTGCTAAGCCTTATAGTAAACCAATGACTCCAAATTTACAATGGTTAGCAGGGGATAGTGAGTTGTTTGAAGATCCAGAGAGATACAGGAGATTGGTAGGAAAATTGAACTACCTTACTGTCACTTATCCTGACATTGCTTATGCTGTTAGTGTGGTAAGTCAGTTTATATCTTCCCCAACTGTTGCTCATTGAAAAGCCTTGGAACAAATCTTGTGTTATCTGAAGGGCGCTCCAGGAAGAGGTTTGTTATATGGTAATCATGGGCATTTGAATGTTGAATGTTTTTCAGATGCCGACTGGGCTGGATCTAAGGTTAACAGGAGGTCAACTACTGGATATTGCATTTTTGTTGGAGGAAATTTGGTATTTTGGAGAAGCAAAAAGCAGAGTGTAGTTTTTCGATCTAGTGCTGAATCCGAATACAGAGCCATGGCACAATCAATATGTGAGGTAATGTAGATACTTCAATTACTAGATGAGACAGGTTTTAAGACCTCCCTGCCTGCGAAATTGTGGTGTGATAATCAAGCTGCTCTCCATATTGATTCTAATCCGGTGTTTCATGAGCGGACCAAACATATTGAGATTGATTGTCACTTTGTTCGTGAAAAGATTCAACAACAAATCATCTCAATAGGACACATTAAAACTGGAGAGCAGTTAGGAGATATTTTCACAAAAGCTCTGAATGGAGCTAGGATTGACTATATTTGTAACAAGTTGGGCATGATTAACATCTATGCTCCAACTTGAGGGGGAGTGTTATGGAAAGTCAATCACTATATTATTTCTCTGTATATTCTATATTCTGTATTCCTATTTAGGATTTCTTATTTAGGATTTCTTTCTAATTAGTAGAACACAATTATAGGAATCAATTGTATATATATACTCATGTACAGATTAAATGAAATTAAGGAGAATCATCTCTTTCTACACTAAAAAATAAGTAAAAAAAAAAAATCACTGACATATTTTGATAAATATAGAATTATCATTTTACTAATGAGAAGGATGTTTTATAATAGATCAATAAATTCTTATTATCTTATGTGATTTTGTGTTATAAAGTATGAACTCCGGAATTGTAGACAATGATTACTATTGTGCATGTGTTAAACTTCCATTTAAATTTGAACAAATAATTAAATAATAAAAAAGGATAGTAGGTTAAATTAAGAGGTCAGAATATATTAATATAAAATGTTATAATTTGACAGCTACAACTAGAAAAGTATATTAAAAAAAGGGAAAGAAAGAAAACGAAATGAAGAGGGAGAGCCAAAAGAATGGCTACTGGAAGAAAAATAGGTAAGGAAAGGTTTTATGTGCACTTTTCACAGTAAAAAATAAGGTGAAATATTAATATTTGAAGCAATAGTGTCTAACAACCCCTGGAAAAAGAATCAACCTAAAAGATAGATTCATATAGATTCACTATAGAATCATAAGATTCGGTCAAGATTTAGGCATATTTAAGATTCACCCTATAGATTCAAATTGCTAGGACAAGAAATTGAAATGAATTGTAAGATTCCAACAACAGTGGGTTTTGGCGATCAAAACTCTATAAATAGCCCGTATATCCTATGTATTTTCAGTTTCCAAGAGGTTTGTTTAATAAAATTCTGCTTAATTATTCTCCCAAGCACATTGTGCGTTGTCTGATTGTGTATCTTGAGCTTCACACTACATCATAAATTTTCATAAAGATTGAGAATTTGTGATAATATCTTCACCTAAAATAGCTTTGAAAATTATGGCAGTCCCACACTGGTGCTCCGTAATATAGAAGGCTGTTATGAAGCAACTGTTTATTAGTAAAAAAAGCTCAGAGAATATATCCTTTAATGAGGTACGATTGTCTATATATATAAAATTCTAAATATTGCAAAGAAACATTTTATGAGTGCATTATAAATTATTTGACGAGAAGGCTTAAATAAATGCCATGGTTTATAGGTTAAATAAGGTGTAAATTATACGATGACACACTCAAAGTGAATGCAATTTTGGTTTTCCAACCAGGAAAAAAAAAAGAAAAAAAAAAGATAACTATTAACAAAAACAAAAATCAACTACTACATTTTGTGACAGATTAAGTTCTTAATAAGTTAGGATCCTAACTGTATAAGGCTACCATATTAATAAGTTGGGATCCTTTCTATAGAAGTTAAGTGTGGACCAGAAATATGCGTAACCATGGTTACTAGATTCGTCTACCTCCCTTGAGTTCCGCATTCCAAACCACGAGTCCCATATCGTGGGACGTTTGAGTCCCAAAACGCCTGAAATGCCAAATCTGGCAAACCCATTTACTCAACACTCGCTTTCACTATTAACTCAAAATCAAAGGGGAAAATGGACTTAAGAAGAAAACATACAAAGAATTTGAAAAATTATTATTCAAATTATTGATTTTTTTTTTGTTCCTCTCAGCAATGGGCTTCAATTTTCTCTGGGTGCCAATGATCGATGCTTCTACTATTCAGCCATTACTGCAAGCTTGCCAATTCTAATCTCCCCTCATATTAGGAAGGAAACCCACAGCGAGAAAAAAATTTCAGTGTTGATGAAGAAGTTTCCTGGTAGACCAATGAGAAAGGGCATGAAGAACTAAAGAAGTTTCCTAATAGACCAAGAAAAGTATATACAGCAAGGAAAGAGTTGAAAGTTTTGCTGAAATATAGCTGATAAGATGAGATGGAAAAAGAAGATGAGAAGAAATGAAAAGTAGAGTCAGTGTTGATGAAGATAAAGTTGAATAGGAGAGAAACCCTTACTTTATATGGTACCCATAGAAGGCTAGAAGCTTCTAGCAATGTGGTTAAAAAAGTGTCTTGCTTAGTCATTAGTGGGCAAGTGGCTCAAAATTTATAAATTAAAATACTATGTATTTTTAAAATTGCCACATAAATTAAATCGTTTTTAAGATAATTAAATAAAATCACACAATAAATTATTATTATTTTGAAAAGTTAAAAATATTATGAAAATAAAAAATATTAATTAATTTTTTTAAAATTAGACATTATCATATCTATCAATAACAATTAAAATATTATCATTTTACACTCAATAAACCCAAAACACGATTCAAACGTACTGAGTTCCAAAAGAGCAAACTGACGAGGCCTACCCTTAGAGTACCCGAAAAATAATCAAGTGGCATATCATGTTTCTGTTCTCGTACCACGACCGCAACGTATCACGTTCTAGGTAACTATATGCTTAACAAATATGAATAATTACTTAATCAAAAGAGAACAGAACAAGAGATAAAAAAATAAAAAGATAAGAAAATTTCAGTTCAATGCGATATTTACAGGTCCACAGATTACTCCAACTGACTCATTGTCTGCTTCAACATCATTCCCTACAATGGTTGAGCCTTTAACGGGTGATGCTACTCTTCCTCATACTCTCCAAAAAGGTACTCATTCCACGCGCAATCCATGTCTTATTTATAATTTTTGAGTTATCACCACTTGTCATCTTCATAACATGCTTTTATTTCCAATTTATCTATTGTTCTAATACCTAAGACCATGGCAGAAGCAATGTCTCATCCTAGATGACACAAAGCTATGGTTGAGGAAATGATAACGTTGCATGATAATGGTACTTGGGAGATAGTTCCATTACCATAAGGCAAAACTGCAATTGGATGTCGTTGGGTATTTACAGTTAAGGTGGGACCATGTGGGAAAATTGATCGCCTCAAAACCCGACTAGTTGTCAAAGGTTATACCTAGGTATTTGGTCTTGATTATGGTGACACTTTTTATCTTGTGGCAAAGATTGCTTCTGTTCACTTATTTATCTATATGGCAGCTATGTTTCAATGGCCTCTTCATTAATTGGACATCAAAAATGCCTTCTTACATAGAGAACTCGCAGAAGAGGCATGCATGGAGCAACCAACAAGGTTTGTTGCTCAAAGGAAGACAGGATTAGTGTGTCGCTTATGTCGATCTCTTATGGTCTCAAGCATTGTGTGTCGCTTATGTCGATCTCTTATGGTCTCAAGCACTCCCTAAGCACATGATTTGGTTGGTTCAATAATGTTATCCAACAATTTGGAATGCTTCAAAGTGAGGCAAATCATTTAATATTCTACCAACATTCCTCTCATGGCAAATGCAGTTATTTGATAGTGCATGTTGATGTCATTGTCATAATAGATGATGATTGTGAAGGTATTGCTCAACTCAAACAACATCTCACCCATCACTTCCAAACCGTAGACTTGGAAAAACTAAAATATTTCCTAGGCATTGTGATATGAAACTGCCTAACTCCACCTCAAAAGCTAGTTCACAAGGAGAGGTTTGCAAACCCATATATATTAATATATAACATCCAAGACCTCCCTGCAGAACTGATGTGGAACGCATCATTCCCGACCCCTTGAGACTGAACGTCCTCGTGAAGTAACTGGGATCATGACTCGTTCACCCCAACCTCTCCCGAAGAACGTCAGGGAACCTTTGTACATGGCCCACCGACCTATACAGAGTGAGGCTCTGATACCAAATGATATGAAACTGCCTAACTCCACCTCAAAAGCTAACTCACAAGGAGAGGTTTGCAAACCTATATATATAACACCTAAGACCTCCCTGCAGAACCGATGTGGGACGCATCACATTGAAGTGGCACAGTCTGCTAGTGGTATTGCCACTTTGCAAAGGAAGTATGCATTGCAAACATGTTGATACTCCCTTGGACCCAAATGTTAAACTTGTTCCTGGATAAGGAAGCATTTGAAAGGTCCTGGTCAATATCGGAGATTTGGTGGCAAGTTAAATTACATCATGGTCACACGACCAAACATCTCTTTTGCTATAAGTGTGGTTAGCCAATTCCTGTAAGCTCCTTGTGATAGTCACTGGAATGCAGTAATTTGTATTTTTAGATACATTAAAGGGTCCCAAGACAAGGTCTGTTGTGTGAGGACAGAGGGCATACACAGGTTATTGGATATTTTGATGCAAACTGGGTAGCATCCCCCTCAGATAGACGGTCTACATCAAGGTATTGCATTTGAATTGGATGCATCTAATATACTGGAAAAGTAAAAAAGCAACATGTAACAGCCAGGTCAAGTGAGAAGCAGAGTATCGAGCTATGGCCTTGGCCACTTGTGAACTTATATGGTTTAAGGAACTTCTTCAGGAGTTAAAATATGGAGTTGATAAACAAATGAAGCTGATTTGTTAAAACCAAGCAGCACTGCATATTGATTCAAATCCATGTTTCATGAAAGGACGACACACATAAAAACTAATTTACTTTATTAGGCAAAAGATTGAATCAGGATGTATTGCTACTAGTTTTGTCAAATAAGATGACCAGTTAGCAGACATTCTTTCCAGATCACTCCAAGGGTCTGGGATTGATTATATTTGTAATAAGTTAGGAGCATATAATAAGTATGCTTTAGCTTGAGGGGAAGTGTTAGAATAGGAATATAAATATTATGATTGTAATTAGGAGATTAAATTAAATCCCTAAAATTAAGGGATTTCTAGATTAGGGTAATTATATAGTTTCCTATTCAGTTTTGTTGAAACTGTATATATATTCCTCACAAGCTTGAGGGAATAATCAAGCTATTTTCCTCCAAACTTTTCTCTCTAAATTTCTAGAGATACCAACATGAAAGCTCCAAGTAAGCCAAATTCAAAAATTATACATGCTTCATGATCTATTCAAAGCATAACTTTCACAACCTACCACACAACAGAAATTCAAATAGACAATTGCAAAGTGCTGATATTTACCTGATGAAATATTCCTGCAAACTGATGCATAAGTTGCGTTCTCTTTCCACCAGCAACTTCCCTCTGAGGTACATGTTGCTCTTGCTCCTCAATGTTGGCTAAATATTTTTCCCTGATTTTATCGTTCATAATTGAGCTACATTTATCAGTGTTGTGTTGTTTGTTATCTGCAGTCATGGAGAATTGTTCAACTACATTTACCCCTTGCTCAAGCTGCAAGCAAAACAGGTAGACTTCAGTAGAAATTCAGCATGCAAGTGAACATGCAGGTCCATCAGCCTCATGAGGGTGGGAGGAGGGAAACACAGAATATTTCTAAATAATTTACATTTGTCAAAATCAGGATCAGGATTATAGATCGATGTTGGTACCAGAACTAAAATGAAATAGTAGAAAAACCTCCATGACCCAATGCATTCGTGTGTAGAAAACAAAAAAGAATTTTTTTTTTTTCAAGTCCTCTACCATAAGTTTTGGACAGCATCCCAATGTCTATTAACATGAAATGAAAATAAAAGGCTTAATTATCAAAAAAAAAATCCCAAACATTAGCACAATTTTCAAAAATAACCCAAATTTTTAATTTTCTCAATTACTCAGATGAACTTGTAAGTTTCTATCAATTATAGCACATGGTCAGTTTCTAATCAATTGATTGCTAGAATGAAACGAAAACAGAAAACAAATGGGCACTTAATTAAGGCAAAACAGTGGCATTCTCTTTTTAAAGTAAACCATCAAAACCCCTAATCACATTAAGCAATAACCTTACAGCTAAAATCACTATCCAGGTTGTACTTCTCAACCACCGCTGCCACCCATGATCCACCTCCGATGATATTGAGAGATGCAATACCTCCCCATAGCAAACAAAAACCACTTCCCCTTCCTATGTTTTTAGTTTCCATGTTATTATTGTTATTATTTAATTTTCTAAGTCCAGTGCCATGCAAGCGAATTTTGTCAATCAATTGAACAGAAACTGACTGTGTGCTGTAATTGATACAAATATAAAAGTTCACTTGAATAATTGAAAAAAAAAATAAAGTTCGGGTTAATTTTTAATATTGAGATAGAGTTCAGGATTTTTTTTCTTGGTAATCAGGACAAAGTAAAATGCTAAAATTGAAAATTTTCCAACAATAGGAAATCTTATCAAGCAATGGTATGGATAAGTAATACATAAAACTCACCTCATTAACTTTTGAGAACAATTCATCAATGCAACGGCTAAAACCTTCCAATTCTGAGACATTTGCTTCAGTGTTGCTAGGTCCCACATTTCCCATGTCCAGATTGAATCTGATTATGGGTTCCATCTGATAGTGGAAACAGGGATGTGAAATCTTAGAGGACAACGGAGGAGTTATGATTATAAGTATAAACAAACCAACCATTTGAGA
Organism: Hevea brasiliensis; assembly: GCF_030052815.1. Taxonomy (NCBI): domain Eukaryota; kingdom Viridiplantae; phylum Streptophyta; class Magnoliopsida; order Malpighiales; family Euphorbiaceae; genus Hevea; species Hevea brasiliensis. The sequence continues at coordinate 22,385,141 of NC_079503.1, forward strand.
TTGCACAGAATATTTTGCAGAAAAAGAATATCATACTCAATTCTAGAACCCTTTTAGCCTAAAAATTAATATTAATGCTTACCAAGTAATATCACCATTAATAACAAAATGATGCAAAGAAACGGCAAAAAAGAGATAATCTATATCTCAATAGAGTAACAAAGAAACAGAAAAAGAGAGGGAACAAATCAAGAAGAAGAAAAGGGCACCAATTGACTTCGCTGTTAAGCAAGATTTCATCAAATTGAAAAATCTAAGTATCTGAGGAGCAGACGCTTTGCCAGCCAGCGAAGAAGCGTAGAACGGTAGGAAGTAGCCAAGACGGAGAGAGCCCCTAAAACTGAAACACGGTCGTCAACGGTGGCGGCGAGCGGTCGTTGACAGATTTGGGCCTTTTATAGGTTTTTTTTTTTAATTTTTAATGCATTATGGGATAAAAATAGAATAAAAATTAATTCTCTCTATTTCACACGTTAACAACTTTTATTTTCACATTATTTATTAAAAATATAATAATAATAATAAATTTTATTTAATATTTTTCTAATATATCTTTACTCATATTAATATAAAACCAATAAATTTGATTTTTCTATAAGAATATATTAATAAATTAATAAATAAATTATTATAAAATAGAAAATAAGTTTAAAAAAATAAAAAAAGGAAAATAAATCTATTTTTACGGAAGGAGGGGAATAATAATTAAAAAGAATTAAATTGATAAAGTATGTGTTAATTTCAATTTAAATCTTATGGTTTCGAATGCTATAATTTGAAGCTTAATAATTTCGAGTTTTGAATTTAAGTTTTATTGAATTTAATATTAAATACTTAAATAAAGGATGAATTTAACATAAGTTCGAAAAACGAGATTAATAATCATTATATTAAATATTTATATTGAAATTTATATAAAATTAATTAAAGTATATATAATAGATACACAAATTAATACACAAATCTAATGGCTATTAATTTCATTATTGAGCTTTTCATAGCTACACCTAATTTAGATATTCATCGAGTTATAATAACATTTATTAATAAATGATATATAATTTTTGGTAATTAAGTTACTGAGTATATTATAAAATCTTATGATATTTTTATATTAACCAACGCTGTAGATTATATTTATATACTTTTATTATGAGGTCAAAATATTTTTAATTTTGACTTAATAAAAAAAATTCTAAATTTTACATTTTTAATTTTATCAATTTGAGACTTGTTAGAAATATAGACTAGGTTATTCATGACAGGTCAATCTGGATCCACATGATTATTTATTATAATAAGAAGAAGAAGAACCAAAACTCAATAGCATATGACTGCATTGTGCAGCCATGCAAAATCATATAAAGTTAAAAGGCACATAGATTTATCCAAGGGTTACTATACTAAAAGACATAACTATTGACCAAAAGTGACATTATCTTCCATGCAATATAGCTAAGAGTTGTAATACAAACAAGAGTTGCAACTCAAAACTATATAAGGCCAAAAGGCATATTCCCTCAATACACTTTTTGTAGAAAATTACAAAAAAGAAACATGTAAAATACGCATTATTATCTAAAGGGAGATAATAGCCATAAGAGGGAAAAGTGCAAGTGTTTTGGTTTCTTGGTTCTTGGCTTATTAGAGACTTTTATTCATTTTTCAATTGGTAAAGCCTTAATTTTCTGTAATTCAAGGTACACTTAAACTGTGATTTATACACTTAGACTGTGATTTATCTACATAGTTCATGATTATAAATATGTGATTATAGTTCATGATTATAAATATGTGATTACATAGTTGACTAATAAAATAAATATGGTGAAAATCCTAAAATATTTTATATGAACATGGGTTGTGATTTATATAATTAAGTCCATGTGCTGGGTATTAATTCTTTCTTCAAGACTAAATTATTAAATATTGATAATAATTTTATTGTCTTAAAGTATGGGCTCTAATAGGTGGTGAATTGAATTGTGATAGATTTTTTTTAATTTTTGTTTGAAACCATTTTTAAAATCTTGATTGACACTTTTATATGTATTAATATAGTAAATATATGCATTAAGGAAGCACAACAATTAGCTCTGTCGAGTGTACCTTAAATATTTTAAAATATGCTCTATTTTAGGGTTGTTAGATAGGGATAATGAGATGTATAAAGGTCGTAATTCAAAAGAAAAATTAATTAATTTAGTTTAAGTATCAATCATACCTAAAAACCTTATGACATGTCAAGCAATCATCTAAACAAGCAACTCAGCACATATATATTAAAATAAACAAGTTAAAGTGCTGGAATATAAAGATAGTAAGGAAAAGAGAAGCAAATATAAGGATTTATTATGGTTTGACACTCCATGTCATGATCCAATTTTATGGTCAGACCAACATTAGGACTTAGGCTAGCATAAAGCCTTCAAAACTTATAGCAAGTTTTACTGTTCTCAAACTCATAACTAAGCCCAAACTCAAGGCTTAATATGTAAAATAATATATTATAAAATAATTTAAGGAGTCCAACTCAATCCAATATACAATATAGCATCTTAGGGAGCCAGCTTAATCTTGATATCCATCAATACATAACTAACTGGTGAGCCTAGTTCAACCTAGAATTACCATTTGCTATCACATCGGAGTTCTAAGAACGAAAAAAAAAATAAACAAACAAAATAAAACCACAAACTCAACAATATGATACCCTACGAGGAAAATATAGGATAGACTCTAAAATAAAAAAAAAATGGTCCTCCTACAACCTAGATAAAAATATTAAATAGGAATGAGCGCTCAAATCAAAGAGTTTAGTATTAATTATAACTATAATTTCTATAACTTTCTAATACTAATGTATTCCTATAAATGGACAATGCATCAAATAAATAGATCACCCAATAATTGTATGAGAGGATAAATTGGAGTGACACACGCATCTATCCATAATACATATCGGGAACCGACCCCATATCTTGGCTCTCTAAAATCCAACATATTCACTTATTCTATTTTGCTGAAGTTAGTAAAATATAACATTGTAGTAACCATGCAGTGTGTCATGGGCCCAGTGTAAGAACACCCTTAGGACCGTGTGACACTTGACTTTAACTCTTTCAAGACAAGCCAGCCAAGAGAATCCCAGGATAATTTGTTCAACAAGATAAGTATATTAGCATGGCTTAGCAAGCCAATTGGGAAAACATCACAAGCAACGTATATGAGCATAATATATAATAAGGCATAAATATATCAAAAATGGGCTACTTCTTTCATTCATATATCATGATTAGTATAATTGAATTGGCTATCCTTACATCATTTATAGGCAGGGGGGAACCTATAAGGAGTAGTGGGACAGAGACTCACTATACTAGTGGTTAGTTATACCTGTTACTCCATAGTAGTCAACTAGTCACTCCTCCCTAAAGAGCATTAGGGACACAATAGGGTATGGTAGGAGAAGATATCACTATGCTTTACCCATCATACCCCTAGGATTACTTAAACATCACTATGCTTGCGCCATCACACCCTAGAATTAAAACTTTATTGAGAAAAATCCAATGGGAAAATGTAACAATCCCCTACCTGATCAACAATGAAACTGAGCAAAGGAATGCCACTTCTATGCACGGAGCACCTAAACTTGCATTTGAATAATTTTCTTACATAATGTTTACTTTTAATTTTTTTAATCATATATTTCAAAGGGAAAAACTACAAGAGTTTCCCCTAAACTTTTAACATCCACCTGTTAATAACACCTATTAATAATCATATTTTCAATTACAATAATATTGTTAATCAACTCTCATCATACTTGTAATCAAATTCATTTCTTCATCATATGTGAATATTTACATAATATATTTTCAGACATAAATTTACAAATGTAACAAAGTATATTTATACTTAATTTACAGTCATCCAAAATTAATTTACATCAAGTGTTTTGGTACATGACAATTGGAATACAAAAATGAGTGATCAAAATGCATCCAGTGTTGGTAGTGCATCTACCACAAAGTCCAAGTATGAGGTGACTTCGGACTTTCCTGCAGATCCACTCCCTCCTCTCCTGTCTCTGTCTACCTACTCCTTACTTTGTGTACCTGCATGAGGAAAAACCTACATGCTAAGCTTCACAGCTTAGTGGTGCACTAATAATTTTAAAAAGAATAAAAGCAAAACTTGTATATATACTATAAGAAATTTTATAAATAATGTTCAAGGGTTAGCATCATTCTCATTATATTTGTGTAAGTTTTCTTAATTAAATCACATTTTAAGATTTATTATGTGCTCATAGTAACCTATGACATAACCATATGGACTAGATATGGGACTTCCGATATTGAACACTCGGTGCCTCTGATCGGTTTTGTCACACCTTACCCCTCTGTAAGATATAACATGATCCCGTAGTATACCTAATGAATTACCGAACTTCGCCTACTGATAACCCATTAAATATACTACAAGGGATTTTGAACAAACCAAATTCATTTTTAGTTAAGGAATAAATTAAGTATTTTAAAACCAAGAAGTTTTTTACAAAAAATCCGTGTGGTGATAGCTATAATTTTATTAAATTCAAAATTTTAACCTGTTGGAATCAATCTGTAATAATACTACGCATAAATTGAACTCAATCAAAGTTCAAATAATTTCTTTTTATTCATTGAACATAAAGAAAAATAAATTCATTTCATTGCAATTTAAAAGAAATACATCATTCACAATTTTATAACTCAAAAGATATTTATTTACAAATTTACAAGCTTCAAAATAAATAAATAAATAAAAATTATTACAATTCTTTTGATACAACTACTCATTTGTCTATTACATACATATAGTTCTACCTTACATCAAAATGAAATTTCAAGGGTATACTTAGGATATACCCGAAGACAATCTAACTCTGCTTCTAATGTCTCACTTGCCTGCTTTATCCTTCCCTTTACCTGTGACAGCATAAAACAGCTATCGCTGAGCGTTGAACTTAATGGTGCACAACTGTAACCTTTAAACTCAATATAAAACATGATTTATCAAATCATAACAAAGAGTTTGAAATATTCAAGTTTTCCATAAGTCAAGAAACCAATATCACAATTTTCAATCATTACAAATCATTTATTTCAATCACATTTTGTCAAAGCATTCACAATCAATGGTGTTGCCAACAATCACACAGTTAGGGCTATGACATAAAATTTCATGATCAATACCGCGTTGTACACCACGACAAAGCAATCTCATCCCAATAATCGAGGCTAAATGGGGACACAAAGGCTAGCTAGCAATATGAGTACTCATCCTATCTCAACCTCAACTGGCAAGCTAGAAAGGGAAGTCATACAATCAATCTCACCTCAAATAATGAGGGACACAAATCAAATTACCATGTCAACTGTGGTTTCAAAACAAATTCAAAATAATTTCCATTCAAATGATCACATTATAAATCAATTAACCACATTCAATTGCCATAAATTCACATTTATAGTTGGCAACACATCAATTTTTCAAAACACTTCAAATCACATTAAAAATTGGCTCACCCCCTTACTACAATAAATTCAAATAGCCAACATCCGCCTTTCCACAATTATAAATTCATTTCATAATTCAAAGTTCTCAAAACAACGTACAAAATTCTTAAATGTAAAATAAAAGTATAATTGGTTCATATAAAGTCCATACAATCCAATTACATATTTTAAAACAAAAGAGGGAACTAGTTGTGCACAAACCTTCTTTCAATTCCTTCTTTTTGTCTTAAGTCTTCCCTTCCTTGGAAGTCTCTTTATCCACTGAAAATTCACAAATTCAAAGTCTTAATACTCATTCTAAACTTTACTAATAGCTAATCAAATAATTTCCTAAGTTAACTTTACAATTTAACAACTTCTGGGTTCAGGGCAGGTTTGGGACTTAACCTTAGAACCCAAATTCAACCTAGTTTCAATCATAATTTGCTAAGGTAATCTTCATGAAAGTTATTCCCCTATGTCTTAAATTTAATTTTCTTTTTGAATCACTCAATTTGGCGTTATGGATCTCAAGTTATGGCCAAATTATTAAATACCATTTCGGGTGTCTTACCCTGCAATTCCATATTTTTTAGATTTTTACCTTAAATTTACATTCTATATCTGAGCACCTTATGCTTAGAATTTAAACCAGATCCCTAAAATAATGTTTTAGGCCTTTATCTTAGGTTTCCAAATCATTTTGAATCACTTCAATTAGAGCTTTGTAGAGGAAGTTACAGCCTGATAACCATCTAGAGGTCACAGGGCAATTTGCTTAAGGTACAGGAATTCCAGATTTGACATTCCTGACTTACCCCAATAATTTCCATACTTTGCCTTAAGAACTGGGTTCAGGTTAAAAGATAAGATTTGTAGTTTCATGTTTTGTGAGTATTTTGGCTTTAGAATTACTCAATTTGCTCTTGTGTAGCTTGAGTTATGGCAATTTTTTCAAAACTGGTCGGACGACCATTTACTCACATTTTCCAGGTTCAGTCCGGAATCAGGGCAGATTATTGGACTTATATTGTTCAAGTAATTGGGTCAAGTTAGGGTCATAATTTGGCTTCATGATCCTCATAAGAATTGTTCTCCTATGTCTAAGGATTCCATAGGTTCCAGAATTACCTAATTTAGAGTTTTTTAGAGTGAGTTATGCTTAATTTATTAGGTACTGTTCATTTAGTTATTTTTTTTCTAGGTCCAGAATTGCAAATTCCGGATTCAAGCCCTAATTGAGGTATCCTATGGTCATTTTCTGAGCAAGTGTCCAACATGAAAGTTTGAGCATTATGTCTTAAGTTTCATTTTCAGTTGGTTTCACACCAATTAGAGCTATGTAGCTCAACTTATGAGCTTCTAAACACATTGGACTCAAGTGTCCAAATTCAAGGCCTAATGCACCCTATCCAATTCATTAATTCCCTCACTAAAACAACATAAATTCTCATTCAGTACACATCAAATGAACATAATTTAACATCAATAACCCTAATTACACTTCATACCACAAAAATCCTAATTTCACAAAACCCTAAATTCACATCTTCCAATTCCAAGCAATTCTAATCAAATTCAACTATATAATTCATGTATCCATCATTATTAAACTCTAGAATTCATGTTTAATTGACTTAACTCATCAAAACCCTAATTCCCTAAACTTGGCTGGATTTCATACTTCAATTTCCATGCATAATTTCTTTCTATTTTCATGTAAATTCTTCATAATTAAACTTAAATTCAAGAAATATGAAGTAAACTAAGCTTGAATGTAAACTTACCTCTAATAGTGATTTTCCAAACTTCAAAATCCTTCAATTTCTTTGGTTCCTTTTGCTTCAAATCTTCCAATCAAGACTCAATTTATGGTTTTCTATTAATTTAGTATGAGATTTATGAAAGAAAAGTGGAGTTTCAAGAGCTTGGAATGGTTGATAATGGAGGAAGGAAGACAGAGAGGGAACTGGCCAACAATGAAGAAGAAGGAGATTTTTGTTTTATTTTTTTTAATATCTTTTGTCTCTTATATATATAATTATCCCCAAAATTAAATAATTTAAATTAAAATTTTAATTATTATTATTTTTATACAATTCTCTTCATTCCTTCCATGTCCTATTTAATTTTCCTACACACTTTCATAATTTAATTCTTTTCCAATGTTTTAATCTCACTCATTTTAATGGAAATTTAGGTAAAAAATAAACTCTTGAAGTGAATTGACTAAAATGTCATCGGGTTATAGTCCATCTTTTTCAGTAATATCTGATGAGTCATTAGGTTTTTTATTCACTTATTTGTACTTATTCTCTTTTTATTTCTTTAATTTCATAATTTTCAATAATTCCTCCATTAATTCTCAGTTAAGGATTCTATAGTTCTCGCATGAATTTAGGGTAGTAACTGAACTTATAGTCGCTTTCTATGTAGGTCACTCATCGTCGAGAACCTAGGCTCATTTAACCTATTTATACTCCATTTCCTTTATTTTCCCCCCAACCTCTTTTGATCTTTATTAATTTAATCTATAACTTCTTTTTATGTTTTAAGTATGGTTCTAGATATTCTAGCTGTCCGAACAGACATTAGTCACCGGAACAGTAGAATGTACGGAACTACCTAGTATGAGGGTGTTACAATTCTCCCCAACTTAAAAGAAATTTCGTCCTGAAATTTACTTGGTATTAGTCTCTGAACAACTGTGGGTGCTGTCTCCTCATGTTCCCATACAGCCTTCTGGCCCGAATGATGGTTCCGCAGTACTTTAACCAAAGGTATTTGCTTATTCCTTAGTTGTTTCGCCTCTCGTGCCAAGATCTTTATGGGTTCCTCATCATAAGTCAGATATAGATTTACTTCAATTTCTTCCACTGACAAGATATGTGATGGGTCTGATATATATCTCCTTAACATGGAGACGTGGAAGATATTATGGATCTTCTCCAACTCTGGAGGTAAAGCAAGCTTGTATGCTAATGGACCCATTCTTTCCAGAATCTCGTATGACCTGATAAAGCAAGGACTTAGTTTCCCTTTTCTGCCAAACCTCATGATCTTCTTCCATGGGGAAACCTTCAGGAACACCTTATCACCCACATTACGTTGAATATCCCGTCTCTTCAAGTCTATGTAGGATTTTTAGCGATCTGATGCAACTTTGAGTCTGTCTCATATGATCTTAATCTTTTTCTTAGTCTGCTGCACAATTTCTGGGCCAATCAACTTTCTCTCACCCACTTCATTCCAACATAAGGGGGTTTTACATTTTCTGCCATACAGAGCTTCATATGGAGGCATCCCAATGCTTGATTGATAGTGTAACACCCCTATTTGCATAGCCTGGTATATGTTACTGTTCCGGTGACCAGTGTCGGTCCGAACAATTAAGAGGACTAGAACTATGTTTAAGACACCTAGAAAAGCTCTGAATAAAAATAAATAGTGAGTGCTAAAAGGTTAAGTACAAATAAGAAAAAGAGAATATAAAAGGTTAAATGAGCCGGGAGTCACAGCAATTGGTGACCCTCCCGAGAAGTGACAATGAGGTCAGTTTTAACTTGAATTTTGAACCGAAAATCTAACGCCGCGGTCCTTAGGACTATTTCGAACACAGTGAAAAAGAGAAAATCATAGAAAAAAAAATTGTTAAGTTGGTCAAATAATTAGGTCAGGGATCCGGAAGAAATATCGAATAACTTGCAAATCGGATCGAACTGGCGAGGGGCAATTTGGTCAATTCACCCCTAGAGGTGACTCCTGACCTAACTGTCCAATAAAATTGGAGAAATGAAAATTTTGGAATAGCAAATTAAAATAAAGAACTATGAAAAAATAAATGTAAAAGAAAAAGAAAATTGAAAAAGTTTATTACATCATTGGATGACATCATGAATGATGTCAAAATACAATTTTATTTTCCCCACCATAATTGACCAAGTCAAATAAGACTAAAAGATATAAAATAAACATAAAATTGAAAAAAATAAATCACTCTTCTTCTCCACCTAGTTTGGCTGCCCCTCCTCTCTCTCTTAGCCACCATTGTTACTCCATTAAGCTTGATTTTCCACCAAATTAGACCTAAATCCCCTAAAGTGTTCCATAAAAGCTTGTTAGATCAACTTGAGAAAGCATTAGAAGAAGGAAAGAATAGAAAAAAAGGAAGAAAGTGAAGAATTGAACATCAAAGAAAGGTTAGTAGTTTGAATTGAAAAATTTTAGTTTATTACTTGTGTTCTTGGTGTAAGTAACTTAGAAATTAACTTAAAATCAAAAGAAAACAATTGTTGGGGGACCAAAGGAAATTTCAGCCAGCTTATGTGAGAGTTTGAATTGATTGAATTTGGTGCAATTCAAGGGTTGTTTAGGTAGAATTATGTATATAGAGTATGGATATATATTTTGAATGCATTATATTTGAACTTTATGTAATTAGGATTCTTGAGCATGTGAAAAATTGGGAAAAAAAATTTAAGAATTGGTCAATTGATGTAATTGACCTTACCTGAGTTGAGAAATGGTCAATTGTGACCATTTGTGGTGTGTGTGAATTGTTAGAACCAAGTTTCAATTCGGATTGGTTAGGGTCAGTATGTTGATAGCTTGACCTAGGTCCCTTTCAGGGACTAAAACTGAAAATTTACCAACCCAATTGGTGTGAGGTCAATTGGAAATGAAAATAGACACAAAATGACACATTCAATTAGGAACCATGCCCAGAAAATGACATTAGGATAGTGAACAATTAGGCCAAATCCAGATTTGGGCACACTAACCTATACAAAAAATGACCAAATGAATAGTAGTCACTTAAATGACCATAACTTGGTCTAGGAAGTTCCAAATGACCTGAATCTTATACCGATAGAAAGCTGAGACATATCCCTACAAGTTTCCTGAAGCAAACAAATTCAAATTTTGACCATAACCTATCCGAAAAGTCACTTACAGTCAGCATACCAAAACTACCAGTATCTAGAAAATGCCCAGAATTCTGGATAACACCAAATCCGGCCAGCCCCATTCAAATAGTCATATCTTGGGCTACAAAACTCCAAATGGAGTGATTTAAAAGGGAATTAAAGTTAAGACAATAAGGAACAACTTCTATGAAGAAAACTTTGCCAAATCCTAACAGCAACATGACCAATGGAACAGTACAAAACAGGACACCAAATCTGAAAAATTTGAAATTGTGCCGAGGAAACCTAAAAATCTAAGGAGCAACTAAAACCAACAAAATTTATAACCAAAATATGGTATGTGGGTGAAATTGAAATTCCTATACCTATTAAGCATAAAAAAGTCAACAAATTGACTTGAATAGTGTCGTGAATAGTAACCCCAAAATGAAAATTTCTAAGAACGTTAGTTTAAGCATATTGGGACTAGAATTAAGTATATATGAATTAGTTATTGGATTATTGTGAGATAAGATACTGAAACACTATAAATTGCGTGTTTTAGCTAAAAAAGACCTGAAAAAGGATAGGACAAACTGAGTCAAGGCCTAGAGGCGACTCATATCAGGTTTGTGCACAATAACTTTTCACTTTCCATTTGCTATTGGAAAATTTATTTGAATACATTTTGGAGCAATTTATGCTAAACAATGCTTTGAGAAATGTTGTGTTGCCTACTTTGTAAATGGAAATTTGAAATGAAAATTGATTAATGTTTTGCATAAAATTGTTGAATAATATGATTTTGAAATTGTTTTTAATTCATACTTGGCATGACAGTCCCTTACTATGTTCCTCTTGCACTTGTGGGGTTGAGTTTGATATTTGATCATTTTCTTCCCTCTCTAGCTTGCCAGTCTGAGGTGAGTTTGGATGAGTACTCATTAGCTAGCTAGCCACCTCTCTCATTGATTTCGATTAGTGGGGTGAGTTTGCCTTGTCGTGGTGTATAACACGGCATGTTTGGAAATTTTGTGTCATGGCCTAAGTTGTGTTATTGATTGACAACACTGTGTTTATTAAATTGTTTGATCAAATTTGTATTATATTAAGCTTTGAAAATTGTGATTTGTTATAAATGTGATTTGAAAAATTGTGAAATACGATTGTGAGATTTTTGAATTATGAATTGTTCATAAATATTTTATATTATGCATTTTATACTTTATTGTGCACCACTGAGTATTTTTATACTCAGCGATAGCTTCTTTTACTGTCACAGATAGAGGCAAGGAAAAAGCAGCAGAGTGAGCTGCTACAGTAATAGGGGAGCATAACTTGAAGATTTTTGTACGGGTATATTATTTATACCCATTGTATTTTGGTTGATGTAAATATGATATTGTCATATGTATGTATGTAAAATTGAGGAGTTATACAATAGATTATAATAATATTACCTTTTGAATTTTTATGCTTGTAAATTAAATTGTGATTGTAAATTATTTATTTTGAATGCAATGTGTATAAATTAATTTGAAATATTTGAGATGACAATTTTATTTTGACTTGTGGAGATTGGGTTGATATGTATTGAATTGAGTTATTGGTGATTGAGATTTGATGAAGTGCACTATTTGGAAGTGTTTTTACAGGTTTTGAAGAACTAGTTTTTTCCAATTATAGGCGGCACTCTGCCGAAATTTTTATAAAATTTGCGAAAACTTTAAATTGATTAAAAATTTGATATTTGGTTTAACTTCAAATAAAAGTTTTTATTTCTTACAAAAAAAGCTCACCACCTTCAAAAAGTAAGAAAATTGTTTTAAAATCCCTTGTAGTGTATTTAATGGGTTGTCGGTAGGTGAAGTTCGATAATTTATTAAGTATACTACGGGATCATATTATACCTTACAGAGGGGTAAGGTGTGAAAGATAGCTGTTGTTATAATCAAATTCAATCAAGAGCAAGTGTATATCCTAACTTCCTTCAAACTTAATCACACAAGCCCGAAGCATATCCTCAAAAATCTGGATAATTCTTTCAGACTGACCGTCTATCTATGGATGGAATGCTGTGCTAAAATTCAATTTAGTTCTTTGGGCTTTTTGGAGACTACCCTAGAATTTAGAAGTGAATCTTGAATCTCTGTCGGACACAATAGATACAGCACTCCATGCAATCTCACCACTTCATCAATGTATAACTTAGCCAATCTATCTAGACTATAGTCCATCCTCACTAGCAGAAAGTGTGCAGACTTAGTCAATCTGTCCACAATAACCCAAACTGCATCATGATTCTTTTGGGTACGAGGAAGTCCTGTCACAAAATCCATAGTGATTCTTTCCCATTTCCATCGGGAATAGGCAATGGTTGTACTAACTCTACTGGCACCTGGTGTTCTGCCTTTACTTACTGATAAGTTAGGCATTTGGCTACATATTCTACAATATCTTTCTTCATCTCCATCCACCAGTAATGCTCTTTTACGGTTCTGTACATTTTAGTTCCACCAGGGTGCATAGCAAATGGTGAATCATGTGCTTCCTTCAAAATGATCTGCTTCAATCCCACATCATTAGGAATTCGCATTCTACCTTGGTAGAGTAACAAGCCTTCACCATTTACTAAAAATTTTGGTTTTCTGCCATCTTGAGCCTCTTCCACTAACTTCATGTGCTTATCATCATTCTGAGCTGCTGTTTTAATCTGTTCAATCAACACTGGCTTCACCTGTAAGTTAGCCACGATTCGCCATCATCATCTATCTCTAAATTTGCATATAATGCCCTCAAGTCATGCACCATGGATAAAGGTGAAACTTTCAAGCTAGCGATGGTCTTACTACTTAAGGCATCTGCTACAACATTAGCTTTCTCAGGCTAATAGTCAATCAAACAGTCATAATCTTTTATCAATTCTAGCTATCTCTTTTGCCTCAAATTCAATTCTTTCTGTGTGCCCAGATACTTTAAACTTTTATGATATGTGTAGATGTAGCACTTCTCCCCATACAAATAATGTCTCTAGATCTTCAAAGCAAAGACAATTGCTACAAGCTCCAAGTCATGAGTAGGATAATTCCTCTCATGTGGCTTAAGTTGGTGTGAAGCCTAGGCAATGACGTTCCTTCTTGCATCAACACACAGCCTAATCAACTATGAGAAGCATCACTATAGATAGTGTATTCTTTACCCGGTGTAGGTAAAGTTAAGACTGGAGCTTCAGTTAAACACCGTTTCAGCTCATTAAAACTCTTCTGGCACTGATCAATCTACTAAAATTTTTCATCTTTTTGAAGCAACTTAGTAGTGGAGATGCTAACATAGAGAATCCCTTCACAAATTTATGGTAGTAATCGGCTAAGCCAAGGAAACTATGAACTTCAATGACATTCCTGGGCAGCTTCTAGTTAATAATAGCTTCTACCTTGCTAGGATCCACCTTGATACCCTCTGCTGATACAATATGCCCCAAAAAGGTAATCTCCTTCAGCCAAAACTCACATTTAGACAGTTTGGCATGCAACTGTTTCTCCCTTAAAGTCTGTAATACAATCCTCAGGTGCTTATCATGCTCCTCTATATTCTTCAAATACACCAGAATATCATCTATAAATACCATCACAAACTGATCAAGATATGATCTGAAAATAGTATTCATCAGGTCCATAAAAGTAGCCAAAGCATTGGTCAACCCGAATGGCTCACTAGATATTCATAGTGGCCATACCGAGTCCTAAAAGCAGTTTTGAGAATATTTTGCTGCTGTACCCTCAACTGATAGTATCCCAATCTCAAGTCTATCTTGGAGAACACAGTCGCATCTTTCAGCTGATCAAACAAATCATCAATCCATGGTAAAGGATATTTATTCTTTATGGTCACCTTATTCAACTGTTTGTAGTTGATGCATAGATGGAGAGTACCATCCTTCTTCTTGACAAACAATACTGGTGTTCCCCAAGGTGACATACTAGGGTGGATGAAACCCTTATCTAGTAACTCTTGTAACTGCACCTTTAATTCTTTCAAATTAGCAGGTGCCATTATAAATGGAGTGATAGAAATTGGCTCCACACTAAGCATCACCTCAATTTCAAACTGTACCTCTTTTTCCTGAGATAATCTTAGCAATTCATCAGGAAAAACATCTAGAAAATTACACACTGTAGAGATATCCTTAAGATCTAGACTCCCTACTTGGGTGTCTATCACATGAGCTAGATAAGCTTTACACCCCTTCCGAATCATCTTTCTAGCAAGTGCAGCTGAAATGAGATTAGATGGCAATAACTGTCTCTCCCTGTATATTACCACATCTGCGTACTCGGGAAGACCAAAAGTGACTGTCTTCAATCTACAGTCAATCATTGTATGGTACCTAGCTATCCAATCAATGCCCAAAATAATATCATAGTCCCTGAAGGGCATCCCAATCAAATCTGACAAAAATATGCACCCTTATATCACCAATAAATAATCCCTATATAATCTATTCACCTTCACTTCTTGCCCTAGGGGACTAGTCACCAACACATCAAAATATATTTTCATGCAAGGAACTGTAGCAAAAGAAACAATGCTAGCACTAACATACGAGTGAGTAGAGCCAGGATCAAACAACACATAGACATCCCATTCAAAGATTGAGAATGTACTCACAACTACATCTGAAGTCTCCACTTCTTAACTTTGGCATATGGTGTACACCCTAGCTGGTGCACCACTCTGCTCTAGTTGATTCACTGTGCCCTAACTGCCAGAAGCACTGCCTCTACCTCTGCCTCTGCTGACTGACTGTAAACCTTTAGAAGCAGAACCCTGAACTGATCCTTCAGCTGCTGTAGGTGGCACAGATCTGCAGGCACTAGTGCAATCCTTAGCAAAATGTCTAATCCTATCATAGTTATAGCAGGCTCTTATGGCCTAATAGCATACCCCTCCGTGTACCTTGCCACAAGTTTCACAGGTACAGACAGGAAAGGAATTCTTGGGTGCTTGTTGACTCGATCTGGGTGGCCTCTGTCCTGTGGTTCTCCCTCTACCAAATCTATGAGTACTGGGTCCCCCAAAGTGTTTTCTCTTTCCCAAACCACTGCCTGAACTCTAGCTAGTAGTTTTCACACTCTTTTCCTTTTCTCCTGTTCCCTTCTCAGCTACCCCTTCCAATTCTATCCTTTCTAACTTAAGTGCTTGGAATATCAATTTTGAGAAGTTCTCATGTCAGAACCCAACTACTTGCAACCTCAGGCTAGATCACAAACCAGCTTCAAACCTCTTGCATCTGTCCCTACTGGTAGCAAGTAGACTCCCTGCATAGTGGCTTAGGCAGGAGAACTCCCTCTCATACGTAGCCACTGTTCTGTCCCCCTGCTTCAAACTTAAGAACTCCTGCAGCTTCATGTCAACATACGTGTCGGGGACATATTTCTGCCTGAATTCTCTGATAAAATCTCCCCAGTTCAGAACTGGAGGCTCTAACAGACTATTGGGGATGATCTTCCACTATTCATAGGCATCCCCTTGCAGTAGAGAAACAACATATTCAAATTTTAAGGCCTCCGTGTAACATCCTCACTTTAACTAGTCCATATGTTCTACTGTTCTGGTGACCAATGTCGATCCGAGCAGCTAGAATATTTGGAATTATAATTAAACTAGAGTGAGGAGTTTTAAATAAACCAAATAATGATAAGAAAAATTAAGAAAAATTTTTAGAAATGAAATGCACTAAGGTTAAATGAGCCGTAGCCCCAATGATGAGTGACCCTAACGGGAAGTGACAGCGAAGACCGTTAGTAACCCTAGACCCGGGGAAAACTTTATAAAATAATTTTTGGGATCTCAGAGAAGGATTATTGGGGTTTCAATGACAATAAAATGCTAAGAAAACACAAGGAAAATTTAATCAATTGGTACACACAATTTTAGCTCGTTAAGCCAAACGGAGGGCATTTTGGTTATTTCATCTTCAGAGATGATTTTTGACCAACTTGTCCAATTAAGTATATAAATTATATAATATCAAATATGAATAAACATTGTTAAAAATGAAATTGAAAGTGAGTAGTAAAGAAAAGAAAAGAAATAAAAGATAAATTGATTTATGAGGTAAGCATGAGGTCATTTAAAATTTTTGGCCAATCAAAATGCAAGAAAATCATTCATAATACATTAAAGGGAAAGAAAAGAAGTCAAAAAATCTAGAACAACCATCAGCCATCTTCCTCCCATACAAGCCGCACCATATTCCTCTCTCTCACCTCCATTTTTTTTGTTTATTAAAGCTTCATTTCCTTAGTCTTCTTTTAACAAAACCCTAAGTTCCTAACACAAAACCTTAATCTTTCATCTTAGTGAAGCTTTTGGGAGCAAAAAGAAATAAAAAGGAAGAGCTTTTACAAGCTTGGAATTGATTCCATTCAAGGTTAGTAACCATACTTGTTCTTTCTCTTTAAATTCATGTTGAGGGAGTAGAATTGAGTGCAAATTTACAAGAAAATTGAATAAACATCATGTGTATATCTTCCCCAAAATTTCAACAGCCTTGGACTTAGTAGGGTTTTGAAGATTTCTTTGGATTTAAATAATACCCTAGCTGCCCTTAACAGTAATCTATTGATTAGGATAATGAAGTATAAGTAAATGCATAATTTGAAATGGATGAGTTAGGGTTTGGGCACAAATTTGAGACTTTGTCCATGTATTGATGAAAGAAAGTTTTAATGGTCAATTAGTCACCATTTGGTTATGTGTGATTAAGAAATGAAGTGATTTATTCTATGGGAATTGAAGTTAGGTATGCTGCCCTTGGTGACCTGCAGGATTGGGTGTGAGTCCAGCTGGTTTGGGTAGCTATAACTAGAGTTGTGTAGGTTCAATTGGTGCAAGGATAATTGGACATGAAACTAGACACATAATGACATAACTTTGGTGAAGAAATCCTGCCCAAAAAACCAAACCAACTTGACCTAAGAACTACCCTAATCCGGGTGACCAACATGCTGTCCCTGGAAAATGACCAAATGAACAGTGTTTATTCAAATGGTCATAACTCAGTGTAGAAAAGTTTAATTGACCTGAAAGTTTACCAGTAGAAAGCTGAGACATAGCCCTACAACTTTCATGAGAAAACAAACCCAAATTTTGACCATAACATGTTCAAAAACTGACCTGCAGTCAGTGTACAAAAAACTGTAGAATTGATTCTGCCCAAAAATTCTGGAAAAATTGCAATCCGGCCAATTATGGTATTTTGGCCATAACTTGAGCTACAAAACTTCAAATGGAGTGATTCGAAAAAAGAAATGTAACTAGACACAATAAGGAACAATTTTGATTAAGGACATTTGGCAAATTCTCACTGTAGAATGGCCTAATGGAACAGTGAACTCAAACACTCAAAACTGAAATTTCTGAATTATTCTCCATTGATTTTAAGTATTGTTTGGCAACTAATGCCAACACTTTTTTAAACCAAAATGTGGTATCTTGGTGAACTTAGGTTCACCAAATCTATTATAAATTAAAAAGTCAACCTTTGAGTGAAATTAGTCAAGTGAATAGTGACCTCTACATTATAAAAATAAATAATTGAATCATTAACTGTGTAAAATGCCCTAGTATGTCTTGAATGATTGGTTTGGATAGGTTGGCATGCCAATAGGGTTCAGTTAGCAGTACTGCACATGGTATTATGCCATTCTGTGATTTTATGACTTTTAGCCATTCTGATATCAGTGTGATACTTGGCCTTGTGCCCAATGTTTGCTACAGCTTATTAGCTGTTCTGTTGTACACCGAGAGACACAATGTGACCGATGGTGTGATGGCCCGAGGTACTTGATACCCAGTGCCAGGTTACCCGTTTATCCAGTCCAGTCGACTAGTATAGGTTACTTGGGCAATCTAAATAAATCTTACCAAATTTTTAATTAAATAATACTACAATAATTGTCAGGAACTTAGTCTACAAAAATGTCAGCATACATACTGCATATCCATTTTATTTTAGCTAATTTATTTTATATTGGCACCACTAAGCCGAGTTGCTTAGCGCATCGCTTTTGCCACGCGCAGGTACTGGAGACATAGCTGGGGAGTCCAGCAGACCTCAGACTGGGTGATTAGTCAAATTTGCGCAGAGTCCAGAGTTACCTCATATCTGCAGTGTACTTGGTAGGATATTAGGATTTTGGGTTGTATTTTGTACTTTGCATTTTGTACTAGTTTTGATTGTAATTACAAACTCATGAAATCATATGATAATGTAAATATATGAAATTTCATGTTATTGTAATTATCAGTATATTTTGTTAAAAAATAAAAGGTTGAGGAGTTATTCATGAAATTAATTTAAATTGTGATGTGAACAAAAATTTTGAAAATTGTGAGGAGAATTGGAGATTGAGTTGATATGTATGTATATTGGAGTTCTAGATTTGAAAACCATAATGGAAGTGTTTTTAACAGGTTCAGAAGAACAGTTTTTCCAATTTACAGCTGGTACTCTGCCGGATTTTCTATAGAAATTTATGGAAAATTTAGATAAATCAAAGTTGTAAATAAATGATATAATTGATAAAATTTTGCACTGGGTGAATAAATTAAGAAGGATAACTTGTTATGAAATAAGATATGGTGTTCCAGCACACTGTGTGGCAAGGGGTGTCACATTTAGTGGTATTAGAGCATCGGTTTAGGCGTTTCTGGGCCTAGATAGAGTGCATACCATTGCATTGCATTTGTAAGTGTTGAGGTGACACTGATGCAGATGTATTTGTTTTCTTATCTTGATTAGTATATGGATCCTGCTTCTCAAAGAGCAGTTGATAAAGAGGTGGAGAGTCGTGCTCCACCAAGGGCTGAATCGGGAGGCAAGGGAGAACCTGCTCCACCAGTAGCTGAGGCACCTGCCCAACCTCAGTTTGCGTTATTCCAGCAAATGACTGAATTTTACCGGCAAATGATGGGGGCAATTCCACCACCACAACCATAGCCACAACCTCCGCCACCACCACAAAAGTCCCATCTGGAAAAACTATGAAAACATGGGGCTGTAGATTTCTTTGGAAAGAAGGAGGATGACCCCATGACAGCTGAAAATTGGCTGGATAAAACTGTAAGAGTGTTGAAACACCTTCATTACACCCCCGAGCAGAACCTAGAGGGTGTTGTGTCCCTACTTTAAGATGATGCATACCAGTGGTGGGACACAGTATCCAGTGAGGTGCAACTGGATCAGATTACCTGGGATTTCTTCCTCACAGAGTTTAGGAAGAAGTATGTCAGTAAAGTGTATCTAGAAAAGAGAAGAAGAGAATTTATCAGTCTGAGATAGAGGCAGCTATCGGTGATAGAATATGAGTGTGAATTAGTCAGACTGAGCCGGTATGGGAGGGAGATAGTCCCTACAGAGGCTGAGAGGTGCAGAAGATTTAAAGAAGGACTAAATGACAATATCAAGGTTATGATAATAGCATTAGAGATTACGGATTTTGCCAAATTAGTTGATGCTACATTGAAAGTGGAAAGAGTCAGAATAAATGAGCAAAATAGAAGGAAAAGACAGTAGAAGAGGGGTCCAGGTCAGTCCAATTCATTCTCTGCACCCAGTAAGAAGTTTAAGGGTCCTCCTGCTCAGAGTTCGGGTCAGCCTCAAGGTCAGGGTCAGTCCCAAGGGTCCAGACCATAGTTCACACCTAGGAGAGGCCAGCCCACACCATCAGTGGGCAGCTCTTCAGGAATGGTGTTCAGGGGACCAGCCCCAGCATCATCTGCCTGTCCATATTGTCAGAAGTGGCATAAGGGGGACTATTGGCGAGTGACTGGTGCTTGCTTACGTTGTGGGTCTACAGAACATCAGATCAAAATTTGCCCGAAGAGGACTACTACAGTTGCCCCAACACAAGCAGATAGGCTTGCCCCTACACCTCAAAGGGGTAGGAAGTTCAGTAAATCTGAGGTAGCTGGTCCATCACTGAGGCCTGCATCTGAGTCAGTGGAGAGGCCAAAAGGTAGAGTACCTGCCAGAGCTTATGCCATGAGAGCCCAGGAGGAGCAAGATGCCCCAGATGTTATCAGGGGTATATTCTTTCTCTACACTTTACCTGTATATGCATTGGTGGATCTAGGATCTACCCATTCATATATCTGCATCAAGCTACCCGTAGAGAAGGGAGTTTCAGTAGAGGAGAGTGACCAGGACATTCTAGTCACAAATCTGCTAAGCCACAGTGTGGTAGTGAATAAGGTGTATAAAGGTTGCCCATTGAGGATTCAGGGGTATGAATTCTCGGCAGACCTAATTAAATTGCCCTTCCACGAGTTTAACGTGATTTTGGGAATGGACTGGTTATCACATCATCAGGCAATAGTTGATTGTAAACTAAAGAGGATTTCTCTGAAAACTCCTGAGGGTAATAAAATTTCAGTTGTGGGTGAAAGGACAGATTTCCTGTCCAATGTCATCTTAGCCATAGTTGCAAGAAGATTGATGAGAAAAGGCTGTGAAGCCTACCTAGCACACGTGGTTGATACTAGGCAGGCTAAGCCAAACCTGTGTGATATACCCACAGTAAGAGACTTCCCAGATGTGTTTCCTGAAGAATTACCTAGTTTACCACCAGAAAGGGAAGTCGAATTTGCTAATGAGGTAATGCCCGGTACAGCACCAATTTCTATTGCTCCTTATAGGATGGCACCCACTGAATTGAAGGAGCTGAAAATTCAGTTGCAGGAGTTACTAGATAAGGGGTTCATACGCCCCAGTGTGTCACCATGGAGAGCTCCGGTGCTATTTGTGAAGAAGAAGGATGGAACCTTAAGATTGTGTATTGATTACCAGCAGTTGAATAAAGTAATTATGAAGAATAAATATCCGTTACCCAAAATTGATGATCTGTTTGATCAGTTGAAGGGAGCCAGTGTATTTTCAAAAATTGATCTCAGATCAGGGTATCATCAGCTGAGGGTAAAGAATGCAGATATGTCTAAAATTGCATTCAGAACCGGTATGGGCATTATGAATTCCTAGTGATGCCATTTGGGTTAACAAATGCACCAGCAGTGTAACACCCCCGTTGCATAGCCTGGTAGATTTCACTGTTCCGGTGACCGGTGTCGGTCCGAACAATTAATGGGATTAGGGCCACACCTAAGACAACTTGAGAAGCCATAAACATAAATAATTAGTAATGTTTAATTAGTTAACTATAAATAAGAAAAACAGAACATAAGAGGTTAAACGAGCCGAGAGTCACAGAGATGAGTGACCTCCTCGGGAACGACTGCGAAGTCATTTTAAACTCAAATTTCGAACCGTAAAAAGTGACGCTGCGGTCCTTAGGACCCTTATGGACACAGTGGAAAAGAGAAAATCACGAAAAAGAACTGTTAAGTCAGTCAAATAATTAGGTCAGGGAGCCGGAAGAAATATTGGATTATTTGCAAACCGGGATGAACCGGCGAGGGGCAATTTGGTCAATTGACCCCGAGAGCCGACTCCTGACCTAACTGTCAAATAAAATCGGAGGAAAGAAAATTTCGGAATCGAGAATTAAATTAAAGAACTAATAGAAAAAAAAAAGAAAAAAAAAGAAGAAGAAGATAGAAAAGTTAAAGATGATGACATCATGAATGATGTCAATAAGAAATTAATTAAGTTATTTATTAAATGGGATTTTGTGGTCTTCCATCAACTAAAATAAATTAAGAAAAGAAAAAAAAATTAACAACAAAAAGTCATCTTCATCTTCTCAAAAACGTCACTCTCTTCTCTCCCTCACAAAACCACCATGAAAGCTCATTTTTGAGCTTGAAGAACCAAAATCCAACCATGGCCAATTGTCCTACCATAACTAGATGTTGTTTGGACAACTAGGAAAGAGGATTCAAGGAAAAGAAAGAAGAAAAATTTGAAGAAAAGGGAGAAGAAATTCTGCACACAAGGTTAGTAAACTAAACTTGAATTGTTAGTTGATTTAGTTATGTTTATAGCTTAATTAACCTAGGAATATACTTAAAATGAAAAGAAATTAATGGTGGGAGGATTAAAGACAAATTCATCCAGCTAGGGTTTTGATGTGTGTGCATGAATTTGATGGACTTAAAGGTGTGTATGAGTATATGAACCTTAAGTAGTTGAGTTATTATGGTTTAAGGCTTTGAAAGTAGTTAAACACAATGAATTAGTGAGATTAGGGTTTGAATGTTAGGGTTAGTGAACTAAAATTTGGAGAAATGCATAAATGGCATGTTTGACCTATTGTGAAATGAAATAATGGTCAATTATGACCAAATAAGTTGTGTGGGAATTGTTGGAATAAAAATCAAATTCGTAGGTCAATGGTCATGCTGCTGGCAGCATGACCAAACCCACTTTGAAGGACCAAAACTCAAATTTTACAAGTCCAATTGATATGACACCAATTGGAGATGAAAATAGACATAAAAGAGCACAATTTTCATTAAGGAACCATGGCCAAAAACTGACCAAAACTTGGTGAAACAATTGACCAAAGTGAGTTGATAGCAGGCTGCCATCAAGATTAATCGACCAAATGAACAGTAACTGTTCATTTGGTCATAACTCGAGTTAGACAGGTCAAATTGACCTGAAATTTGGCCAGGGGTTAGAGCGCATATAGATCTAAAACTTTCATGAAGAACATCACCCCAGATTATGCCATTAACCCTTTCAAAATCATTGAGCAAAATTAAATTACTGTACCTGCAACTCTGCAGATTTTCAGTTGAGCAGTAAGGTTTGGATGGCTATAAATCTCTCTAGAAAACTCAGATTTAGGCGATTCTTGAACCGATGGAAACCTAAGACATAGTAGAACATTTCATATGAAGAAAGTGAGACCAAATTATGAACTTAACGTGATCAAATTATCGACCAAAGTTGGATCAAAATCTGCCAGAACCCAAAAGTGCAGTATGAGCGATTGCGTGAGCGATGAAACTTATTTTGACCATAACTTGAGCTACAAAACTCCGATTGAGGTGATCCAAAAATGAGAATACACTTAAGACAATAAGGAAAATTTTCTATGAAGGAAGTTTTGTTAAATTCCAACAGTAGATCGACCAATGGAATAGTGCAACTTCGGAGAACCAAAACCAAAAATTGGCAATTTTGCCAAAATGACCTAAGCTTTAAACAAATGACCAAAACCAACAAATTTGGTGACCAAAATGTGGTATGTGGGTGAAGTTGGAGTTCCCATACCTATTAAGCCTTAGAAAGTCAATAATTTGACTTGAATAGTGCAGTAAATAGTAACCCGAAACACAAAATTTCGAGAACATCGAATTTAACACGTGAGAGCTAGCTAAATGTGAAGTTAAGTTTATTTTGGATTTATTTTAAGTTCTAGTACTGAAACATTGTAAAATTGTGTGTTTCAGTTAAAAAGAATATCGGGAAGGAACCCGAGGAACCGAGTCGAGGCTAAAGGACGACTCGTTTGAGGTTTGTGCACAACATATACTTTTATAATCATCTTTTGCATATCGTTTTGAATAATATGAAATGTTGGATTATGGCATTCTTATGATGTTTGATCTAAATTGTTGAAAATTATTGTGTATATTTGAAATGACAATGTTTAGCAAATTGTTAAGATAAGTTTTGAAACCACAGTGTCATGACCATATATTTGAACACCTCACTAGCACGACTAGTGGAGGTAATTAGTTTCGAATTTTGATTCCTTCTCTGGAGAAGTGTTGAGGTGTGCCAGTAGAAGAGGATGTGAATGGATATCCATATATTTGAGCTAGCTAGCCTTGTGATATGATTTCTCTTTAGCCTCTGGCTATTAAGATTCTATTTGTTTCGAATGGCATGACCTAGCTGTGGGTTTTGTGAAATGTGTTTTGATACTTTGAAAAGAACTTGGTTTACATGTAAAATCTTACAATGCATGATTGTATTTAATTTTCATGTTTAGCCAAATTTTTGAATGAATGTGCTTTAAGTTTTGCATAAAGATTATTTTAGTATATTGTGCACCACTGAGTCCTAGTACTCGTGATAGCTTTATCATTGCCGCAGATACAGAGACTAGAGGAGCAGCAGATCGAGTCACGAGGTGTGTGAAGTCATCAGCTTGAAGCCTTCGGGTATAATTTATACCCTAACTATAAATACTTCTTTTGATGTATATATTGCACATAAATGTATGGACATGTAAAAATGGGTCCTGAGCAGCTTGTACACAAATTTGTATGAAGTTTGTAATAAAGTTTAGTTTGTGTTTCTTTTGATATAAATTTGTAAGGTTGTGTATAAATTGTTTTGTTTTTAATGAAATATGAATGAAATTGATTGACAATATTTTGAGAATTATTGAACTTGTGAATTTTGAGAAATTGATTAAGTTTGATTGTGAAACCGAAGTAGTGGTTGAGAAAAACTTTTAGAAGTGCTTTTTACAGGTATTCAAAGAACGGTTTTCTCAAAATACAGAGGAAACTCTGTCAAAATTTTTATAGAATTTGCGAAAAACTAAAATGGACCAAAAATATTAAATAGTTTTAATTTTAACTAAATGTTTTAAGTACTTACTAGAAAATGCTCACCACTTGTTAAAAGTAAGAAAATTGTTTTAAAATCCCTTGTAGGGTACTTAGTGAGTTATCGGTAGGTGAAGTGCGGTAGTTCATTAGGTATTCTACGGGATCATGTTATGCCTTACAGAGGGGTAAGGTGTGACAAGCAGCATTCATGGACCTTGTGAACCGTATCTTCCATCCATATTTAGATCGGTTTGTAGTGGTCTTTATTGATGATATTCTGGTATATTCCAAGACTAGGGAAGAACACGATGAACATTTGAGGATTGTTCTGCAAACCCTGTGAGAAAAGAAGCTGTATGCTAAGCTGTCCAAGTGTGACTTCTGGATGAGTGAGATCTCCTTCCTTGGACACATAGTATCAGCTGAAGGGATTAGAGTGGATCCCAAGAAGATAGAAGCAGTGATGGAATAGAAGCCTCCCAGAAATACAACTGAGGTCAGAAGTTTCTTGGGGCTAGCTGGGTATTACAAAAGATTTGTGAAGGGGTTCTCTCTCATAGCTGCTCCAATGACCAAGTTGTTACACAAGAATGTGAAATTTGGCTAGAACGATAAGTGCCAAGCCAGTTTTGAGAGGCTGAAGGCAATGTTAACAGAGGCACCAGTGTTAACATAGCCAGACACGGGAAAGGACTTTGTGGTTTACAGTGATGCCTCACATAATGGGTTAGGGTGTGTACTAATGCAAGAGGGGAAAGTGGTCGCCTATGTTTCCAGGCAGTTAAGACCACATGAACAGAACTACTCTACTCATGATTTGGAGCTAGCGGCAATTATGTTAGCACTGAAGATATGGAGGCATTATTTGTATGGTGAAAAGTGCTACATCTATACAGACCACAAAAGTTTAAAATATTTGCCAACCTAAAAGAAGCTTAACCTTAGATAGAGGCGATGGATTGAGTTCCTAAAGGACTATGATTGTGTGATAGATTACCACCCTGGGAAGGCAAATGTAGTTGCTGATGCCTTGAGTAGAAAGTCCATCACAGCTTTAAGATCACTAAATGCCCATCTGTCCCTAGCTCAAGATGGAGCTATTTTGGCTGAGTTACAAGTGAGGCCAGACCTACTACAGCAGATACAAGATGGGCAGAAGGCAGATGAAAAATTAATGGCTATTGTGGGAAAAATCTCAGAGGGGAAGGAAAATGATTATGAGGTGAAAGCAGATGGGTGTCTGTACTATAAAGGGAGAGTGTGTGTACCAGATGATGGGGAATTGAAGACTAGTATTCTGAAAGAAGCACACACCAGTATTTATGCTATGAAACCGGGAAGCACAAAAATGTATAATGATCTGAAGCCTCATTATTGGTGGCCTGGTATGAAGAAGGATATAGCTGACTATGTTACTAAGTGC
Source organism: Hevea brasiliensis (assembly GCF_030052815.1). Classification (NCBI taxonomy): domain Eukaryota; kingdom Viridiplantae; phylum Streptophyta; class Magnoliopsida; order Malpighiales; family Euphorbiaceae; genus Hevea; species Hevea brasiliensis. Next base: position 22,411,549 of record NC_079503.1, read on the forward strand.
TTGACATGTCAGCAAGTTAAAGCAGAACATCAAGTTCCATCAGGATTGCTACAGCCTATAAGCATACCTGAATGGAAATGGGACCGAGTCACTATAGATTTTGTCAGTGGTCTACCATTCACCCAGAAGAAACATGATGCAGTGTGGGTGATAGTAGATAGATTGATGAAGTTAGCACATTTTCTGTTAGTTAGGACTGACTACTCACTGGAGAAGCTAGCAGAATTGTATATCAGTGAGATAGTTAGATTGCATGGAATTCCACTTTCCATCATATCTGATCGAGACCCAAGGTCTACATCGAGATTTTGGAAAAAGTTGCAAGAAGCCTTGGGCACCCAACTCTGCTTTAGCACGGCTTTTCATCCTCAGACAGATGGATAGTCGGAACGAGTAATCCAGGTAAACCTAAAAACTAATTGAATTCTTAACAATAATAAATTGAAATGATAGTAACAACGTGAATTATGTGATAGGTCCTTGAGGATATGCTGAGGAGTTGTGTCATTGAGTTTGAGAGGAGTTGGGATAGATATCTCCCATTGGCAAAATTCGCATATAACAATAGCTACCAAGCTAGCATTCAAATGGCCCCGTATGAAGCACTGTATGGGAGGAAGTGTAGAACCCCAGTATGTTGGACTGAATTGGGTGAAGATAAGCTGATAGGACCAGACCTGGTAAAACAGACTGAGGAGAAAGTAAAGATAATCAAAGCTAATTTGAAGGTTGCCTCAGATAGACAAAAATCTTATGCCGACTTGAAGAGAAAAGAGATAGAGTATGTAGTTGGCGACAAAGTGTTTCTCAAAGTCTCACCGTGGAAGAAGGTACTGAGGTTTGGAAGAAAGGGTAAGTTAAGCCCTAGGTTCATTGGCCCATATGAAATCATTGAACGTGTGGGACCAGTGGCCTATCGACTAGCTTTACCGCCAAAACTAGATAAGATCCATAATGTATTTCATGTTTCTATGCTAAGAAGATACCGCTCAGACCCTTCACATGTCATCTCCATGGAAGAGATTGAAATTCAACTGGATTTGACATATGCAGAAGAACCCATACGGATCCTAGCTCAGGAAGTGAAGGAACTGAGAAATAAACAAATCCACTGGTGAAAGTACTTTGGAGGCACCATAATACTGAGGAGGCAACTTGGGAAAGTGAAGAAACGATGAGGCAACAGTTCCCTCAACTGTTTGCATCAGGTAAATTTCGAGGACGAAATTTTTATTAGAGGGGAAGAGCTGTAACATCCTCACTTTAGCTAGTCTGTATGTTCTACTGTTCTGGTGACCAATGTCAGTCCGGGCAACTAAAATATCTGGAATTATAGTTAGACTAGAGTGAGGAGTTATAAATAAACCAAATAATGATAAGAAAAATTAAGGAAAATTTTTAGAAATGAAATGCACTAAGGTTAAATGAGCCATAGCCCCAGTGATGAGTGACCCAAACGGAAAGTGACGGCGAAGGCTGTTAGTAACCTTAGACCCGGGTAAAACTTCATGAAATAATTTTTGGGATCTCAGAGAAGGATTATTGGGGTTTCAATGATAATAAAATGCTAAGAAAACACAAGGAAAATTTAATCAATCGGTACACACAATTTTAGCTCGTTAAGTCAAATGGAGGGCATTTTTGTCATTTCGTCTTCAGAGATGATTTTTTACCAACTTTTCCAATTAAGTATATAAATTATATAATATCAAATATGAATAAACATTATTAAAAATGAAATTAAAAGTGAGCAGTAAAGAAAAGAAAAGAAATAAAGATAAATTGATTTATGAGGTAAGCATGAGGTCATTTAAAATGTTTGGCCAATCAAAATGCAAGAAAATCATTCATAATACATTAAAGGGAAAGAAAAGAAGTCAAAAAATCTGGAACAACCATCAGGCATCTTCCTCCCATACAAGTCGCACCATATTCCTCTCTCTCACCTCCATTTTTTTCGTTTATCAAAGCTTCATTTCCTTAGTCTTCTTTCAACAAAACCCTAAGTTCCCAACACAAAACCTTAATCTTTCATCTTAGTGAAGCTTTTGAGAGAAAAAAGAAATAAAAAGGAAGAGCTTTTACAAGCTTGGAATTGATTCCATTCAAGGTTAGTGACCAAACTTGTTCTTTCTCTTTAAATTCATGTTGAGGGAGTAGAACTGAGTGCAAATTTACAAGAAAAATGAATAAACATCATGTGTATATCTTCCCCAAAATTTCAACAGCCTTGGACTTGGTAGGGATTTGAAGATTTCTTTGGATTTAAATGATACCCTAGCTGCCCTTAACAGTAATCTATTGATTAGGATAATGAAGTATAAGTAAATGCATAATTTGAAATGGATGAGTTAGGGTTTGGGCACAAATTTGAGACTTTGTCCATGTATTGATGAAAGAAAGTTTTAATGGTCAAATAGGAACCATTTAGTTATGTGTGATTAAGAAATGAAGTGATTTGTTCTATGAGAATTGAAGTTAGGTATGCTGCCCTTGGTGACCTGCAGGACTGGGTGTGAGTCTAGCAGGTTTGGGTAGCTATAACTGGAGTTGTGTAGGTTCAATTGGTACAAGGACAATTGGACATGAAACTAGACACATAATGGCATAACTTTAGTGAAGAAACCCTGCCCAGAAAACCAAACCAAGTTGACCTAAAAACAACCCTAATCCGAGTGACCAACATGCTGTTAATGGAAAATGACTAAATGAACAGTGTTTGTTCAAATAGTCATAACTCAGTGTAGAAAATTTAAATTGACCTGAAATTTTACCAGTGGAAAGCTAAGACATAGCCCTACAACTTTTATGAAGAAAACAAACCCAAAATGTTACCATAACATGTTCAAAAACTGACCTGTAATCAGTGTACAAAAAACTACAGAATTGATTCTGCCCAGAAATTTTGGAATAATTGCAATCCGGCCAGTTATGGTTTTTAGGCCATAACTTGAGTTACAAAACTCCAAATGGAGTGATTCAAAAAAATAAATGTAACTAGACACAATAAGAAACAATTTTGGTCAGGGACATTTGGCCAAATTCTCACTGTAGAATAGCCTAATGGAACAGTGAACTCTAACACTCAAAACTGAAATTTCTGAATTATTCTCCATTGGTTTTAAGTATTGGTTGGCAACTAATGCCAACACTTTTGTAAACCAAAATGTGGTATGTTGGTGAACTTAGATTCAACAAACCTATTATAAATTAAAAAGTCAACCTTTGAGTGAAATTAGTCAAGTAAATAGTGACCTCTACATTATAAAAATAAATAATTGAATCATTAACTGTGTAAAATGCCCTAGTATACCTAGAATGATTGGTTTGGATAGGTTGGCATGCCAATAGGGTTCAGTTAGCAGTAGTGCACATAGCATTATGCCATTTTGTGATTTTATGACTTTTAGCCATTCTGATATCAGTGTGATACTTGGCTTTGTGGCCAATGTTTACTACAGGTTATTAGTTATTCTGTTGTGCACCGGGAGACACAAAGTGATCGATGGTGTGATGGCCTGAGGTATTTGATACCCAATGCCAGGTTACCCGTTTATCCAGTGCAGTCGACTAGTATAAGTTACTTAGGCAATCTAAATAAATCTTACCAAATTTTTAATTAAATAATACTACAATAATTGCTAGGAACTTATTCTACAAAAATGTCAGCATACATATTACACATCCATTTTATTTTAGCTATTTTATTTTATATGGCACCACTAAGCAGAATTGCTTAGAGCGTTGCTTTTGCCACGCGTAGGTACTAGAGACATAGCTGGGGAGTCCAGCAGACCTCAAACCGGGTGATTAGTTAGATTTGCGCAAAGTCCAGAGTCACCTCATATCTGCAGTGCACTTGGTAGGATATTAGGATTTTGGGTTGTATTTTGTATTTTACATTTTGTACTAGTTTTGATTGTAATTACAAACTCATGAAATCATATGATAATGTAACTATATGAAATTTCATATTATTGTAATTATCAGTATATTTTGTTGAAAAATAAAAGGTTGAGGAGTTATTCATGAAATTAATTCAAATTGTGATGTGGACAAAAATTTTGAAAATTGTGATGTGAACAAAAGTTTTGAAAATTGTGATGAGAATTGGAGATTGAGTTGATATGTATATATATTGGAATTCTGTATTTGAAAACCATATTGGAAGTGTTTTTAACAGGTTCAGAAGAACTGTTTTTTCAATTTACAGCCGACACTCTGCCGGATTTTCTATAGAAATTTATGGAAAATTTAGATAAATCAAAGTTGTAAATAAATGATATAATTGTTAAAATTTTGCACTTGGTGAATAAATTAAGAAGGATAACTTGTTATGAAATAAGATATGATGTTCCGGCACACTGTGTGGCATATCTTGCTCGGCTACACTGTAGATGGGTAAGGGGTGTCACACTCCGTACACTGTAACTTCCTGAAGACCCTTTCCATTCTCTCTAACCATTGCTCCGCTTCGAGCGGGTCTACTATACCCTTAAACTCCGTGGCCCCATACTTCATCAGTTTTTCATACTGTCTTACTGGGGGTTGGGGTTGCACTGGTGCTTGTGTTTGCATGTTACCAGCCATTTGCTGGAATAGTGCAGCCATCTGCTGTGCAAACTACGTAGGAAACTGTATAGGTGGAATTTGTGCAGCTGGCCCTCCTGCACCCTAAGGGGCTAGCACCTCTCCATGAGCTTCAGCTGCAGCTGATTGCTCCACGGTATGATCCCCTTCTTCCATTTCAATTTACAAGGGTTTCTATTTCTTGAACCACCAATACAAGGAATTTTCCCTTCATTAGTTTATTTTCATGATGTAAATGCACTATATGTATCAATCAATGACATTTGAGCAATTGAACTTATCAGGAAATATTTCAATTTTTCAATTCAAAACTTGTATAAAACTCTTTCTCTGATACCACTAAAATATGTCATACCTTACCCCTCTGTAAGATATGACATGATCCCGTAGTATACCTAATAAATTACCGAACTTCGCCTATCAATAACCCATTAAATATACCATAAGGGATTTTGAACGAACCAAATTCATTTATAGTTAAGGAATAAATTAACTATTTTAAAAACCAAGAAGATTTTTGCAAAAAATCCAAGTGGTGACGGTTATAATTTTATTAAATTTAAAATTTTAACCTGTTGGAATCAATCTATAATAAATACTATGCATAAATTGAACTCAATCAAAGCTCAAATAATTTCTTTTCATTCATTCAACATCAAGAAAAATAAATCAATTTCATTGCAATTTAAAAGAAATACATCATTCACAATTTTATAACTCAAAAGATATTTATTTACAAATTTACAAGCTTTAAAATAAACAAAAAAAATTATTACAATTCTTTTGATACAACTGCTTATTTGTCTATTACATACATATAGTTCTATCTTATATCAAAATGAAATTTCAAGGGTATAATTGGGATATACTCGAAGAAAATCCAACTCTGCTCCTAATGTCTCACTCGCCTGCTTTATCCTTTCCTTTACCTGCGACAGCATAAAACAGTTATCGCTGAGAGTTCAACTCAGTGGTGCACAGCTGTAACCTTTAAACTCAATATAAAACATGATTTATCAAATCATAATAATGAGTTTGAAATATTCAAGTTTTCCATAAGTCATAAATCCAATATCACAATTTTCAATCATTACAAATCATTTATTTTAATCACATTTTGTCAAAGCATTCACAATCAATGGTGTTGTCAACAATCACACAGTTAGAGCCATAACACAAAAATTCACGATCAATACTGCATTGTACACGACGACAAAGTAATCTCACCCCAATAACCGAGGCTAAAGGGGGACACAAAGGCTAGCTAGCAATATAAGTACTCATCCAATCTCAACCTCAACTGGCAAGCCAGAGAGGGAAGTCATATAATCAATCTCACCTCAAATAATGAGGGACACAAATCAAATTGCTATGCCAACTGTGGTTTCAAAATAAATTCAAAATAATTTTCATTCAAATGATCACATTATTAATCAATTAACCACATTCAATTGCCACAAATTCACATTTATGGTTGGCAACACATCAAATTTTCAAAACACTTCAAATCACATTCAAAACTGGCTCACCCCCTTGCTACAATAAATTCAAATAGCCAACTTTTGCCTTTCCATAATTATAAATTCATTTCACAATTCAAAGTTCTCAAAACAATGTATAAAATTCTCAAATGCAAAAGAAAAGTACTAATTGGTTCATATAAAATCCATACAATCCAATTACATATTTTAAAACAAAAGAGGGAACTAGTTGTGCACAAAGCTTCTTTCAATTCCTTCTTTTTGTCTTTAGTCTTTCCTTCCTTGGAAGTCTCTTTATCCACTGAAATTCACAAATTCAAAGTCTTAATACTCATTGTAAACTTTACTAATAGCTAATCAAATAATTTCCTAAGTTAACTTTATAATTTAACAACTTCTGGGTTCAGGGTAGGTTAAGGACCTGACATTAGAACCCAAACTCAACCTAGTTGCAATCATAATTTGCTAAGGTAATCTTCATGAAAGTTATTCCCCTATGTCTTAAATTTAATTTTCTTTTTGAATCACTTAATTTGGAGTTTTGGATCTCAAGTTATAGCAAAATTACTAAACACTTTTCAGGTGTCTTACCCTACAATTCTATGTTTTCCATATTTTTACCATAAATTTGCATTCTATATTCGAGCACCTTATACTTAGAATTTGAACTAGATCCCTAAAACAATGTTTTAGGCCTTTGCTTAGGTTTCCAAATCATTTTGAATCACTTCAATTGAAGTTTTTTAGAGGAAGTTATGGCCTAATAACCATCCAGAGGTCACAGCGCAATTTGCTTAAGGTGCAGGAATTCCAGATTTGGCATTCTTGACTTACCCTAATAATTTCTATACTTTGCCTTAAAAACTGGGTTCAAGTCAAAAGATAAGATTTGTAGTTCTATGTTTTGTGAGTATTTTGGCTTTAGAATTACTCAATTTGCTCTTGTGTAGCTTGAGTTATGACAATTTTGCCAAAACTGGTCGGATGACTATTTACTCACATTTTCCAGGTTCAGTCTAGAATCAGGGCAGATTCTTGGACTTATATTTTTCAAGCAATTTGGTCAAGTTAGATTCATAATTTGGCTTCATGATCCTCATAAGAATTATTCTCCTGTGTCTAAGGATTCCATAGGTTCCAGAATTACCCAATTTAGAGTTTTCTAGAGTGAGTTATGCTTAATTGATTAGGTACTGTTCATTTGGTCATTTTTTTCCAGGTCTAGAATTGCAAATTCCAGATTCAAGCCCTAACTGAGGTATCCTATGGTCATTTTCTAAGCAAGTGTCCAACATGAAAGTTTGAGCATTATGTCTTAAGTTTCATTTTCAGTTGGTTTCACACTAATTGGAGCTATGTAGCTCAACTTATGAGCTTCTAAACACACTAGACTCAAGTGTCCAGATTCAAGGCCTAATGCACCCTATCCAATTCATTAATTCCCTCACCAAAACAACATGAATTCTCATTTAATACACATCAAATGACTATAATTTAATATCAATACCCTAATTACACTTCATGCCACAAAAACCCTAATTTCACCAAACCCTAAATTCACATCTTCCAATTCCAAGCAATTCCAATCAAATTCAACTATATAATTCATGCATCCATCATTATTAAACTCTAGAATTCATGTTTAATTGACTTAACTCATCAAAACCCTAATTCCCTAAACTTGGCTGGATTTCATACTTCAATTTCCATGCATAATTTCTTTCTATTTTCATGTCAATTCTTCATAATTAAACTTAAATTCAGGAAATATGAAGTAAACTAAGCTTGAATGTAAACTTACCTCTAATGGTGATTTTTCGAACTTCAAAATCCTTCAATTTCCTTGGTTCCTTTTGCTTCAAATCTTCTAATCAAGACTCAATTTAGGGTTTTCTACTAATTTGGTATGGGATTTATGGGAAAAAAGTGGAGTTTTAAGAGCTTGGAATGGTTGATAATGGAGGGAGGAAGAGAGAGAGTTAGCCGTCCAATAATGAAGAAGAAGGAGATTTTTGTTTTATTTTTTTTAATATCTTTTGTCTCTTATATAAATAATTATCCCCAAAATTAAATAATTTAAATTAAAATTTTAATTATTATTATTTTTATACAATTCTCTTAATTCCTTCCATGTCCTATTTAATTTTCCTACACACTTTCATAATTTAATTCTTTTCCAATGTATTAATCTTACTCATTTTAATGGAAATTTAGGTCAAAAATAAACTTTTAAAGTTAATTGACTAAAATGCCCCTTATCGGGTTATAGTCCTTCTTTTTCAGTAATACCCGATGAGTTCTTAGATATTTTATTCACTTATTTGTACTTATTCTCTTTTTATTTCTTTGATTTCATAATTTCCAATAATTCCTCTATTAATTCTCAGTTAAGGGTTCTATTGGGTCCCACACAAATTTAGGATAGCAACTGAACTTATAATCGCTTCCCGTGTAGGTCACTCATCACCGGGAACCTAGGCTCATTTAACCTATTTATACTCCATTTCTTTTATTTTCCCTCCAACCTCATTTGATCTTTATTAATTTAATCTATAACTTCTTTCTATGTTTTAAGTATGGCTTTAGACATTCTAGCTGTCTGAATAGACATTAGTCACTGAAACAATTGAATGTATGGAACTACCTAATATGAGGGTGTTACAGGTTTAGCAATGGGTGTAATACCCCTCACCTGTCTACAGAATAGCCGAGCAAGGCGTGCTACACGGCGTGCCGGAACACCTAATCTGTGATTATTTCATTTCCTGAACTCAATTTGATTTTAAGAAGTCTTTTATGTAATATTCATATCATGCTGATACTATTTTCATACTTTGATAAAATCAGTGTTTGAAGACTGGTAATAAAAATTTGGCAAGGTGCCGTCTATATTTAGGACAAACTGTCCTTCCAAACCTATTGAAAACAGTTTAATATGATGATATCAAAATCTCAAATATTTCACAGTCTCTATTTCTCAGTAAAGTCAATAGACTTTTACAGTCATTAAACAGTTCCATAATACAGTCCATAATAATTTAAATATATACAGAAAATCTCCATGTTATTTAATATGTACAAAATATTACAAACTTTAGAGCTGTCATAACATTACAAAATACAGGGCCGAATTTCAAATATACAACAAAAGGACAAAATACAAGATATCCTAAGTCCTACCATGTATGCAATGCAGTGCAGATGACTCTGGACTCCTGTGCAGATCTGATGTCTCACCCGGTCGTGGGTTTGCTGGGCTCCCCAGCTGTGTCTCCAATACCTACGCGTTACAAAAGCAACCCGCTAAGCAATTTTGCTTAGTGGTGCCAAATATAAAGAAATATACACTAAAATAAAGTAAATAAAGTGTTTACGAATTTTTGGTAGTACTGTATGTCAGTAGACTGGATTTAGCTATTTGAATTTAATAGTACTTGAATTACTGCCCGTGTAGCCTATATACTGACCAGAATGGATAAACGGATATACTGGCACTGGGTACCTAGTACATCAGGCCGTCACACCATCGGTCACAAAGTGTCTCCCGCTGTGCAAATAGTATGGCTAAGAAGCCATATAGTCAATCTGGCGATAAGCCAAGAATAAATACACAATATGTATAGCCGTAGGCTATTAAAGTCACAGTGCGGCATAATAAGTTGTAAAAACACAGTATGGCATGAAGCCATTTACAGAACAGCTGTCAGAATCCTATCGGCATACCAACCTATCCATACTAGTCAACTAGGCAAACTAAGGCACATTATAAATTAATTGTTTAATTCTTCAATTTTTGGAGTTTACTAACTATTATATAATTCACAAGTCAATGCATATGTTGACCTTTTTAGGTAATATAGATAAGTTGTTTCTAACATTAATATGCCACAATTTATATCTCAATATGCTGCCAATATAGTGCAATTTACCATTTTTACAAGTTGGCATTCATTGCCAAAATGCTTCAAGCATCATTGTATGTAAAATGTCAAATTCTTAATTTTTGTGTGCTAGATTGGTCTAGCTTAAAGTCCTATTTCTCTTGGTTTTTAGCTTCTGGTCAAAGAAGCAAAATTGTAGCTCTATGTCTTATTGCACGCGGGGCAAAATTTCAGGTCATTCTGAGTTGTATAGACCAAGATATGGTCAATTTACTAAAGCTGGACAGAGTGCACCTTTAGTGCAAAATTTGGTCAATTTTAGGTCACTTTTGGTTCGGCAGTTTTTGTACCCGAAATTGTGCAAGCCATTTGACTTGGTTTTGGCCATTTATGGGCTTTGGTGTCTTCATAAGAATTGTATATCTATGTCTAAACTAACCATGGTAAAAATTTCAGGTCAATTGGACCTGTTTTGAGTGAGTTATGGTCATCCCAAGGACTACTGTTCATATGATCAAAAATCTGGGTTGCAAGGTTGCTATTCTGGATTTGGTCATTTTTAAGGTCAGTTTCTAGGCAGAATTTTGGCAACATTTCTACATGAAAGTTGGCCTATTTGGTGTCTAGTTTCACCCCCCATTGGCCTCATACCAATTGGGTTCACAGTTTGGCACTTATGGCCTAATTTAAGTACTGCCTTCAATACACAACCTGCACAAAGCACATACACTTCCAATTTGATATTCCTTCTCCTCCTCATTACTTCAATATTCAATCAATAACACTTCCATATATATATTGTACACAATTCCAGCAACAATTTTGGGCAGAATATTCAAGTGCTCAATGCACACAATTCACCATTAAGTTCAACATTCTCTTCCACCAAAATTCAACATATCTCAATGTCAATATTACACATACACTTCAACATAATCATACTTCAATATCACTTACACTTTCTTCCCACAATTTAACATTAGCATATTTCATTAATAACTACATGTTCACACACAAATTCATGCTATTAGGGGCTGCCAAACATGGCAGTTTGCTCAAGGCATCAAGGTTCCATTTCACACCCTTAATTCAAACACTATATGCACATACTTAGATACAAACTTACTACAACTTTCATTTGCATTAATCAACCTTCATTTCCATTCATTAGAAGCAAAAATGACTCAAGCTCAACAAAGGTTCATGGCTACCAAAAATGGACAAGTCCATTTCTCACTATTTCTTTCATTTCTCTTCACCAAAATACTCACCTCAACCTAAACACAAGGTTTACTAAAGCAAGGGAGAGGTTTTGGACACTTACAACTTTTGAAGCTTATCAAAACTTCACCAAATCTTGCTTTTCTTATTGCCAATATCTTCCCCAAGGTGAGTATGCAAGCTTTAATGAAGGAAAGAAGTGGAAAGGATGGCTAGAACATGCTTGCATGGAGGTAGAGCAAGGTGCGGCAATGGAGTTCTTCCATGGTGAAAATTCAGCTGGTTTTTGGAAGGTTGAAGATGAAGTGGTTTCTGCCCACTAATGGCTTAGATAAATGTCCCAAGGCTTGAGTTAGTGGAGCACTAACTCTAAATTAATTATTTAATTAGTTAAACTTTCATTATTTGCACCTTTAGCTCAATTCTTTCACTATTTACATAATGTATCACCATTTAATTTTTCATGACATTTACAAAGTGTAATATCATTTATTTTTAATGGACATTGAGGTCAAAAGGCAACACTAGGTGTCAAATGACCAAAATACCCCACTTCGGGTTATATTCCCGATTTTTTTGTAACACCGATTTTTGTCTGTTTCTCGATTTTTCATTTTTCTTTGTACTAATTTACTAATTTTTCTTTGATATATCTAGTGTCAATTACATTTCAATAAACCTTTATTTATGTCTCAAAATTAGATTCAGAGGGTTCCTCGCGGTCTTGGGGTCGGCAACGGCCTTCCCAGTGCGGTCACCCATCACTGCGGTGCCGGCTCGTTTAACTTAGCTTCATTTTTTCTCTTTCATTTTTGTTTGATTTTTCTTGTATTTTCTTTTTATTTATTTCATCATTATATGTCTGTTCACCATCACCGAAGTGTAGTTCCAAACATCCTGACTTGCCTGGACTGTTATTTGACCACTGGAACAACAGAACGTACAGAACACGTGCAATGGGGATGTTACAATGGGCATTCGGTGCCTCTATAGAACTGTCAACATGTACTCTCAGTACTGAATACTCGTTGTCTCTGACCGATTCAACAATAGGCACTTGGTGCCTCTATATAGTCGTTCATCAATCCATTAACATAATCAATGCAGTACTACTAATGATATCCCCTATTGGCATGCCAATCTATCCACACCTATATTTCACTGTTTAGGTTTACCCGGGCTTAATAAGGTAATTATCATTTCTATTTTCACGTGATGTAATCAACAATGCTTATATATACATAAACTTTTGCCATTACCCTATTTTCATATTGCATGCATTTAAATTTCATAAATTTATACAAAATTCACACATATGATGTCCATTATTGAATTTCCAACAAAAATCAGACTTTATGCATCACTTTTCTCAAGCATTTTGGTCTAGTAATTGCAGGAACTAAATTTAACTTTCTTTATGAGATTTTTAAATCTATGTCTTAATTTTAATATAGTTTTTGAATCACTTAATTTGGATTCAAGGATCAAAAGTTATGGTCAATTAATCAACAGCTGACCTTAAGTAAAATTTCAACTTCACTAGTTATAGGGTAGGTTCTAGACACATTTTGGAGTCCATATTTGAATAAGTTGCAATCAGATTTTGCCAATTTATTCTTCATGAAAGTTGATCCCTTGAATCTTAACCTTCCAACAATATAAGAATCACATCATTTGGAGTTTCCTAGTGTAAGTTATACCCATTTTACTCCAGACAGTCCAAAATGCACTCCTGCCAGGTTCCAGATTCTGTGCCCTATCTTCTAGTAAATTTTAAGGTCACTTACACATAATTTTTAGGCAGTATTCCTCATCAAAGTTTTAGCCTTATGTCTTAACTTTCATTTGCCATAAATTTCATATCATTTGGAATTATAGAATGCAAATTATAGGCCTATGAATCATGGCTATCCCAAATTTCCAGTCAAATTCAGGTGAACACAGCAGCAAAGTTAAAATTCTACCAAAAATTCTAGCAACAAGGGTTTCATGGCATCTTTTTCAGAATTGAGCTTTCATATGTCCATTTCAATTTCCAATTTGAATCATTTCAAAATCAGGACTACAACTCAAGATATGAATGAAAAAGTGCAAACTGTTTTAGACTCCAGTCATAGTCAAATTAGTAACAAGAAATGCAAGAATTTCACCATGCAGCCAACAAAATCAATTTTTAGTCATAACTACAAAGTTTTAGGGTATTCATTTAGCTTTCCAATGGTTCAAGAATCAGCATATTTCAAGTTTTGGAGCATAAGTTATGAATTTTAAAATTCGGGTATCCTGCTTTTGGAAATCATTAGGTCTATTTTTCATATTTGAGCAACAAAAAGTTTTACCCTCAAATACCATTATAGCAGGGAAATTAGGTCTAGCACAAAACTACAAAGTTTTAGAGCATTCATCAAGGTTTCCATAGACATAAAGATTATAGAAATCTAACTTTCCTGGCTCAAGTTATGAAATTTTAAAAATGGCTGGTCCCCACCAATTATTTTTCTCACTATTTCACATTTTTCCCTTATCCCTAGTGGTATCCTTACTCAAACTTGATAAAAAAAATAAAGGTTATACCACTAACCTTAAGGGAAAACTAGCTACTACTTCCCCTTTTCTTCTAATTATCCTCTAAACCCTTTATAGAATTAGGGTTCTTCAAGCTTTATTTGTTAACTCTTCTTGCTTTCTTGCTTATACCTTCCAAAATTGGTTGATTTAGGGTTTTTGTTTGGGATTTTTCTTCAAAGTTTTGAGAGAAAATAGCTGTTGAAATGAAAAGAAAAGAGAAAGAAAGAAGATGAGAGTTGGCTGGCTGGTTTGGGAAGGGAGGAGATAAGAATGCTTTAATTAGTTTTATTTATTGGTCTTTTATCTTTGTCCATTAGTCCATAGGGTATTTTTCTCTTATTTCTAAACTTTCCCCAAACCTTTATAATGTATTCAAGGTAGTCCTTCAATATTTTATTTACCCCTTAACTTATTGATTAATTCACTTTAGTCCTCTAACTCTTAATGACCAACTTCTTAGGTGTGAAAGGACGCAAGTGCACACCTACTTAGTTTGCCACTTTTGTGAATACTTTTACTTCTTTTCATTTCTTTGACTTATTAATTTATAATTATACCTTAATTAAGTCTTAATTAAGAGTTTTACAAGGTCCTACATGAATTGAAGTAGTGAACAGACTCAAAATACCGATCTTTAGCCACTTCCCAGGGGAATTACTCATCGCCTGGACTTGTGCCCATTTAACTGATTTCTAATCCATTTCTTTTATTTTCTTTCAACCTTACTTGATCTTTATTAAATTAAATTATGGCTCCTTACTTTAATTTAAGGGTGGTTCCAGACATTTCAGCCGTCCAAATAGACGTTAGTCATTGAAACAGTAGAATATATGGAACTACCTAAAGTGAGGACGTTACAGAAAAAACCTTGGTGAAGGGAAAAAGATTACAGTGCATATCTACTTCGATCATCTGTTCTAAGGTCTACTTCCTTCTCCCAGCTAGCTCTACTTCACTCAAACTTTTTCCATTTGACAAGTTACTCTTTGAATAATAGGTGCTTGGTTATTTTTGATAACTTGCTCTGCTAGGGTCTCCTTGATTCCTTTGTTAACTGTTGGTGTGCAATTGAAAGTTGGTATGAAAGATTGGCTACGGATGGTGTTTATCTCATCCAAATGGTATGGCTTTAGTTTGGTTACATAGAAAATGAGATTAGTCTTCACTCATTCTAGTGACTCCACTTCATAAGTAGCTTGGCCTACTCTAGCAACAAATGGTATTGGCATTTCATACATGCGGACTAGTTTCTTACCTCAGTTGTAAAGAAGCTAGTTGTCTAATAATAACTTCAACACTACTAGATCTCCAACCACAAATGCTTACGGCCCTTAGTTCTCATATGTCCGCTTCTTTATTTATTTGAATGCTTTACCCAATTAGGTGCGCTTACAATCTTTGCATCTTGCTTCTTATTCCTTTGTGAAATGGTATGCTTGGGATATTCTATCTTGTTTAAACACATGGCTGAAAAACTTTATTTGGGGTTGAGTAGAAACACCTTTCTCCTTCTTCCATAAGGGCTTACTCCCCTACAACTTCTCAAAATAGGGTAAAAATGTTCCCCCAAAGTGTAACTATACACCACGATATCTTCAAGGTAGACCACCACAAACTTGTTGGGATAACCGCGAAACTCCTGGCTCCTTAGAGTATAAAATATATCTAAAGCATTTGTTAGTTCAAAAGTTATAACAAGAATTTCAAAAACACTATACCCTGTCAGACATGTGGTTTTGGGTTCATCACTCACACACACATCGATTTCCTTAAGCTTGGTTAACACCTTCCTCAAATTGGATAATCAATATCAATTTCTTTTCACAAATGGGAATAAAACTTGTAAACACTATATAAGATTGGTCCTTTATCGAGTGAAGACAATCTTTCTAAGGCCCTTTTGGTAAAATACTCGATGATTATGTCTTCATACTACTTGAAAACTATATACTTTGCAATAACTTGAATTTTTTAAAACTATAAAAATTTTAAAAGTTAATTTTTTAATATTATCTTTTTAGTTTACAATTTTCTAATACTTTTTTTAATATAATATTATTTTAAAGGTTTATTTAAGTATAGTGTTCTTTAAGTTAAGGTAAAATTAATTATATTAATAATATTTTTATGATTATTATTATTATAGTATTAAATTATTAAGAAATTATTGTAAATTATAATAATATTTTAATATTATTTTTTTACGGATTTGGTGGATATATTTTAATGAAATAATAATAATAATAATAATAATAATAATATTATTATTATTATTATTATTATTATTATTATTATTATAAAATTTAATTTAAAGGCATTATGGGCAATTGGACTTAGTTGAAAAGAATTTTTGGACTCGATTGAAAAGTTCTAGAAAGTCCAGGTATTTAAAAATAATGTTTTACTTAAAAAAACATAATTTAAAAAAAAAACATAATTTAAATAAATGCAGACTCCTAACGTCGTCTCTCTCACCACAACTCCCTCCTCCGCCATTTCTTCTCTAACTTTGGCCAACCTCCAACATTGCTAATCAGTAGGTGACGTTTGGAGACTCAAGTGATGACAATAAACCTCTAAATGGTAATGAAAAACTGCAATGCCAATGATAAAAAGCAAAGGAAAGGAAAAATGGCTCGCAAGGCCATTTTCAATGGCCAAATCTAATGAAACCAATAGTAATCGACTCCTTATCTACCCAGCTTTCATTTTTTACCAACGAATCTTATTTTGCTGGCTAGAGGAGAGAGAATTGAAGAGATAGAAAATGGGTTTTTCTGGAAGATTCCAGGGCTGGTTTAGGCTAGCTGGTTACTAGAATGGACGATTGAACCCAATAATTTCATCTACGCTTTGCAAGTTTTGATTTGACACCAACCATGCTTTGATTGAAGATTACACATAGGAGATACTTAATGGACAACCTAATCTGGATATTTAATAGATAGAGGAGATACTTAATAGCTGATGTTATTAAATTAAGTTGCCTACATATCCTTTTAGGATAAAAGAATTAAAGCCCTTGTAGTTCGCTTACCGTGTGTTTATAACTTTTCCCCACTAACACTGACCAGTCCCAAATGTGCCCATGCCATGTATTGTGAATTCTTTACACATGGACACAATTACTTTGTGTTTTATGAGTATTAGCCCTTGCCTTCAAAAATATAAAAAATAACTAAACTTGAATATCAATTAATGAAAACATTCCATAAATAGGGGTTCACACTTCAATCAATTATAGACCTAATCCAATTCATTCAATAAAAGGGAAATTATTACTTTGAAGGAAATTAATCCTAAATTATCTTAAGTCCTCTCTCAAGGCACTCAAGTTATATTTTAATCAACTCAAACCTTACTTTCATGGCGATTAAATTAATTAAAACCTATTATGTAACACCCCCATATTAAGCAGTTCCGTACATACTATTGTTCCGACGGCTAATGTTTGTCCGGACAACTAGAATGTCTAGAACTATACTTAAACCACATAAAAAAGTCAAAAACAAAATTAATAAAGATCAAAAGAGGTTGGATGAAAATAAGAGTAATGAAGCACTAATAGGTTAAATGAGCCTAGGTCACGGTGATGGGTGACCGACTCAGGAAGTGACTATAAGATCAGTTGCTATCCTATATTCGTGTGGGACCCTATGGAGACCTTAATGAAGGAATTATTTAGAAATTATTGAGAATGTGAAAATCATAGAAATGAAAAGAGAATAAGTACTAATAAGGGAATCAAAACCTAATGAATCATTGGGTATTATGGAAGAAGATGGACTATAACTCGATGAAGGGCATTTTGGTCAATTCACTCCAAGAGTTAACGGTTGACCTAAATTTCAATTAAAATCAGTGAGATTAAAATATTGAAAAGGAATTAAAAATATGAAGAAGTGTGGAAAAGAAAAGAAAAGAAATGAAAATTTTAAATTTTAATTACTATTATGACATAAGCATGACCTCATGATGATGCAATTAAAATCAATGGCCTATTAACATTAGACAACCATTCTAATTATCAAAATTAAAAAAACAAAACACCTTCCTTTTCCTACCTAAACCAGCCGACTCACTTCTCTCTCTCCCTTCTTTCATTTTTCCTCCATTGATGAACACACCAAGCTTTGAATTTTGAGTTTTCTTCTATAAATTACCTAGCCACTTAAGTAGAAACTTGAAATTAGACCTTGATTTAGAGATTGGGAGCAAGGAAAATCAAAGGAAGTGAAGATTTGGAAGATTCAAAATCTGCCTATTAAGGTAAGTGACCTCCCAAGTTTAATTAGTGTTATATCTTTTGAAATTAAGTTGAGTTGAGTAGAAATTGACTTGAAAATGGATGAATCATGGTTGTTAGGAGGGGTTTGAATTTCGGCTAGTAGTAGGAAGGCTAGGGTTTTGATGTGGTTTGATGAAATTTAACATGATTCCTAGCTTAGTTGATGATGTATGCTTGATTGGTGTGTTTGAGTTGCATGAAATTACTTGAATTGGAAAGTTGAGCAATTAGGGTTTTTGTGCTAGGGAGTGCCATTGATGTGTTTTATGTTAAATTATGGCCATTTGGTATAAATTGAATATGGTTTGGTGTTGGTTGGTGGAAGGAATTAATGGAATAGGAAAGGGGTGAGTGTGCTGGAATTATGGACACTGGAGTCCAACACACTTAAATGCTCATAAGTTGAGCTACACAACTCCAATTGGTGTGAATCTAATTGAAAATGAAACATAAGACATAGGGCTAAAACGTTTATGAATAATTCCTGCCTAAAAAATGACCATAAGTTACCTCAAATTTGGCTTGAATCCGGAATTGTAATTCTAAACCTGACAAAAAATGACCAAATGAACAGTACCAAGTAAATTAGTTATAACTCACTCTAGAAAACTCCAATTCAGGTGATTCTTAAACCAATGAAAACCTGAGACATAGGAGAACAATTCTTATGAGACCATAGAGTCAAATTATGACCCTAACCTGATCAATTTGCTAGACAAATTTAGTCAAGCAAATCTACCTTAGTGCTAAACTGAACCTGGAAAATGTGAAGGATTAGGCATCCGACCATTTTTGGCAAAATTGCCATAACTTGGGTTACAAAACTGCAAATGTAGTAATTCCAAAGCCAAAATTTTTATAAGACATATAACTAAAAACTTTATGCTTTGACCAGAATCCAGTTCATAAAGCAACGTAGGGGAATTATTGGGAAAAATCAGAAATCCCTAAATCTGGAATTCCTGCACCTTAGCTAATTGGCCTTGTGACTTTTAAATGGTTAACAAGCCATAACTTCCTCTACAAAACCCCAATTCAAGTGATTCAAAATGATTTGGAAACCTAAGACAAAGATCTAAAATATTGTTTTAGGGACCAGAGCCAAATTATGAGCTTAAGATGCCCGGATATAGAATGAAAAGTTAAGGTACAAATCTGGAAAGCCTGAAATTTTAGGATATGGCACCTAGAACAATGTTTAGTAATTTGGCCATAACTTAAGATCCTGAGCTCCAAATTGAGTGATTCAAAAAGGAAAATAAAACTAAGACATAGAGGAATAACTTTCATTATATTAGCTTCCCGAATTATGACTGGAACTAGGTTGAAATGGGGTTGCAAAGTCAGGGTTCCAAACTGTCTAGAACCAGAATTTATTGAAATTGCATGGCCAACTTTCAGTAGAAAAAGAGACCTTGGGAGATAAGGAAAGTAAATCAAGAGAAAGGAAATCCATTGAGGTTTGTGCACAACTAACTTTTTTTCCTTGTTTTTAACTTTGTAATTGATTTGAATGAGTTATGATTTTTCTTGCATTTGAGAACTTAATTTATGAAATGAATTTGTGAATGTGGAAAGACAGATGTTGGCCCCTTTTATATCATTGTAGTACGGGGGTGGGCCGGTTTTGAATGATTTTAGAAGTGTTTAAGAAATTTGTGTGTTGCTAGCCCTTTGTGAGTTTTATGATGATTTGAATGTGATTATTGTTTTGCAAATGTGATTATTGATTGAGAAACCTTTGAAAATTCTTTTTAAACCATAGTTAGCATGACAGTCCCTTACTGTGTTCCTCCTCTTTTTATGGGGTTGAGTTTGATTATGTGATCCTCCCTCCCTGGTTTACCATTTGAGGTTGAGTTTAGATAAGTACTCATATAGCTAGCTAGCCACCTCCCTCATTAATAATAATTAGTGAGGTTGTAAATTGCTTTGTTGTGGTGTACAATACAACATTGATTGGAAATTTTGTGTCATGGTCTAAACTGTGTTATTGGCAACACTTGTGGAATGTGATTTCCAAAAATGAAATGTGATTTTAATTAAATGAATTGCTATTAATTGAAAATTTCTGTGATGTTTTCCTGATTATGAAAAATGAGATTGTTAGGTTTTGATAAATTATGTTTTATATTGAGTTTTTAAATTATTAGTTGTATACCACTGAGTGAAATACTCAGCGATGGCTCTTTTCTGCTGTCGCAGGTAAGGAGAAAGACATAGTAGCAGAGTGAGCTGCTTGTGCTGTGTTGGAGCTGTGTTTGGAATATTTTCGGGTATATTAATTATACTCTTTGTAAATTCATTTTGACGTAAATTAGCCTGTATATATATAAAAGACAAATAAGTAGTTGTATAAATGAAATTGTAATAATATTTTGATATCTTTTGGTTTGTAAATTTGTATAAGAACATTTATTTTGATTTGTATATGAGATGAGCACATTTTCTTAGTGTTGATTAAATGAAAAGAGATTATTTGAGTTTGGTTGAGTTCAAATTGTGTATGATATATTTTTATAAATTAATTTTTAACAGGTTTGAAGAACTGTTTTATTGCATTTTTAGCTGTTACCACGCAAAATTTTCGCAAAAGTCTTAAAATGCTAAATTAATTTTAAATAAATTTTATGGCATATGCCTAACTTAAAGGCACTTTAATAACTATTTTATCATCGTTTTAAACTCTAAAATGAATTGGATTTGTTTAAAATCCCTTGTAGTATATTTAATAGATTATCGGTAGGCGAAGTTCGGTAATTTATTAGGTATACTATGGCATCATGTCATATCTTACAGAAGGCTAAGGTGTGACACATTATGTTCTTATGATTAATTATTAAATCCACATAGAATTCTAGCCTATCTTTAGATCAAGAACCTTAAGTTCAAAATCCTATTATTCTAATATTAATCTTTGATACACTTGCATTATATAAATATTTTTTAAGCACAATTGTACAATTTTTCGTGACATTTAGATAGATAATTACATACATATTTGTTAGTTTCATTAGTTTTTATTAATTCCGTTAATATTCATTAAATCTATGTTTTCTGCACTTTTTTTGGTGTTATAAAGGAAATCCAAGGCATAGGAGTAAACAAGGAAGCTCGAGAGGACTTAAAAGTAAGGCAAGCTACTGATACACCTTATGGGGGTAGTGTAATCACAGCCAAAGACCTGTGTAACCTTCTGCTCAGCGATAATTGAAGGAGTTCCAGAAAAGCCTTAGTACACGGGCCATGTAATCTGACCCATGTAAGCATTAAATAGGACTAATTAATAAAAAAATCTAAGTATTTTTTAAATTTTATTTAAAATTCTAGTTAATTTTATCAAAATTGAAAAATTAGTGTTAGTTATATTCTATTTATAATTTAATTTTATTTACCTAAATTAGTAAAAATTAAAATACAATTGTAATAATTTCACTAAAAATTTCAATTAAAATTATTTTCCATTTATTATAATGAAAAATAATTTGAGTATATAAAAAAAATATTTTATTTTTATTTTAATGGAAATGAAATAAAAAAAAATTGTTTATAAAGAAAAATATTTTCTAAGCTTGGTTAAAACTATAGTTTTACCAATATCAATAAATTAAAAAAAAAGTTATAAATTTGTGACTAATAAGTGGTTATTCTACTTGAATTAGATTAAAAATTAAAATTTTTTATTTTAATATTTAGTTAAAACTTATCCATTGCTAATATTTATATTTTTTAAAATGACTAGAAATCTGTAACAAATAAAATAGTTGTAATTCAATAGGATTAGAATTGCATATTTATTAATATAAATGCAAATTTTTATTTAATTAAATATTTAATTTTTTAATAATAATTTTATAAGTTATTAAATATTTAAAACAATTAAAATATAAATTAGCAAGAGTAATATTCAGAATTTAATGTTTTTCTATTAATTTCATTAAATAAATTAAATAATTTTAATGAATTAATAATATTTATTGGGTTAAAATTATAGAATTACTATATTTAGAATTATAATATGTTTTTCTAGTATAAGTACAATTATTATTAAAATAATATTAAAATTTTAATTTATATTAATCATTATAATATTAGAAATTTAAATGATTAGGTATTTAGTGACAGCTTTCCTTTCCTAAAAGGTATTAGCGACGATATAGCATACGGTGGAAATTGACATTATTGAGATTTAGTGACAAATCTTTCTTCATAAAAATTATTAGCGATGATAATATATGATAAGCTTCTCATTACTCAAATTATTAGTGAAGTATAATTTTGTCGCTAAATGGTACTAGCAACAAAGTTTCATGAATTAGTGACAGGTTAGTCACTATATTTATTATTGGCGACAAACCATTTATATGTTGCAATAAATACATTTTTGATATTTTTGTAAATAATAAAAATAATAAAGGGTGTTTTTGGAAATTCAACTCCTCTTCATATATATATATAACTTCAGTTAAATATAAAATTTTGTAAGAAATAATTAACTGAAATAAGAAATTAATAAGTAAAAAATAAAAAATAGAAAATATATAGAAATTAATAAGTGAAAAATAAAAAATAGAAAATATATGGAAATTAATAAGTGAAAAATAAAAAATAGAAAATATATATATTTTATTTTCTATTTTTTATTTTTCACTTATTAATTTCTTATTTTAGTTAATTGAACTAAAAATTTTATATTTATACAAACATTAAAATTAATTTAAATAATAAAAATATAGTTGTAATTATTTTACATAGTGAAGGGCATTTTTGGCAAAGTTAATATTCTCCCCCTTCACACACACACATATATATATGCATAGTTATTTACATACAAATAACTTTGTAAAGACATCATGTACATATAACACCACAAAGAAAACAGAACAATGGAAATTTCATATTAATATTAAATAAATAATTTAGTTCAATCTCTAATTCAATTCAACTCAACTCAACTCAACTCAACTAAGCCTTTATCCCAAAAATTTGGGGTCGGCTATATGGATTCGCTTTTTCCACTCTGAACGATTTTGGGTTAAATCCTCAGTAATGTGTAATGCTTCTAGGTCATGTTGTACTGCTCTCCTCCAAGTTAATTTAGGTCTATGCCTTTTTTTCTTTCTATCCTCAAACCTAATGTGCTCAATCTCTAATTCAATTAAAGATATAAAATTCTAAAACAAATTTAAAAGCGAAAATTAATTTTCCGTGAAGTCAACTAAACTAATTTTAATTGACTTTATCTAAATATTAATTTTAGTTTGCCCCATGCAATTTTAGAAAACTGCTTTCTAAAATATAAATGAATTAAACACTGTTAATTCCATTTCCTAGACATCAAATTAATTTTTTCATGCTCCAACTATATGGGTCAGATCGACACTAGAATCTGAGTCGACATAAAGCCTCCGAGGCCCGTGGTAAGCCTTATTGCTCTCAAACCTATAACCAAGCCCAAATTCAATGGCCAATATACAAAACAAAAATAAAATAAAATATTATAAATCAGTTTGGGCCAGCTCAACCCAATAACATCAAAGTCCATGATTAGGAGAGCCTCAACTCAACCCTGATACCAGCATGCATAAACTATTTAATTCTCATTACTAATACAATAAATATATACATTTGTGTCACAGCAGAGTTCTAATAATCAAATAAATGGATAAATAAATAAATAAATAAAATGAAAACTATTAACTAAAAGTACCACAACTAGCGGAGGAAAATACAGGTTAGACTCGAAAAAAAAAATTAAACTTGCTCCTCCTATAACCTGTGAAAAAAAATATTTGAACAAGAATGAGCATTCGACTCAGAGAGTTTAGATATTGATTATAGGTAAAATTTTCCATAACTACCTAAAAACTAATGCAATTCTATCATGAAATGCACATACAACACATATAAAAAACAATTCACCCAGTATTCGCACGAGAATATAATTTGGAGCTACTCATGCACCCAATGTATCACATCAATACATAAATCTGGGGAGCTGATCCCCTATACAGCTTTTTCAATCCAAATCCTGCCTGCGAGCTCAACTCAAGCCAGACTTTCACTTAACTCCAAGTTTGGGGGCCAGCAAGACTAACTCGAAGCTGTGCCTTACCCCGTCTTTCCATATCCATAAGAACCGGGTTCCAGCAAGACTAGCTCAAGCTGCGACTACCTGTCCAATTCATATATAAATAACACATTCAACTCTAAATTATCCTCAAGGAGGCAATCACAAACAAATAATAATAATTAAATATGAAACAACCAAAATGCCCCTTATATATTAACTATTTATGTGCATAATTAAATATTTATAAAATGCATAAACATGCCAGATATATAATTAATATTGAAATTATAAGAACAATCAATATCTAACTCACAGACTGGTCGACTCAATTGCAGATAGTTCGGTTGGAGAGAAAAAAGGCTAGTCAGCATCGATCACCTATACAGACACACTGACCTCTATCAATTTACTGACAGAATTGACTAATTAATTTAATTAAAGGAGTAAAAATAATTTCTAAAGTCTTCCCAAAATTTCGGCAGAGTCTCCCTTATAACTGGACCTAACCTCCTTGCAAGAAAAATGCAACAACAGTAACACACAAGGCTTCAGACCCATAACAATAATTATAATGCCCATTTGGAGCCTACAAGAATCCTAATCTATGTTCAATCCTCCAAACTTCAGCTTGGGTCCCTAACCCCTTTGTAGTCCAAATAATTATTTTCTGTACTTTAAAAATTATGAAAATATTCCTGGAAGTCCTTTACATCATTGTTATATTAATTTAACTCATTTTACTTAATTTTACTAAGTCAAGAATATTTTACAGATTTAACCAGCTAGTTTAAATAAAGAACAAACTACATTATTTGAGTTAGGGACTACCTTTACAAATTGTGCTATCTAGAATGAGTCCAGAACGTCTGAAAACACTAGAAACAACTATAAACATGACTCTTTTCGGGGACAGCCTGTCGGACACTCAAATCGGGTGGAAAACTCAGTCCTGAGTGTCCGTGAGCTATCTCTAATCCGATCATACTTAAACGAAGCTCATAAATTATTAATAATTATCATATAATTATATTTAATTTATGGACATAAAAAAGGATCGAAAATCTCACCAAGTGATCTGGACAGTCTGATGATCGCCTTTTTCAAATGGTGTCTGATCAGAGTAGGGTCGGTCCCATCTCGAAGGTTTTGTCGTGTTGATCATAATGGTGACCTCGGATCGCCAATTAGATAGTCAGATCGTCAAAAAATTAGCTAGAAAATCACTGCCATACCCATTTCTCTCTCTTCTCTCCCTTGCTGAAAAACTCCATGGATCCGGTGAGAGTGGTCAAAAAAGGAAGCTAGAGGGTAGAGGAGTCATTTGCTACTAGTTACAAGTTTAGCCGTTGTTGGGAGTCACCGGAATTGGCCTTGGAAAGTGACGCTTCGCATAACTCGCTCTCCTCTAAAATGCGTTGAACCTTCACCAAACTGGAGGGGGGGGGGGGTGGCTCTACAGTCATTGTTCGAGCTACTTGGTGGTCGCTGATGTACGCTAGAAGGTTAGAGAGGTGGTTGGAGTCTTGGCTGGTGGTGGGTTATTTGGGTGGTGGCCGGAAAACAAGGAGAGAGAAGGGGAGGAAGAAAGAGTCAAGGAGAGAGAGTGCTAGGGGGGTTGCTACCCGATAATTTTGATTGGTCCTCTCTTTTTTTTTTACTTTTAATTACATAATAAGTCCTTAATCTTTTCTATATTTTTAAAAAAGTCCAAAATTCCTTTCAATTGGGTTCTAAAATACAAATATATGTTAATTAAATAACAAAAAAAATATACAATAAATAATATTGATCATAATAATAATAATTGTCACACCTTACCCCTCCGTAAGGCATAACATGTTCCCGTAGTATATATAATGAATTATTGAACTTCGCCTACTGATAACCCATTAAATACACTACAAGGGATTTTAAACAATTTCTTATGTCTTGTTACAGTAGTGAGCACTTTTGACAGGTTTTAAAATCTTTTACTCAAAGTTAAATTACATAACAAATCTGCAATATCAATAGATTCTATAAAAATTTTGGCAGAGTGCATCTGTATTTTGAACAAAACAGTTCTTCAAAAACCTGTAAAAAAAATACTTTCAATATATTTGTTTCAATCCCCAACTCCAATAATAGTTCAACTCAAATCAATTTTCACAACCCAATTCAACTCAATTTCAGCAATTTCAACAAAAGTAAAATACAACATTGATAGGCCAAAATATAATTTACAAATTATTTGTATAACTTAAGTTTACAACTGCTCAAGACCAAGTGCAATATATACATACAGTTCACATACATTAAAATAAAATTACAAGAAAGTGGTATACTCAATATACCGATAAAATCCCAAAAGTGTAGTACAAGCAGCCTACTCTGCCACTTTATCTGTCTGTCTACCTGCGACAGCAATCAAAAAGCTATCGCTAAGCCAATGTCTCAGTGGTGCACAACATTAATAAAATACAATTTAAAAACATAAACCATAAATCATATAAACTGTGGATACTTAAAATCATAGTTAATTTCAAAAGACAGAGAATGTCATAAAGAATTAAATTATATTTCACAATGTCTCAATAAATACTAATAAATCACACACACAGCTTAATCCTGATTCCAAAGTCCAATTCATCCCAAAAGCCAATGGCTAATGAGGAATAACATAGCTAGCTAGCAATTATATGAGTACTCATCCTATTCGTCCTCAACTGGCACACACCTCAACACTTCAACCAAAAAGAGAATTCAAAGCCAATTCGTCCCACTAAACAAGCTAAAGAGGAAATCAATCAATATACATGATAGCTGTGGTTTCAAACCATTTGCAATATTTTTCAAGCAATAAGTATCCATCAAATTTCATTCAAACAAATTTTTCACAATTTAAGCAATAACATACAAATTGTCATAATTTATTTCAAGTGAAAATTCAAAAGAAATAACTATTGTGCACAAACCTCGGATGAGTAGCCTCTTAGCCTTGACTCAGTGGTTCTTTCCCCTTCCCTAAGTCTTTGCTAACTGAAACACACAATTTAAAGTGTTTCAGTACTCATTTAAATTGTTTCTAATAATAAGGTTCAATAATTAAATTTTATTAATACTATTACTTTCATTAGTCAACCTATAATGTTGACCTTTGATGCACTCTAAGTGAGTCAATTTTAATGTTCCCAATTTGTCACATTTTATAGTCTCTAAGTGTTGGTCTATGTTACCAATTTCATTTTAAAGCTTATTGCATTTTATTGCCATTTTCCAGATTTTATATGCTAGATTGCTCTAGCTAAATGTCTTATTTCCCTTGGTTTTTAGGTTCTGGTCAAAAGAGCAAAATTGTAGATTTATGTCTTAGTGACATTTTGACACTAATTTCATGTCATTTGGAGTTTTCTGGACCAAGTTATGGTCATTTTACTATTGCTGGTCAAATTGCCTTTTTATTGTAAACTTAGGTCATTTCTAATTCTGGCAAGTTTTATACCCGAATTTGTGCAAGCATTTTGACTTAATTATGGTCATTTCTGGGTTTGGTGGTCTTAACCAAAATTGTAGCCCTATGTCTAACCTTTCCAACGATATAAATTTCAGGTCATTTGGACCTATTTTGAGTGAGTTATTGCCAAAAGACTGACTACTGTTCATATAGTAAATTTCTGGGTTTACAATGTTGCAATTCCGGATTAGGTCAGTTTTAGTGTCACTTTCCAGATAGAATTTTGGTAGACTTTCAACATGAAAGTTGGCACATTTTGTGCCTAGTTTCACCTCCAATTGGCTTCATACCAATTGGGGTCACACATTTAGGGTTATAGGCTCATTTGCATACTGCCCTTTTATACTTTTCCCAAACACCAATCACATACACATTTACTTGCTAAATTTGAACCTCTCATACCAAAATCTGTTTTGGTACCAAACTATAACCACTCAACACAACACATTTGGGTCAACTTGGGCAAAATGTAACAATTCACAATGCACCTATTACAACTCAGAATTTTAAAGTCTAATTTCAACAATACATACACATGAATATCTCTCATTAACACATCTAATTTCCCAACAATAATTACATACACATTTTGCCACCTTTAGTACCATAATTTAACAAACCATTCCATGAAATTAAACACTTCCAACTTCACCATAAGGCTGCCCAAATTACACATATACATCAAGCTTCCATTTGCAATTCACAAACTCACAATTCTAACTATATACATGGTAATCAAACTCTTATATATTTAAGCACTTAAATCACCACTTTCATGAAGAAATAATTCATTCTCCCATAGACATGAGGGCTACCGATTTGTAGCTTTGTCCATATTCATCAAACCCCTTCATTTCCTTCCATAAATCAACTCACCACAACACTAACACAAACTTTAACAAGGAAAGGAAGAAAATAGGATATGTACCTCAAATTAAACTTGTCAAACTTCTTCAAATCTCTCCCTTTTTGCTCCCAAAATGCTGCCCAAGGTGTGTACTCTAACTTTAATGAAGAAGACTTGATGTTTGGATGGCTTGATCTTGAGTGGATGAAGCTCCACATATGGAACGGCAATGGAGGTTCTTTGGAATGAAATGGGTTCGGCCAAGAGAGTTTTTGAGGAAGAAGATGGTGTTGCAGAATGTCAATGGAAGATGCTTGATTTTTAATGCTTTACATAATGCTTAGTGGTCCACTAATGTAGGAATAATATTAGTTTAATTCAACTTTTAATTATTCAAATTCTTACCCACTAATTTTCCTTATTTATACATTTCATTTGCAATTTCATTTTTCACGAAGTTTTCAAACTTTAATACCACTTATTTTTAATGGACATTTAGGTCAAAAGCCAACTTTAGGTGTCAATTGACCAAAATGCCTCTCTTCGGGTTGTATTCCCGATTTTTCGGTTTCTCGATTTTTTATTTTTCTTTATACTAATTTATTAATTTTTCTTTGACATTTCTAATGTCATTTATACCTCAATAGATGTTTATTTAAGTATTAAAAATATTTTCCAGGGTTTCCCGTGGTCCAGGGCTATTCAACGGTCCTCGCCGTAACTTCCCGGTGCGGTCACCCATCGCTACGGTTTTTGGCTTGTTTAACTTAGTCACATTTCATTGCTCTTATTTTTCCTTTGTTTTTCTTGTATTTTCCTCTATTGTATATCATTATTTTATGTCTCCTCACTAATATTTAAGTGTAGTTTCAGGCATTCTAATTGTCCAGATAGACACTGGTCACCGAAACAGTAGAACGTACTACCGAATATAGGGGTGTTACAATTCTCTCCCCCTTAAAATAAATTTTGTCTCGAAATTTTACCTGGCATCAGTCTCTGAACAGCTGTGGGTGCTGTCTTCTCATGTCCTCTTCACGTTCCCAAGTAGCTTCTTAGCCTGAATAATGGTTCCACAGCACTTTAACCAGGGGTATCTGCTTGTTCCTTAGCTGCTTCACCTCATATGCCTGAATCTCTATTGGTTCTTCTTCATATGAAAGTTCTAGATTTACCTCAATCTCTTCAACTGATAGAACATGAGATGGGTCAGATCTATACCTTCTTAACATAGACACATGGAAGACGTTATGTATCTTCTCCAACTCTGGAGGTAGTGCCAATCGGTATGCTAGAGGACCCACTCTTTCCAAAATCTCATATGGTCCAATGAAACGAGGACTCAGTTTCCCCTTTCTGCCAAATCTCATAATCCTCTTCCAAGGAGAAACTTTGAGGAATACCTTATCACCCACTGCATATTCAATATCTCTTCTCTTCAGATCAATATAAGACTTCTGACGGTCTGATGCAGCCTTGAGTCAATCTTTGATCAATTTGATCTTTTCCTCTGTCTGCTGAATAATTTTTGGGCCAATCATCTTTCTTTCACCTACTTCATCCCAACATAAGGGAGTTCTGCACTTTCTGCCATACAAAGCTTCATATGGAGGCATCCCAATGCTTGATTGATAGCTGTTGTTATAAGCAAACTCAATCAAAGGCAAGTGTGTATCCCAATTACCTTCAAACTCAATCACACAAGCTCGTAGTATATCCTCCAAGATCTGAATTACCCTCTCAGACTGGCCATCTGTTTGTGGGTGGAATGCCGTGCTGAAGTTCAATCTAGTTCCTAGGGCTCTCTAAAGACTATCCCAGAATCTATAAGTGAACCTAAGATCTCTGTCAGTTACAATTGATACTGGCACTCCATGCAGTCTTACAATCTCATTTATGTATAATCTGGCCAATCTTTCCAGGCTATAGTCCATCCGGACTGGCAAAAAGTGAGCAGACTTGGTCAGTTTGTCAACTATAACCCATACTGCATCATGGCTATTCTGTGTCCTCGGAAGTCCCATCACAAAATCCATAGTTATCAGTTCCCATTTCCACTCTGGTATTGGCAATGGATGTAATAAACCAGCTGGTACTTGATGTTCTGTCTTCACTTGCTGACAAGTTAGGCATTTGGAAACAAAATCAGCTACATTCCTTTTCATACCGATCCACCAGTAATGCTCTTTTAATCCTCTGTACATCTTAGTTCCACCGGGGTGCATAGCAAAAGGAGACTCATGTGCTTCCTTCATAATGATCTGTCTCAATTCCACATCATTAGGAACGCACATTCTGCCCTGATGTAGTAGTAAACCATCATCTCTCACAGAAAATTCAGGTTTCTTGCCCTGTCGGACTTCTTCCAATAGCTTCTGATATTTCTCATCATTCTGAGCAATCATTTTAATTTGATCAATCAATACTGGCTGTACATGCCATGCAACTACTGTCTGTCCCTCATCATTGATCTCCAAACTGGCATGCTGTGCTTTTAACTCATGTACCATGGACAAAGGAGAAACTCTGAAACTTGCCATAGTCTTGCGACTTAAGGCGTTAGCCACCACATTTGCTTTCCCTGGCTGATAGTTTATTAAGCAATCATGGTCTTTAATCAGTTCTAACTCAAGTTCAATTCTTTCTGGGTGCCCAAGTATTTCAAGCTCTTGTGATCTGTGTAGATATAACACTTTTCCCCATATAAGTAATGTCTCTAGATCTTTAGAGCAAAAACAATAGCTGATAGCTCCAAGTCATGTGTCGAATAGTTTCTCTCATGCGGTTTCAGCTGGCGTGATGCACATGCAATGACATTTCGATCTTGCATCAGTACACAGCTTAACCCATTGTGAGAAGCATCACTATAAACTGTGCATTCTTTACCTGGTATAGTAAAGTAAGGACTGGAGCTTCAGTTAAACACCTCTTCAACTCATCAAAACTCTGTTGGCATTTATCTGTCCACTGAAATTTCACATCTTTCTGAAGCAGCTTGGTCAGTGGAGAAGCCAACATAGAAGACCCTTTCACAAATCGGCGGTAGTATCCAACTAAACCCAGAAAAACTGTGAATTTCTGTGATATTCTTGGGTGGCTTCCAATTAAGGATAGCTTTTACCTTGCTGGAATCTACTTTAATCCCTTCAGCTGACACAATATGTCCCAAGAAAGAAATTTCCTTCAACCAAAATTCACATTTCGATAATTTGGCATATAGTTATTTCTCCCTCAAAGTCTGTAGTATAATCCGCAGATGTTTATCATGCTCCTCTGCATTCTTCGAATATATTAAAATGTCATCAATAAACACCACCACAAACTGGTCGAGATATGGTCTGAAGATAGTATTCATCAGATCCATAAAAGTAGCTGGAGCATTAGTTAACCCAAATGGCATTACGAGAAACTCATAGTGGCCATATCGAGTTCTGAAAGCAGTTTTTGGAATACTCTGCTCTTGCACTTTCAACTGATAATAACCAGATCGTAAATCAATTTTGGAAAACACAGCTGCACCCTTCAACTGATCAAACAGGTCATCAATGCGAGGCAATAGATATCTGTTCTTTATTATCACCTTATTCAACTGTCGGTAGTCAATACATAAGCGGAGAGTGCCATCTTTCTTCTTAACAAATAATACTGGCGCTCCCCAAGGTGACACACTAGGGTGAATGAAGCCCTTTTCAAGTAGTTTTTGCAACTGTACCTTCAACTCCTTCAATTCTGCTAGTGCCATTCTATATGGTGTTATGGAGATTGGATCTACACCGGGCATAACATCAATCTCAAATTGCACTTCTCTTTCTGGAGGTAATCCTAGCAACTCATCAGGAAACACATCTGAAAAGTCAGATACTATAGGGATGTCCCTCAATGCTAGGCTCCCCACTTGGGTGTCTACCACATGTGCCAAGTATGCTTCACACCCCTTTTTGATCATTTTTCTGGCTAGTGCAGCTGATATGATGTTTGATGGCAATAGCTGCCTCTCCCTGTGTATTACCACATCACTGTACTATGGGAGACCAAAAGTGAATGTCTTCAGTCTACAGTCAATCATGGCATGATGCCTGGCTAACCAATCCATACCCAAGATGATATCATAATCTCTGAAGGGCATTTCAACGAGATCAGAAAGAAAAGTATGTCCTTGGATCACCAAAGGACAATCTTTATACATTCTATTGACCCTCACCTCTTGTCCTAAAGGACTTGTTACTAGCACCTCAAAGTCCATTTTTGTACACGGAATAACAATGCAATCAATTATGCTAGCACTCACATAGGAGTGAGTAGAACCTGGATCAAATAACACAAACACATCCTGATTAAAAGTTGAGAAGGTACCAGCCACAATATCAGATGTCTCAGCCTCTTCTCTCTGTCTCATTGTGTAGACTCTGGCTGAAGCACTGCCCTGCTCTGACTGATTCACTATGCCTTGGCTGCCTAATGGACTACCTCTACCCCTGTCTCTACCTCTGCTAACTGGTTATGAACCTCTGGTAGCAGGATTCTGAATTGACCCTTCTGTAGTAGTAGGAGGTGGCCCAACTCTAGGGGTACTAGTGCAGTCTTTGGCAAAGTGTCCCGTGCCCCCGCAGTTATAACAGGCTCCTGTGGCCTTGTAGCATACCCCACTATGATTTTTACCACAAGTTTCACATGGACGGGGAGGGTAAGAACTTCTGGTAGTCTGCTGACTAGATAGAGGAGGTCTCTGTCCTGAAAATCTTCCCCTACCAGACTTTTTACCACCCCTGTTTTGTCTCCCAAAGTTCTTTATCTTTCTAGTAGGACCACTAGAACTCTGATCTACTGACTTCCCCTCTTTCTCTTTTTCTATCTTTTTTATTTTCTTTTTCTCTGGGGTCGCTTCTGACTCAATTCTTTCTAATTTAAGTGCTTGAGAAATGAGCTCAGAGAAGTTATTATGTTTGAGTCCGACCACTTGTATTCTGAGACTAGGCTTCAAGTCGGTTTTAAACCTCTTACATCTTTCTCTTCTGGTAGAAAGGAGACTTCCTGCATAGTGGCTCAAGCAGGAAAACTCCCTTTCATATTCTGCCACTGATCTACTTTCCTATTTCAGACCTAAGAACTACTGAAGCTTCTGGTCTACATAGGCATCTAGGACATATTTTTGTCTGAACTCTTGAAAAAAATCATCCCAGGTTAGCACTGGAGGTTCCACCAAACTATGGGGAATGGTTTTCCACCAGTCATACGCATTCCCCTGTAGTAGTGACACTGAATATTCAAATCTTAGCTCGTCTATGCAGTGCAGTTTCTTGAACACTCTATCCATTCTCTCTAACCATTGTTTTGCCTCTAGTGGATCTATTGTCCCCTTGAACTTAGTAGCCCTGAATTTAATTAGCTTGTCATACTACCTAGCTGAAGGCTATGGTTGTACCACTGGTGTCTGCAGTGGGGCTTGAGTAGGCATGTTACCGGCCATCTGTTGAAATATCACAGCCATCTGCTGTGCAAATTGAGCAGGGAACTGCGATATTGAGGGGGCTGGTGAGGCTAATCCACTCACATTTTAAAGGGCTAGGGCTTCCCCTGTACCTCAGCCTCTACTGATTGATCGATTGAACGATTTCCTTCTTTCATAGTCAATTAGAGGATATTATACCTCCTGAACAAATAACACAAAGAGATTTCCTCCCATTAGTGCATATTTATAATGTAATGTACTATATATATCAAACCATGACATTGAGCAGTTGTACTATGAAGAAAGAATATTCAAATTACAGGTCAAAATAGAATTTAAAAAACTAGCTTTGATACTACTAAAACATGTCACACCTTATCCCTCCGTAAGGCATAACATGTTCCCATAGTATATATAATGAATTATCAAACTTCGCTTACTAATAATCCATTAAATATACTACAAGGGATTTTAAACAATTTCTTATGTCTTTTTACAGTAGTGAGCACTTTTGATAGGTTTTAAAATCTTTTACTCAAAGTTAAATTATATAACAAATTTGCAATATCAATAGATTCTATAAAAATTTCGGTAGAGTGCCGTCTGTATGCTGAACAAAACAGTTCTTCAAAAACCTGTAAAAAAAACACTTCCAATATATTTGTTTCAATCCCCAACTCCAATAATAGTTCAACTCAAATCAATTTTCACAACCCAATTCAACTCAATTTCAGCAATTTCAACAAAAGTAAAATACAACATTGATAGGCCAAAATATAATTTACAAATTATTTGTACAACTTAAGTTTACAACTGCTCAAGACCAAGTGCAATATATACATACAGTTCACATACATTAAAATAAAATTACAAGAAAGTGGTATACTCAATATACCGGTAAAATCCCAAAAGTGTAGTACAAGTAGCCTACTCTACTGCTTTATCTGTCTGTCTACCTGCGACAGCAATGAAAAAGCTATCGCTGAGCCAATGTCTCAGTGGTGCACAACATTAATAAAATACAATTTAAAAACATAAACCATAAATCACATAAACTGTGGATACTTAAAATCATAGTTAATTTCAAAAGAAAGAGAATGTCATAAAGAATTAAATTCCATTTCACAATGTCTCAATAAATACTAATAAATCACACACACAGCTTAATCATGATTCCAAAGTCCAATGGCTAATGAGGAATAACATAGCTAACTAGCAATTATATGAGTACTCATCCTATTCGTCCTCAACTGGCACACACCTCAACACTTTAGCCAAAGAGGGAATTCAAAGCCAATTCATCCCACTAGACAAGCTAGCGAGGAATTGAATCAATATACATGATAGCTATGGTTCCAAACCATTTGCAATATTTCTCAAGCAATAAGTATCCATCAAATTTCATTCAGACAAATTTTTCACAATTTAAGCAATAACATATAAATTGTCATAATTTATTTCAAGTGAAAATTCAAAAGAAATAACTGTTGTGCACAAACCTCTGATGAGTAGCCTCTTGGCCTTGACTCAGTGGTTCTTTCCCCTTTCTTGAGTCTTTACTAACTGAAACACACAATTTAAAGTGTTTCAGTACTCATTTAAATTGTTTCTAATAATAAGGTTCAATAATTAAATTTTATTAATACTATTACTTTCATTAGTCAACCTATAATTTTAACTTTGATGTACTCTATGTGATTCAATTTTAATGTTCCCAATTTATCATATTTTATAGTCTCTAAGTGTTGGTATATGTTACCAATTTCATTTTAAAGCTTATTGCATTTTATTGCCATTTTTCAGATTTTATATGCTAGATTGCTCTA
This sequence comes from Hevea brasiliensis, assembly GCF_030052815.1. Taxonomy (NCBI): domain Eukaryota; kingdom Viridiplantae; phylum Streptophyta; class Magnoliopsida; order Malpighiales; family Euphorbiaceae; genus Hevea; species Hevea brasiliensis. Next base: position 22,447,266 of record NC_079503.1, read on the forward strand.
GCTAAATGTCTTATTTCTCTTGATTTTTAGGTTCTGGTTAAAAGAGCAAAATTGTAGATTTATGTCTTAGTGACATTTTGGCACTAATTTCATGTCATTTGGAGTTTTCTGGACCAAGTTATGGTCATTTTACTATTGCTGGTCAAATTGCCTTTTTATTGTAAATTTAGGTCATTTTTAGGTCATTTCTAATTCTGACAGGTTTTATACCCGAACTTGTGCAAGCATTTTGACTTGCTTATGGTCATTTCTAGGTTTGGTGGTCTTAACCAAAATTGTAGCCCTATGTTTAAGCTTCCAACGATATAAATTTTAGGTCATTTGGACCTGTTTTGAGTGAGTTATGGCTAAAAGACTGACTACTGTTCATATGGTAAATTTCTGGGTTTACAATGTTGCAATTCTGGATTAGGTCAGTTTTAGTGTTACTTTTCAGACAAAATTTTAGTAGGCTTTCAACATAAAAGTTGGCATATTTTGTACTTAGTTTCACCTCCAATTGGCCTCATACCAATTGGGATCACACATTTAGGGTTATAGGCTCATTTGCATACTGCCTTTTTATACTTTTCCCAAACACCAATCACATACACATTTACTTGCTAAATTTGAACCTCTCAAACCAAATTCTGTTTTGGTACCAAACCATAACCACTCAACACAACACATTTTGGTCAACTTGGGCAGAATGTAACAATTCACAATGCACCTATTACAACTCAGAATTTCAAAGTCCAATTTCAATAATACATACACATGAATATCTCTCATTAACACATCTAATTTCCCAACAATAATTACATACACATTCTGCCACCTTTAGTACCATAATTTAACAAACCATTCCATGAAATTAAACACTTCCAAATTCACCATAAGGCTACCCAAATTACACATATACATCAACCTTCCATTTTCAATTCACAAACTCACAATTCAAACTATATACATGGTAATCAAACTCTTATACATTTAAGTACTTAAATCAACACCTCAAATCACCATTTTCATGAAGAAATAATTCATTCTCCCATGGACATGAGGGCTGCTGATTTGGAGCTTTGTCCATATTCATCAAACCCCTTCATTTCCTTCCATAAATCAACTCAACACAACACCAACACAAACTTTAACAAGGAAAGGAAGAAAATAGGACATGTACCTCAAATTGAACTTGTCAAACTTCTTCAAATCTCTCCCTTTTTACTCCCAAAATGCTGCGCAAGGTGTGTATCCAACTTTAATGAAGAAGACTTGATGTTTGGATGGCTTGATCTTGAGTGGATGAAGCTCCACACATGGGACTGCAATGGAGGTTCTTTGGAATGAAATGGATTCGGCCAAGAGAGGTTTTGAGGAAGAAGATGGTGTTGCAGAATGTTAGTGGAAGATGTTTGATTTTTAATGCTTTACATAATGCTTAGTGGTCCATTAATGTAGGAATAATATTAGTTTAATTCAACTTTTAATTATTAAAATTCTTAGCCACTTATTTTCCTTATTTATACATTTCATTTGCAATTTCATTTTTCATGGAGTTTTCAAACTTTAATGTCACTTATTTTTAATGGACATTTAGGTCAGAAGCCAATTTAGGTGTCAATTGACCAAAATGCCTCTCTTCGGGTTATATTCCCAACTTTTTGGTTTCTCGATTTTTCCTTTTTTTTTTGTACTAATTTATTAATTTTTCTTTGACATTTCTAATGTCATTTATACCTTAATAGATGTTTATTTAAGTATTAAAAATATTTTCCCAGTTCCGCGGTCGGTATTAGTCAACGCTTCGCCAGAATCTCAAAAGTGCGGTCACCCATCACTATGGTTTTTGGCTCGTTTAACTTAATCACATTTCATTGCTCTTATTTTTCCTTTGTTTTTCTTGTATTTTTCTCTATTGTATTTCATTATTTTATGTCTCCTCACTAACATTTAAGTGTAGTTCCAGACATTCTAACTGTCTGAACAGACACTGGTCACTGGAATAGTAGAACGCACTACCGAATATAGGGGTGTTACAATAATAATAATAATCAAATTAATGACAACTAAATCAAGTCTTAGAACCAAGGTTAACAATAATAAAATAATATATTTTGTTAATTGATTTAGTATTAATATTTAAAACTAATCATTTAAATTAAATTTGGACTATTAAATAATTCATAAAATATGTTTAGAAATAACATTAAAAATATAGAAATGAAGGTATCACAAAATTATAAATTAGTTAGACAATATTAAAGTAATATTTAAATACTATAAAAAAAAATTTAAATTTATATTTTAAAATTCAGGTTATTACAAATTTAATTTTGCTCATTGTTTGCCATTTTTAATCTTAGAAAACAATTTTTTTTAAATTAAATATTGAATTAAACAATTTAATTTAATGAGTTCTTCATTCAATTGCCCTTTAATTAATTCTAGAAACTCATTTCTAAAATTAATATTGAATTAAACAATTTTAATTCATGTCCCAAATGAACCAAAATAAAATTACAATTTTATTTGTTCTAAAAAAAAATTAATTTTGACCAAAAAAAATATGCAATTTACATTTTAGTCAAAATGGGAGGAAAAAAGGCAATTGAAGACAAGGAATTTATAATGGCAAAGCTATGATTACAAACAAAATTAAGGGCGGCCAATTCTTCAAATAACCGATGGCATGTTTGTAAATATTGTTGAAATCCAATAGCCAATTACAGCCACATAACCGGTGGCAATTTTGTAAATGGGCAGCAGTGGCATTTTTCTAAAAACTCTAAAAATCAAGTGCAACACTTCAAATGTCTTAACTTGTAATTTTCTTGAAAAATGGGGGGCATGGCCTAAAAGGTCTTTTTTCCCCTCTAGAATCCAAACACACAAAATAGCAAAACTTCTAGATTTTTGTTTTTTTTTTTTTTTTTTTGTAAATATCTTTTTTTTTTAAGTCTTGTAAAACAAAATTTTACAAATTCAAAACTTCAAAATTAAGTTTGTATATTCATAATCTTTTAAAGAACATAAATATGAAAAAATCAAAATTAATCCAAAATAATTCTAGACAAAGGAAGAAACTATTTAAAAAAAATATACAGAAGACATGAAATTGATTCACAAAAAACATCAATCATTAATAATAAAACATACTACAAACAAATTATACATGTTAATTGGACTAAGAAACAAGTAGTTAGGGCTCTGATACTAATGAAAAAAAAAATAAAGACCTAAGACATGGATTCAAATATATGGATTCTAACCCATGTTCATACAACTCTAAGATATCCACCATATTTATTTCACGAGTCTACCATATAATCACATTAAGAATATGAACTATATAGATTAATTCACAGTCTAGATATGTATCTTATTTACAGAAACAAATTACTCAATAACTTATTTAAAATGAGAGCCACCAAAGATTAATAACTAGGCTAAACTTATATACACACAAATACACACTCATTTGTCTCTTGATTACACCTTACAAAAGGCTTGTAAAGCACTTATATATACTACTCAAAGTGTGCTAACCTTTTAGCCACAAGATACATCTCTTCATACATGTAACTATTAAGAACAGTTGCATCTTTTCATGTAGTTACATCTTTTAACAAATGTACATGACTTTGGGATTTTACCACTTTTTAGCAATATACATTGACTTTTGAATATTGTCACATTTTGGCAATGTACATAACTTTTGGATTTTGCCACCTTTTGGTTATGTACATGACTTTTGAATTTTAAGTTTAATGGATTTGGGTTGACCCACATGGGTGATCCATACCATATTTCCAATAAAAAATACGGAAAATATCTATAATTACTATATATTAATAAAAGAGGGCAACAAAATAGTTGCTTCTTATTTTTTTATCATGAATTCCTAGAAGGGAAACATGTATCGGTAAATTGTTTGTGAGAGATAGAAAATGCACTAATAGATTTTTCATGAGCGTAACTTTTATGAAACACATGTTTATTTAATTGAAAAGTCCATGCCCAAGCAAAAGTGTGGATTAATTATTAAAATAATGTGATTTTAAAAATTATTTACAAATATAATATGAATCTGAAACTATTTACAAAAATAATATTTTTCTTCAGAAAACGTCATTTGAAAACACATTTTTAAGTGATGCTACATCACATTAAAATCCTCAAGAAAAAACCATTTAAAATGGTGTTTTCTGAAGTAGTGTCACATCACGTCAAATAATACAGAAATTGCTAAAACAAAACACCATTTTAAATGGCGTTTTCTGAAGCTCTATCACATCACATCACATATTGAAAAAATTGCTCAAGAAACCATCACTTGAAAGGCGTTTTTTTGAAATATTTATCAAAATTTACTCAGAACCTTTGTAATGCCTAAAGCTTAGCGAATTTATTCTCTACCTATTATATTGTCTAGTCCACAATACTTTTTTTTTTGTACAAACTATGGCAATGATCTCTATAGCCATTGATCAAAATGTTATTAATATAATGAAAATAATAATAATCTTTATTTTATTATCAATATAATTGTTTTTTTTTATTTTTTTGGGAAAAAGGTTTCTAATTAGAACTTATTGTGTTATATTTATTAATTTTATAATTATTTATCATAATAAAAAAACATGAAGATGTCTTTTATGTTGTTATTCCTTAGAATGAAAATTAAAAAAAGAAAGGACTAATTCCAAATAAATTTATGTAAATTTTAGTTACGTTAAAATTATATTTTAGTAATAAAAATACTACAGTTGTGTTAAAATAATATTAGGAAATATTTTTGTAAGAAATCCATCACATAAAAGTTATGTAAAAAAAAAAAAATACTAGGTATATATAAAATACATATTTTAAATGTCCAAATTTTAACAAAAACTAAAATTTATATAAAACAAATTTATTTAGAATTATTTCTTTCATTTTTTAACTTATCATTCTAAGAAATAAAAACATAAAAAATATTTTCATGTTTATTTAATATGATAAATAATTATAAAATTAATACGATAAATAATTATAAATTTTTTAGTATAAAATTTCAATTAAAAATAAATATAAATTAAATTTTATATAATAAATATAGTTTATATAATAAATAAATAAATAATATTTACATAGAAAGTTCAAACTAGTAGACTATTTGTAATTTACCATTAGCTTTTCCAAATTCAATTTAGCCATTTAGCTACAATTGTAACAAATTATAAAAGTTAAGCTATAATATAAATAATTTAAAGAATTGTTTATAATAATGAATTCACTTTTGTAATTTTGCATCCACTAGGCTTACAGACAACACAGAAAATTTTTTGTATATATATATATATATATATATATTTTTTTTCTTTTCTTTTCTCTTCTTTTTTTTTTTGGTCTAATTTCCTTTCATTTTCTTTGTACATTTAGGGATTGTTTAGTTTAAATGAATTCCACAAAATTTTGTAGAATTCAATTGACTTTCATACATCATGAGTTTAGTTTGTAAAAATTTTAGAATTGAATTCCAAGAATTAAAATTCTATGGTCCCATCAAATTTGATGGAATTTGAAATGGATTCAACAAACTTAAAATAATATTTTTTTTCACTAAAATGCCCATGTATTTCTCACAATCACGCCCACTCTCTTTTGTACCTTTCTCCCCCTCCCCTCCCCCTCCTCTCTTTCTCTTATCTTTCTCTTCTACCTTTCTCTCCCTCTCTCTTTCCCTCCCGCTCACTCTCTCTCTCTCTTTGTGTCACACCTTATCCCTTAGTAAGGCATAACATGACCCCGTAGTATACCTAATAAATTACCGAACTTCACCTACCGATAATCTATTAAATATACAACGAGGGGTTTTACGTATCAATTTCCTATTTAAGTTTGGTGTGCTGAGAAAAGTAATATTAAAATTGTAATTGGTTCAAATTGATGTCATAAAATTTATTTAGAAATAATTTAGCATTTTAAAATTCTATGGAAATTTTGCGTGGTTACGGCTAAAAATACAAAAAAACAGTTATTCTAAACCTGTGAAATTCAATTTATAAAATATCTTATACTCAATTGAATTCAATCCAACTCAAACATTTCATTTCATTTCACAATTTCTCATAAAATGTGCTCAATTCATATACAAATCAAAATAAAGGTTGATATTCAATTTACAACTCTAAAGGGATACAATATCATTACACTTTCATTTGTATAACTGCTCATTTGTCTATATATACATACAGATCAATTCACATCAAAAAAGAAATTTACAAAGGGTATAACTGATATACCCGAGAATAGTCCAAATGTAGCTCTAATCACCACTACAAGCAACTCACTCTGCTGCTTTATCTATCTCCTTACCTGCGACAACATGAATAAGCCATTGTTGAGTATTACACTCAGTGGTACACAACTTAAAATTTTAAAGCCCAATATAAATCATAGTTTCAAACACATGTAAAATATTACAATTTCTCTAAAATGAGAGAATCATTTAATAAAATCACATTTTATTCTAAACAATCATAAAACACAAGTTTGCTGAAAACCACACAGTTTAGAACATGACACAATTTTTCAATTCATCCCAATAACCAAAGGCTAATGGGGAATACAAGGGCTAGCTAGCATATATATGAGTACTCATCCAATCCGTCCTCGACTGGCAACACACCTCAACACTTCAACCAGAGAAGGAAAACAAATCCAATTCATCTCACTAGGCAAGTTAGTGAGGAATACAAATCACATAGTCATGTCAACTGTGATTTCAAACCATATTCACAATCACATTTTATTCAAAACAAGTACCCAAAAGGGTTAGCAACATACAAATTCTCAAAACACTTCAAATTTCATTCAAAACCGGCTCACCCCCATACTACAATTAATATAAAAGGGGCTAACATCCGCTTTTCTAAGATCAAAATTTCATTTCAAAAAATCAAAATTTTCAAAATGCAAGGGAAAAATTCAAACTCATTCATAATAGCTCATTTGAATCAAATTCAAAGTGTAAAACAAAGCAAAGGATTAGTTGTGCACAAACCTCAAATGGATCTCTTTATTTGTCCTAAGCCTTCCCTTCTTTAGAAGCCTCTTTGTCCATTAAAATCACACAATTACCAAACTTTAATACTCATTCTAAGTTCCATTTATAGTTAACTAAACAAAATTCTAATGACTTCCCAAGTTCTAGTTGATTTTGGGTTTTAGACAGTTTTGAACCTTGATTTTAGAACTCAATTTCAACCTAGTTCTAGTCATACTTTGGTGAGATGTTCTTCATGAAAATTGTTACTCTATGTCTTATTTTTATTTTCCAAATTGAATCACTCCATTTGGAGTTTTTTAGCTCTAGTTATGGTCAATTTACCAAGTACTGGTCTAATGACCAATACTGTTCCAGATCAGGGCAGATTCTAGAAATCAAATTTATCAAGCTAATTGGACTAGTTATATTCATAATTTGGCTTAGTGTTCTTCATATGAGTTGTTCCCCTATGTCTCATGGTTACACAGGTTCAAGAATTTCTAAATTTGAAGCTATATAGGGTGAGTTATGGCAATTTAACCAACCTGGACTCATCAACCCTATACATTCAAGATTTCAAGTTTAGGTCAGCTTTTGCATTTAACATTTAAGGATTTTGCATCCAGAATTTGATTAAGGTTCCTGAATAAAAGTTGTAACCCTGATTCTTAGGTTTTCATATCATTTTGGCTTATCCCATTTGGAATTTTATATTGAAAGTTATAGTCTAATTACTGTTCTGGGGTCAAATGGCTAAAATGATTCCAGTGCAGGAATTCCAGATTGGGAAGTCCTAAATTCTCCTAACATTTTCCCTAAGTTACTTTAGGATCTGGGTTCTGGTCAAAATACAAAAATTGTAGTTCTATGTGTTATGAACATGGTGGCTTTGGAATCACTACATTTTCAGTTTTGTAGCCCAAGTTATGACATTTTTGCCAAAACTGGTTGGATGGCCATTTGTCCAGGATTTCTAGGTTAGTCCAGAATCAAGCAGATTTGATGGACTAACTTTACTTAGCAATTTGACCAAGTGAGAGTCATAATTTGGGTTTATAATCTTCATGAGAAGTGTTCTACTATGTTTCAAGTTTCCATTGGTTCAAGAATCACCTAATTTGGAGGTGTTTAGAGTGAGTTATGCCTAATTGAAGATGTACTATTCATTTGGTCATTTTTGGTTAGGTCCAGAACACTAATTCTGGATTCAAGCAAGTTTTAGGGCAACTTATAATCAATTTTTGGACAGAGTTTCTTCATAAAATTTGTGGCATTAGGTCTTAAGTTTCATCTCCAATTGGCCTCACACCAATTGGAGCTATATAATTCAACTTATAACCATCTAAGTGGACTGAACTCAAGCTGTCCAGAATTCCATCAGAAGGCACACCACCAATTCATCAATTCCATTCCTCAATTCAACATCAATACACATTCATAGCACATCATATGACCTTAATTTACCATTACAAACATAAATTGAATAATATATCACAAAACCCTAATTCTCACCAAACCCTAATTCTTCCACCTTACCAATTCATGCAAACTCATGCCATCTCAATACCTTAATCATACATACATCGTTACTCACACTAGATTTCATGCCTAATTTATTCAAAACACCTCAAACCCTACTCCCCCCATGGCTGGCCGAAAATTCTCTCTTAAGGTTCATGCATGATTCTTCCATTTTTTATGTCATTGCAACATAATTAGACTTCAATCCTACAATTACATAACTAATTTAGCTAAAAGAATGACTTACCTTAAATGGAGCTTTTCCAACTTGAATTTCCTTTACTCTTTCTTGTTTTTCTTTCTTCAAATCTTCAAATCAAAGTCTAATTTGGGATTTTCTACTAATTTAGTGGGAGGTTTATGGAGAGAAAATAGAGATTCAAGCTTGAGATTAGATGAAAATGGAGGAAAATTTGAGAGAACTAGAGAGAGAGGGAGCCAATTGGATTTGGGAGGAAGAAGACAATTTTTTTTAATTTGATTTTTTTGGTCTTTTGTCTTATATTTTATGTAGATAATCTCTTAATTAAATAATTTAAATTATAATTATAAATTGTGTCATGATTATGTCAACCATGATGTCATAATGGAATTAAATTTTAATTTTTCAATTCTTTCATTCTTTTCCATACACATTTCTTCATATTAAATATCTTTTTCAATATTTTAATTTTAAACATTTTAATGGATATTTAGGTCAAAAGTTACCTCTTGAAGTGAATTAGCAAAAATGCCCCTCATCGGTTATAATCCATCTTTTTAATAGTGCTTGATAACTCTTTGAGTTCAGATTCACTTATTTGAGCTTGTTCTCTTTTCTTTTCTATGATTTTCTAGTTTACAATTATAACGCCCTCACTTTAGGTAGTCCATACATTCTACTGTTCTGATGACTAATGTCTGTTCGGACAATCAGGATGTCTGGAACTACACTCAAATTAGAGTGAGGAGATATAAATTGATTAAAGAAAGATAAAAAAAAGAATTAAGAAAAAATAAAAGAAATGAAATGAAATGCTAATAGGTTAAAGGAGCCGAGGTTCTGGCGATGGGTAACCCTATCGGGAAGCGACTGTGAATACAGTTACCAACCCCAGACTCATGGAGAAACCTGTAAGATAAATATTTGGGACTTAATTAAAGGATTTATGAGGTTTAAATGACAATAAAAATGTTAAGGAAATACAAAAAATTTTATGCTAATCGGCAAAGACAATTATAATATGAAGAATGCAATGAAAGACATTTTGGTCATTTCACATGAAGAGTGGATTTTTGACCAAAATGTCAATTAAACTAAGTGCAAATTTACGTAATGAAATATGATAGAATTTTGATGAAAATACAATGAGAGAAGTGTAATTGGAAAAGAAAAGAAAATTTAATTATATTTATGACTTAAGAATGATGTATGGATGACCTAATTAAAATTTCTAACTAATTAAAATTTGACACACTATATATAAGACAATTACATTTAATTTCTTCTTATCCCATTTGGCTTCATCTTCTTCTTCCTTGGAGAGTTGGTCAAACCACTATAGCTCTCTTCCTCCACCATTTTTCAAGCTTTCAAGCTTGATTTTCCCATGCTTCTCACCCTAAAACCTATACTTCCCTTCATTAAAAATTGATTCTACACCTTGAGGAAGCTATTGGCAGCCAAGAAAGAGGGGTTAATTGAAGTTCTAGCAAGGTCAAACTTGATCAATTCAAGGTTAGTGCAATTAATAATCTTCTTTCCTTCTTTAAGTATTGTTAGCATATTAAACTAAGTTGAAATCTCATGAAATTGAAAGAATATGATGAGTAATTGAAAGACCAAAATTTCGGCAGCCATGAGAGAAATTGGGGATTTATGATTTTTTATTGAATTAACTTGCCTAGTAGTGTTCTTGATGAGTTTGCATGTAGTAGAAGTTGAATTACATGGTGTTGCATGAGATGTAGTTTTGATAGTTAGGGTTTTGACCTAAATTTGGGGATTTTGTGTTGTGGCTTGAAATTGACATTGTTGAGCTTGATTATGACTATTTGAAGTGCAATCAATGTGATTGAAGTTTGGTAGTTGGGAGGAATTAAAGATTGGAAGTGCCATTTTCTGTGCAGGGAATTCTAGACCTTGAGTCCAGTGTTGGTATGTAACCATAAGTAGAGACATATTGCTTCAATTGGTGTGAGGCCAATGGAACATTGAACTTAAGACATAATGTCACATTTTTCATGAAGAGACCCTGCTCAGAAACTAAACCTAACATGACCTAAAATTGGCTTGAATCTGGGTAACTACCTGCTGGACTTGGAAAAATGATCATATGAATAGTAAATGTTTAAATGGGTATAACTCACTCTAAAAAGGTCAGAATGAATTGATTCTTGACCAATGGAAAGGTTAGATATAGGAGCACATTTTTTATGAAGAACATAGAGCCCAATTCTGACTCTAAGTCAACCAATTTGCTAGACAAAATTAGGTTAACAATTCTGACCAAAACCAGAATCTGGCCTGAAATTCTGGACTTTGACCTACCCAACCAGTTTTGGCAAAAATACCATAACTCAGTCCACAAAACTGCAAATGCAGTGATTCCAAAGCAAATATCTCCATAAGACCTAGAACTACAATTTTGATGCTTTGACTAAAATTCATAACCTAATGGAATTTGGACAATTTGCTAGGACAAGCCAGTATTCCAAATTCTGAAATTGAACTACATAGCCACTTGACCATAGTATAGTATTTATATCATATCTCCCACTAGGAACTCCAATTGGGATGAGCGAAACTGTTCTGGAAACTTAAGAAATAGGACTCCAACTTTGGTTTAGGAACTTGACTTAAATTTTGAGTGTAAACTTTACTTAAATTTTGAGTGTAAGGACCCTAAAATGGGAATTGTAAACACTAACCTGAACCTGAAATCCTGAATGTACAGGGTTCATAAGTCCAGGTCAGTTAATTGACTATAACTTGTGTTATAAAACTCCAAATTGAGTGATTCAAAAAGATAATCAAAGTTTAAACATAGAGGAACAACTTTCATGAAGGAAGTGTGGTCAAATAGACCCTACATCTTAGCCAAATTGCTAGGCAAAGATAAGGGACAAAATCTGAACCTAAAGAAAGGTTCAAGGAATTATTTGGTACATGATATATAAATTACCTAAATGGTTTGCCAAACACATAAGTTACATGAAAGTGAGGTTGGAACCTATTTTCCCATTATAAATAACATGAAATTGCTTAACATGAAATTGTTATAAAGCACTAATAGTGCATAACACAAAATAATAAGTCCATAAGTATTTAATAACACTAGTTTGCCCAAAGTATACCTAGACTTATGTATATAGCTTAGATGAATTGGTATACCAATTAGAGACTATAAATAGTAGTACTGCCCACATGAGCAATCATTGGCAAACAACACATGTCTAATATTGTTGTTCTACAGGCTTTATGCCTGCCCATTGGCCATTATGCCTGATATGATTTCTGGCTTTATGCTTGTCCGCTAGCCTTGTGCCTAATATGATAGATGTATACATGATAGACATAATAGACATATGGATGTCTAACTAGTATACTCTGGTGTATCCAGTCTTTATAGTCTGTTATAGGTTACTTGGGCACTGATATGAATTTAATAAGACTGAATATGGAATAAATGAGCCAAAAAAAAATCATGATAAACTTATTTGCTCCCAAAGTTCAATAAACATGTAAATGACTCAAAATTCATAAAATCTGCATCTTTATGAAATTATACATGAAATAATTATCCTTAATTATTTAGTTATTTTTACTTTAAATTATGCACCACTAAGCAATTCGCTTAGCGCGTTGATTTTTTCATGCATAGGTACTGGTGAGTAGGACCAGTCCAGACAGTAAGTTAGAGCAGATTTGCAGTAGTGTGTGACGTGTCACCTCAGCAGTCTATTTTTGGTAGGGCCCATGTGTATTTAACTTTTGTATTTTGATCATTATACATAAGGGAGTGATATAATTAAATTTTGAGATTGTATAATAGTTGGTAAATATTGTACATGATTTTATATGAATAAAATGAAATGTATTTACTTGAAATGCATATGGGAGATTATATAAGTATATGATGATATGATCTGATACATGGAAAAATGACATGGATATGAAACTGTTTTTAACAGGTGAATAGTGGAACCTGCCAAACGCTAATAAAATAAAGGAGACTTTGTCCGGGTCTCCATAAAAATAAAATGTGGTAAAAAAAAATTCAACACATAGGATAATATGAATGAATGGAATTTAAATTAATAATGTACATGACAAGACAAGATAGGGTGCTCCAGTACCGAATGTGGCACGCTTTGCTCGGCTATACTGTAGATCGGGTAAGGGGCATCACACAATAGTTTCACAATTATCCCTTTACTTAGGATGTCATGGGGTCCCACACGAATTTAGAGTAGAAACTGAGCTCGCAGTCACTTCCCAGGTCGGTCACCCATCGCCGAGACCTCAGCTCATTTAACCGATTTAGGCTTTATTTCACTTATTTTCTTCCTACTACATTTGATCTTTATCAATTTTATTTTTGGTTTCTCTATGTGATCTAAGTATAGTTCGAGACATTCTAGCTGTCCGGACAGACCTTGGTCATTGGAACAATAAAATGTATAGACTACTTAATATGAGGGTGTTACACTCTCTCTCTCCCCTACCTTTCTCTAACATTATGAACTTAGATGATGATTCTAGTTATGATATATTGTTCTTTTTGCTGATTGTTGTTCGTGTTGACATCCATTCGCCATCACCGTCATTCCCCTTTTGTTGCAAAAGGTGGGTTTCATCTGTAAGGGTGTAAACGAACCAAGCTACTTAAGGCTCAACTTGATAAAATTTTGGTTCAGTTTAAACGAGTCAAACTCAAGCTCGAATTTTAGGCTCATTTGATTAACGAGCTTGAGCTCAACTCTTTTATAAGCTTGCAAGCTAGCTCGTTAAATGGAATTGTGAGCTGACTCGTTAAAAAGGCTCGTGAGAAGGATCGTTTTTAAACTTGTTTATAGGCTTATGATAAATGCTCATTTATAAGCATAAGAACATTTATTAAATTAGTTATTATATTTCATAATGTTGTAAATATATTTATTTTATTTATTATTATATTTAATTTTATTTATGATTTTTTCTTAAAATAATATATTATTTAAAAATATGATATAATCAATATATAAATATATTTACAAAATATAGTTATTTATATTTTAAATTTTATTTTTTTATAAAAATAAGTTAATTTTTATATGAGAAATAAAATTAATTTATCAAATAATAAATATATTATCTCAATAAAACATTATGATAATCAATATAAAAATTACATTTCTAAAATATAATTATTTGCAATTGAAGGTCATTATCGTACAGATCAGCCATGGAGTTCTTAAGCACTATCAGTATTGCACAATATTTTGAACAAATAAATGAATGTCAGATTTGTGAATTGGGTAATTTATTTATACAAATTATTAATTAAATATATATTATATTTTTTTAATAATATTAATAAATTTTTATATAATATAATTTAAATAAATAAAATTAAAATATTTTATAAAATTATAAATTTAAAATATAAATTCTTAATAAAAAAATATAATTTATATAGATTATTAATTAAAATATATAAATCTAAATAAATTCAAGTATTATTTGGGTAATAATAATTAGAGTTAGGACATGTTTGGGTAATTTAATATGAATTTTAATAAAATTTGAGATAAGCTCGGATATTACAAATATTAATCGGATTCATATTCAGATATGATGATTTTCACTTTAAGTTAATTACAGTGACTTTCACGGATACCTTGTTGCCGTCCCTCGTATGTCCTAAGTTCCTATTCTAAAAATTGCATTTGTGTAGTTGTTCTCCTGTTATTTTGAATGGAATGGAATTGAGGAGGAACTAGATTATACAGATCCAATGGGCTTTCAGAAAATATAATTAAAAAAAATGTTTCTTATAGTAGTTATAAATTTTTTTAGTAAAGAAAGAATTATAATTTAACTCTTTTGTTTGCACCTAAATATAGGGAAGGAGTTACAATGTCACAGTATTAAACTCTTGAAGTCCAACCGTATTATTGCTTTGACAAGGTGCGAAAAAAAAGGGAAGAATCCCAACATAGTGTAACCATGATTATGCTTTATAAATTTAACCCAACTTTGAGAACGGGGGTAGAAGGATTGGTTCATTGATGACTGCATTCACAGCACTAACCATCTTGTGTGGACTTGAATAGCCATCATCACCCAAGTAAAAGAGGTGCAAGATCTTGCACGTCTTCCAAAACATATCTTTGCAAGCTTTAGGAACCACGCTTCTTTTTGTTTGCTGCACCATTCTCAGTAATTCTCTCCTATGGCTCTCTACGAGTCTTGCAACCTCCTCCTGAGCCTCCTTTTCAGTCATGGATCCACGATCATGTACTATGGTTAATGAGACACTATTCAGCTTCCCTTGTGCACCTTCTCTCTGCAAGTTAATTTGCATCAGTGCACCAATGGAGTGTAAAGAAGAAGTTGGTGAATAGAAATTAATGCATGGTTATTATATTTATATACATTGAAGAAATTAACCAAGCGATGTGTATATACCGTAACGGATGCACGATCATTTAGAAGTCGCCCAATCATGCTGAGATGCATGAAGAGATTGTTGTACTCCTTGGTTTCTACAACTTGCTCAGGGAGTTTAATGCCCAGAAAATAAAGTGAAGTGAGAATAATAGGTCCTAAGCCAAATGATACATATCCATTTGTAATGTACTCATACATTGTCGGTACTAGTTTGTCTCTTGCCCACTCAGATTCCTTTAACATGGTATCCAGAAGATCGATCCACTACACATACGATATACACACATTATTATGATAATTAAACGTAAAAATTTTGCAACTAATTAATTAAAATGAACATGTACTTCCTACAATATCAATCAAGTGCTTTCTAACGCATCGGCCTTGTTTTTTTCTGGCCTTGTCAGCAATGTCATTAGTTGTGTCATAAATTGAATAAAAGAGTATCTCCACATCTTTGGACTTGAATCCAACAGTTGAGTGATCATCCCATCTGAGTTCCATGAGATCTTTTGTTAGATAAATTAGAATATGGATAATTAATTAGAAGATGGAGTATATATACACACATATATACCTATGAACCAATTCAATGAGGTTTAGTAGTTCCTCCATCGAGCCACCAAAGTCGAAGAAATCATCGACTACAGTAGTTAAAACGCAATTTTGGGCCCATGAGATTCGAGCATCAGACAGATGAGGGTCGGGAAGGACTGCAGCAATGGAGAAATAGGTATATGCAATTGTCTGCCTTGCAAACTTCAAATTTTTAAAACTATATTCTTCGACCCATCTGCTTTATTTTAGAAATTATTCGAAAATACAATTGTAATTAATTATTCATAGAAATTCCTTCTTATTGGAGATTAGGGGAAAACAAAACAACAACAAAGCAGTGAAATTACTTCTCTAGATATTTCATTTCTTTGCGGTATATGGCCTGACAATCATTGAAGTCTTGGAATGAAAACGTCAAGAGATCTCTGTTATCAATATTGAAATACCTATAAAGAAAAAAAAAGTGAAAGATATTAATTTTTATTATCAAAAAAATATAATAAGAAATGCCGCCTTACCTATAAGATGTTTTAAGAAGTGAGATGTCATCTACACTGTAACTCTCAATATAATGACGGCTTTCAATTCTTTCCAAATTGGCATATGGATGTTTCAGAGCATAATCCACCTGTATATTTAATATTCTTTAATTATTTTTATAAAAGAAAACATAAATTGAAGCCATTATATGTTTATTATGTACCTCATTATGCAAACTCTTGTCTTGAATTGCCTCAGTACTCGCTAACTTCTTTTCAAGATAAGTTCTTGTCCAAGCATAAATTCTTTCCAGAAGAGGTTCATTTTGAAATATTGTCATCTGTGAAGCCTTGTATAATTCCCAAATAGACTTTACATCGCTCGCCGAATTTAAGATATTTTCTTGTCTGTCAAAATTTACTAATGTATCTGCATGCAGCAAGACGTGTAGATATTCAAGTGGTAAGCTAAGTACAAACTCTCAAACGCCTTAAATTCATAGATGGAAAAATTTTTACCTGAAGAGATTTCGTATCCATTCATCCGTAGGAGACGAAATGCCATGGCAAGACATGCAGGGTCTGAAAATATTTCTTCACTGCCTTGCGTCCAGGATCTGTTCACCAAACCACTTAATCATTTCGTGTCCGAATTACCAGGGGGTTTCAATGGAGAATCACCTGTGTATGTCATCTAGCGTGGTTGCTATTACTTCAGTGAAATGTCCATCAATTCCCAGCTTTGCCAAATTGTCGATCATATAGAGACGAGGATAGATATTCAATGGATAAATGGTAGGAACTGAAGAAAAAAAAAAAATTTAACTCAATATATATTAAAGCCTAAGATTAAAGAGGATTAAACTGGAATTTAATGGGTATATTATTAAATAAATATTATTATATAATCTACAATAATAATAATAATGCATTATTACGATAATTAATTTAATATATTTTATAAATAATTATTAAAATAAAATTAATTATATTTGAAATTTTAATTTTTTATAAAATAATTTAAAATTTTTAATTAAATTTTAGATTTAAATAATATATATATATATATATATATATATATTGGAGGAAAAATTGCCAAAACTGAAGCCCAGTTATGATGATGTGTCAAGCTATTTATGTTTTGGATGGTTCAGGTTTGAATCCTATTATATGCGAGTCCCTTTTTTTTTTTTTTTTTTAAGTGAGCTAATAAACTGTTTAAATTGACTGGTTTGGTCCTATTCTGACGACAAACGTAATCTACGTAAGGGAAATTCTTAGGAATATACTATATATAGAAATTCTCGGGGCAGAGCTATGTTAGGGTTAGAAGGAAGCCATGGCCCCCCAAACCCCAGCAGCTCCCATTAAAATTTATTACAAAAAAAATAAATATTTTTTATTTATAAGTAAATTTAATTAAAATTACATTAATATATTCAATATCATAAACAATTAATTGTAATTTAATATAATTGGTTACCATAATGATATCTTTCTATTTTTATTCATATTAACTTTTAAAATTTTAATTTTTTAAATTTTATCAATAAAGTAATTATTCAATAAATTATATATTCTAATTATTTTTATCTATTCTAAAGTATTTTCTAATTAATTGATAGTTTCATTATTATTTAATCACAAATAAATTTGTTTAATCCAAACTATATGCTATATAATTAATATATTTTTGCATAAATATGTTTAGTCATATATATGTACATAGGTATATTATATTTATAATATGTGTGGTCATATATATGTACATAGATATATTATATTTATAATTTTATACATGACTTCCTTGTAGTTTAATGCTTAGTTCCGCCACTGCTCAAGTATATCAATATGAAAACTGCCCCAACTTAATTGAGAATAAAACTATGTATGATCACCTGCTTTGTCGAATTTTTTCACCAGTGAGTACAGGTAATCTAAACATTTTCCATCATGAAGATGAATAAGAGCAGCTGCAGTTGCAGATGGTGAATTGAAGAGCGAACCGTTGCTTCTTTGATATTTCATTAGCTTCTGCCAATCATTTAATCGGGTCAGCCCCTCTGCAAAGTATGCAAGATGATTTGTCTCTACTTGGAAACTGCACCCGGAGGAACTCAGCATGAATATATAATGCCAAGTCATTAATTATATGTAAAAGTTGAATAAAAAAAATCACAAGTATATATATTATGCCTTTTAATTTCCAAATCTCTCTTGAGAAGCATTCCCTCAATTGAAGAGTTGTTGAAAGGAAGATTCAAGCCCATGTCTCTAGCATGCTCAATCATGCCTGGAAATATTATATCAAATCCAAGTGGAGAACGTTGATGCTTGTCAGTGGCAGCCCAAATGTTAGAGGCGATGAAGTTCAGACCTTTATGCACAAGTTGGTCAGCAACATTCCACTTGTGTAGAGCTAGTAGACAAGCCAGTGTGGAAGAGAGTGAATCTTTAATTAGGAGGGGATGAGCAGGGTCAAAAGCCCATGAACCATCAGGCTGTTGATTCTCCATAATCCAGTTCAGGCATTGTGGGAAAAGAGGCTGCTTGGAACTATTCTGGGAGGGTACCATCGCAACCCATGCAGTGTCATATGAGGAAACTGATAGCTCAACCTCATCTTTCTTCAACATATCTCTGATTTTTGTAAGTGAATTTTTTGCATTCTGCAACAGAAATATGGAATTTGTCCATCTTAATTAGTTATTAAAATAGATTAAAAGTTTATAAGAGAGAAAGAGAGAGAGAGTGCTTACGACAACATTCTGCGGCTTTCTGTTGAGCAGCTGTGGAGATGGGTCTGCTCACGCTCAACACAAGAGGAAATGAAAGACTTGCTCGTTAATATTAAAACATGTGTAAAATATATAAAGTAGGTATCTAGCTAGTTAATTAATTAATTAATGCCATTGACCTTGTTTTTCTCTATACCTGGTGAGTTTGGCTTTCCTTTTATGCTTTGCGCTAGCACAATCTTGAGAGTGGCACCACTGCCTGTAAGGTATAGATTAGCCATTTGGAATGGGTTGCTTTTAGTTTTGTAGGGAAAGAGAAAGAAAAAGGTAATGGCTTGCTTTCTGACCTGGTTATAATTTATATAGGTTAAGTTAGGAAAATGGCACTGAGATTGGCAATAATTACAGGTTCACCACTCAAAATGATTGGGGGAATTGATTTGTAAACTCTACCATCGGATCCAATATTTCTGATATTAAAAATAAGAATTAATAATATCCACATACTGTTAAATTTTTATGAAATAATAATTTAAAAAAATTTTAATTATGAAATTTTTATACGTCAAGTGGTATTTTGTTAATTTCCTTTGTAGTTATTTAGAATTTTTTTTTTATTTTCATTTCAATAAATTAGGAAATCCGATTTCGATAATTAAGGGAATCACCGTTATCTTTTTAGCATGAGAATCAAAACAGAAATATGAAAATGACTATTTTGTTAAAGACTAAATGCTCAATTTTATCATGTAATTATTGGAATGTTTTAATTTTTATATTTTTATACTATTAATTCAAATAAAAATATAAAAAAATAATATTTTTATATTTCAAATAATTAAATAAAATAGAAATTATAATTATAATTACAATTATAATAATTAAAATTATTATAGTATTTAAAATATTTTTATATTTCAAACAACTAACTAATCTTATAATTAAAATAATTATAATAATAATAAAAATATAATACTACTATTTTTATATTTTATATAAATAATTAAAAATAAAATTTATAATTACAAATATAATTAATTGTACCTAATTAGAATGAAACATAGTAAAAATATAATTTCTATATTTTCATATAATTACCAAAATAAAAATTTTTTAATATAATTAACTTTAATTATTTAAAGTAAAAAGATAAAATATATTATTTTTATTTGTACTTGTAATTAAATAAAATTGAAAAATTATAACCAATTTAAATTAAAAAAATATAAAAAATACTATGGGTTGATTTTCTATATTTTATATTCTCATATAATAATTAAAATAAAAAATATATAAAAATATAAAAAAATTAAGTATTTTGATTCTTTAACTTATATATACAAATCACATACCTTAAAATGAATTTGATTTTAATTATATAATAAATTAAAAATAAATGAAAATTTATCCTTCTGCTTTTGATTTTACTTCTTCCGAATACAATATTGATTCTGATTATAGTGTGTGAAACAAGCAAGATCAAAATCATTTGGCCTATAGTCCTACAGAGAGTGGATGGCGGATGACCGAAGACTACGCCAATGATCTTCAAACGCTGGATGACGGAAGACCGTACGTCATTGATCTGCAAGGGCCAAAAACAATGTGTGCAAAGTTGTCTTTATTATTATTATCATTATAACATAAGAGTTATTTAATTTTTGCTATTGGCCCCGTCACACTAATACTTGTCAATGGCAGCTGTTGCACGGCAGTGACGTGTCAGAGTCTATATTGTATAATATTTAAAAAATAAAAATTAAAAATAGATGAGATAATCTAGATAATCTTAAGTTAAATGAGAAAAGAAAAATGATCGTATGTGTATAAATTTAATTTTTTTAATTAATTTTTATTTTTTATAATATTTTTTAAAATAATTATTAATTAAAAATGTATGACCTAAATATTTTAAAACAATAAAAAAAATTTATCTAACTAATTGCAGTATATTAATCTTTATATATATATATATATAAATTTTTATTTATATAAATTTATTATAAATTTAAAATATGAATATATGAGATATATATATACCGTAGATGAATCATACTATATAATAGTGTCCATGACCCAGGTGTAGGAAAAAAATCCTTTATAAATTATTATTTTTAATATTTTATTATTTAAAAATTAGAGAAATTAATATTTTAATTTTTTTCCTAAAACTTGGAGTATTTAGTATTGATTAAAAAATTTTGTCTTTATTTAATAAAAAAAAATTAATTTTAAATTTATTTATCTCTCAGAGTTTAGTTGATTTTTTCTATATATATTTATAAATAAAAAATTTATATTTGAAGCCTTTAATTTTATATTATTTTTCACATGAGTTAGTTTCATATGTATTTTTCCTTTTCTTGCTTATTTTAGTTGGTTGAATGCTCTCAAATTTTGTCTACGATTTTTTATTATAATATGTAATTTTAAAGTTTATTATATTTTAATGTAATTATAGTGATATATTATAATGAAGAATTTGCAAAAATTTTATAATGAATAAAGTTTAAAATAATTAATAAATAACTATAAATTAAAACATTGCTAATTTACTAGAAAATTTTAAATTTATAATTAAACATTTGAAATATAATTAAGTTAGTGTGAATTAATTTAAAATTGCAATTTTTATATTAAATGTACATATTATAGTAAAAATATTCGTGATTTTCTTAATTTAAAGTAAACATTAAATAAAAATTTAAATACTAGTAAGTCACAATAAAAATATAAAATGCAGAGTTGGATCACACAATTATTGTATTTACACACTCAAGTCATTGGTTTCAATTACGATGGCGGGATAATATTATAACATTTCAAATTTAATATATAAATAATGTTTATTAATTATACAAACTTAGCAGCCAGAATAGTATGCAGTCTTGAGTGAAATATTGGGCTCCGTGTCTTGCGGAAATAATTTTTTGAAAAATAATTTTATATATATATAAATATATATTATTAATTTAATATAATAAAATTAAATAATAAAAAATATTTTTCACCGAAAACGACTTGTAGTTTTTTCAATAGTTGAACCTCGTGTTCTTCACCTAAAAGAAGGGTGGATTATTATGCGACTTCATAAATATAATATGTTTGTTTCATTTGTTTATTCAATAATGACAGTTTAAATTCACAACTTGGAACGAATCTTCAACCTCTAAGTTTTATAATCAATTTCCTTTTTATTAGCCTTTTTTTTTTCAAAAGACAGAATATATATAGAATTCAAAAGATTAATCATTAGACATATCTAATTCACTCGTGGACCTCAGTTCAGGTCACAATGAAACTCTCAGCTCTTTCTTGTTTTCATTTAAATACTTTTTTTTGCCAATAAATAAGACAGAAACGCATATAAATTAGTGACACAATAGACTGAGATTAAAACTATGGTAATTTTAATAAAATATTTATTTTTATAGAACTTATATACTGCACACTTCATATCTGATGTGAAATTTCGAATAACTTTTTTATTAGTTATTTAATATTAACTATTTTAATTAAAAATTCTCTCCTTTTGTTTTATATATATATTATTTTCAATTATATTTGTTAAATCTTTAATTTTAACAACTATGTAGAAAAATTTTTAATTACTTGATTAAATAACACTACAATAAATATTATATTGCAACACCAATTTTAACGTCATTAAAAATTGAGATTAAAAATAAGACCTAATAGTATCCATAAACCGTTAAATGTTTATGAAAATAATTTTAAAAAATTTTAACTATGAAATTTTTATACATCAAGTGGTATTTTGTTAATTTAATTTTTAAATTAATTTTTTATTAAAAAATATCTTTTTTTTTTATTTTTTTTATAATGTATTCACTTCTTATTTTTTAAGAGAAACATTAAAAAATAATATTAATGTGTTCTTTACAGATGAATGGAATACAAGTCTGGCAGAGGTCCATGCTGTAAGGTTTGGTGTGGAATTGACAATTCAAGCTGGCTTTCATTCTTTAATAGTGGAAAGTGATAACCAGAGCACAATTCTGGCTCTTAATGCTGGTTCCATTGTTGATCCATTGCATGACTTGTGTGCACAAGATGTGTTTCATCTGGTAGAGCAGCTTCAGTCTGTCAGTTTCTTGCATGTTAGAGAAGAAGGCAGGCTAATTGCCTTGCTTACTCGCTTCAGAGGCCTTTGTCTCTAATGATTCGCTAGTCGTGTGGATAGAGGATGTAACCCATTGAGGCTATTCCATAAAAATAATTTTTAATTAATGTAGAAGGAGGATAATTTTATAGGCTTCTTTTGAATTAAATCATTTATAAAGAAAGAATTTAAAGAATTTAATTGAATTTTCATAAATTTATGATTAATTTATATTTTTGTAAATGAAATTTTTTAATAAAAAATTGAAATTTTTATTTTAAAAATAAAATTTAAGAAAAAATTAATTAAATTAGTATAAAATTCCACGGTTCAGGTAAGAGGAATATTAGATAATCATGTATTTGCACATCAATGATCTCTTCAAGGCCTAAAAGAAATCGACGCGCAAAGTTGTTTTTTTTTAATTATTATTTTTATTATATAAGATTTATTTATTTATTTTACTTTTATTATTACTCCCCACTCTCCCACTTTTCAAGGGCAGCTGCCACGCTAGAAGAGAAAATAAAATGAATGTATAATTAAGTTATAATTTAATTTTATTTTATTCAATTTCTGTATTTTAAAATATTATTTAAGAAAAATTCTTCACTACATATGTTAGACAAAGATATCGGCATAATTAATTGCAGTATATTAATCAATTTTTTGGGTTCGAATTTATGCTACGTTGTCAGCCCCTTTAATTATAGTACAGCATAATAAATGATAAACCTCTCAGATTTTAACGCTGCAGTTGTTTACGAAGCAATTGCAGATTATTGAATGCTTTAATCTAGAAGGAAAATGACATATATGTTTAGTCGAAGGAGAAAGACAGCAAATTTAGGACAATCAGCCACGTGCCTAACAATTTGACAATTACAAATTTGCCATGAAAATTATGAAAAGAAAAAAAAATATTCTATTTTACTGATACGAACAAATTATATTAGCTTTGAAAAAATTAGTTTAATTCATAAATGAATTTGTTCCATATTTTATTGATTAAATTTAACTCGTAAAGTCAATAATCATAAAATAATTATTAAATAGAAAAATTAAATTTAAAAGGATGACACTTGTATTCATTTGAGCATTTATATAATTGATTTTGATTAAATTTTAAATAATCTTACAGATTATTTATATATATATATATATATAAAATAATATTAAAATAAATTAAAATTTATTAAAAATAAAAAAGTGAGACAGAACGAGGCTAAACTTTTTAATATTCAATGTGAGATCTATTTAGATTAAACCCACACGACAAAGTTCTTGAAAGGGTTTAATTTGCTTTAAAACAATATAAATACTTTGATTTTCACAGTTTCTTGAGAGGACGTCCATAGGCGAGCTCATCATGAAGAAAAAGCATGGTCGAAGATTAAGGATGAAAAAAAATAAATGCAATTTTTGATTTAAAGCATGAGAACGACAAAAGGCAATATAACTTCCAGAGAAAGTGAAAATGACCAATAAAGGATATAAATGGTTATTTATATCTAATGGCTTATGAATGCTAACATTTTGAAACTTGAAAAGGTGTGTCTCGGTAGCTTAATAGATGTAACATTTGACAGATTGAGGTTGATAGCTATTTAGACCTTCTAGTATTTATTACATTTGCTAACCACATTACCTTTTTCTTGTGATTAGGCTTAGTTTTTTCTTGTGATTAGGCTTAGTTTTAACAATGAACTTGAAGATTTATATTTGAAGAAGGAGAATGGGGGAGGGGGGAGGGGGAATAATGATATAGTATGCCCAAAATACCCAAGTAGATTGTTTGAGTATCTAGGTACCCAAGAATTCAACAAGAACCATTCAAGGTTCAGACTCTTAATCAAGATTCAAACAACCGTATTATTCGGTTATCGGGTCATGACTCGAACATAAATTTAAAATATTTTTTCCTATTATTTTATTTTCTTGTTACTGTTATTTTAATTGTTTTTGAATTATTTAATTTTTAAATTTACTTTTATTATTATTATCTTTATTAAATTAATTTTAAGCTGACTTTATTTTATAATAAAATGAATTTATTTTTATATATCAACATTTTGTTATTAAAATATTATATCTCATCATAAGAAAAGTATATTGACAATAAATTATTAACCTATTTTAGTAATATTTCTTTCAACTCTTTTTTTTTTTCTCTATAAATACCCTTTATAATAATATTGCAATTATTATTCTTATCTAAAATAATATATATAATTTTTTTTTATAATATTATATAATTAATTTCACTTTACTCTTAAATTTTGATATAATTTATAATACATTTAATTTTTTTAACAAATAAAAAATATTTTAAAACGATGTGCATATACATTATTTTTATATATATATATACTAAACCTATTATTATAAGAATAGTTTGTTAGTGGGTTAATTAATTTATTTTTTAAAAAGTATTATTATTATTATTATTATTATTATTATTATTATTATTATTATTATTATTATTATTATTATTGCTACACTCCACAATTAAATATTTTTAATAATAAATAATATTTTATTCATTGTTATTATAATAAGTAAATAATAAATATTATATTATTAATATTAGTTAGCTTTAATCTAAACTATATACACATGACAATGTAGTGAATTATTAAAGTTGAATTTCATTTGAATAGATTAAATGGTTTCAATAACTGTTGATTGATAATAACTTTATTTGTTACATGTAAGTATATTATTTAATATTATTGTCATGACTCGGTTAGGGGGTCGTTACCGGCGCTAGGGAGCAGGTCAGTTTAAGGTTGCCGAACCCGTATAAAACTTTAACCTTCCAAGGGCCCACATAACTGCATTGGAACTTTCCTTAGGGAGGTTCTTTCCTTCTTAAGACTTAGACTTATTAGAGAAAGCTTAAAACTTTAAATACATTATGTGGAAATTTCTTTTTCTGTTTCTGCCTTTCATTATCATTATTATTGTATTAAACTTTATTTATATAAAACTAAGTTCTTTCTATAACCTTTACATGACAGCTATAAACCACATAACTTCCTTTGAATTATTTCTCTAGGAAAAGCATGCTATACACCTTTACTTTCTTATCTCTGTTATGGCTATTCATCATTTTCATACACAAACTTTGGAAAAGTTCCCCTTAAGGAACCTATTAGTCAAAGCATTTTAACTTTAACTGTACTTTATTTGTCACACTAACTTTACTTCTTTGTGCACATTAGGTTTATGCCTTGGTGTAGGAATACCTAAGAGGGTCATTGATTACCCCAGTAGACTTTCATTGAATTTTTCAAATTTAGCGTGATTAATAAGATAGTTCTTTACTCTGTTTTCATTACATAATTCATGCATCATACTCAATTAACTATGGAGAGGGCTTGATCGGTTGGTCTTACTCTTCTAACATTTTTTACTTTCCTATTTACAACAATTTCTTTTAAGGGGCTCCACCTTCCCTTCATATACTTATTCATATACATATTATACAGTCAACATTTATATTGCCCTTCCATTTATAAAGGAAATAACTCACTATACATGGATTTAAACAACCTCGTAGCAAGCATATGGTTAAGATTTCATCATTCATTAGACATACATGTCCTCACCACAAACATGAAACATATAATCATAATACATCAAAAGCATTCTACTTACATGACACCAAGACATGACATAAATACATACTTCTATATTATTAATACATTTGTACATAACATGCTAACTGTTAAGACAATTACAACATTTGTTCTTCTAACATGTCATAACCACTCCTAGATTCTTGTGCTCCTGCTACCTACAAAAAATTTTTTAGCTGGGGGAGGGTAAGCTGGGAGGCTTAGTAAGCATAAACTTCTTAAAGCAATTACATACAAAAAGTTTTTAATCACATGAATGCATCACTCATCAAACATATACAAACATAGTAGTCATGTCACATAGTGACTCGCCAATAATCCAATATGGTCGGCTCATATAAAGGCTCTTTGAGACTTTCACTTAATATATTCAATGTGCCTAGCTCATACATAGGCTCTTTAGGACTTCCACTTAAAACATGACATTTGCCATGTACCAGGGACCTCGTAGGGATCTCACTTAGATTTTGGATCCATAACATATATAACATAATACCATGTACCATTTGGGAGTTAGTGGGTTGAAGGAGCGGAAGCATGTAAATTGTTATATTAGAGCATTGAATTACAAAAGTTTTCTTCTAGGGTTACATGCATCATACCACATACTTTATGTGCCTAATTAATTTCAATGCTCAATTGCATATTAAAACACTTTTAATATGTATTAGGATCTATGTTTGTCATTCAAGATTGTGAATTAACAAATTAATCCATTTAAACCCTAGTTTAAAAGAGAAGTTAGAGCTAACCTCTTTGATGCAATATGGATGTGATTGGCACATTTAGGAAGCACCTAGGACCCCAAGTGTTATCCCTTTAGCTTATCCACACCAAGATCACCAATGGGCAGCCCCCAATCTTGCTTCTCAAGCCTTGCCAACTAATTGTAAATTGGGTTCTTACCTTTAGAGAGGTTGTAGATGTGTATAGGACACCAGAAACAATTTCTAGCAATTTTAATTCAAAAGAATTTGGGCAATTCTCTTTGAATTATTGAGAAAAGATGAAGAGAGGAGAGGGAGGAAGAGGTGCGCTACACATAAGAGAGAATGAGAGAGTGACTGAATTTTTCTTTCTTTTTCCCTTTTATAATTAGGTCATCACTTAAAACTCTTGCCACATGTCATCACTACATTGCATTTAAATTTTAATTGACTTAATCACATTAAGCCAAGTGTCAAAGCTAGACTTAATCTTGACTTTGATCATCTTACATGATAGGAAGACAAATGGCAAGCTTATATGGTGCCATGTGTCACCATCTCATGGTGCCACATGTTACCCTGTGAAATGACCAAATTACACCTATATTTTAATTTTGAGTTCTCAACCCAAAATCATTATTTCTTCTCTTCTAATCAATTTATATCAAATATAAATTAATTAATTAATCTCCATTAATTAATTTCTTACAATTAAATTCATATTTAAACACTTTAAATATAAATTTAACTTATATTATACATATAATAACCTAGATTTAGTTTCAAGTCATGCTAGGGACTTTACAATCTTATTGCAAACCAAACCTAATTAATTAATTTATTAAACTCTTTAATTAATCAATTAAATCACATTTTACTTGGTGATTATCTTGTGTATGTGTGTGACTTACTAGGCTCATCACTAATTGGCAATGAGATATGATATTAACTCTTAATATCATCAAAACTCTTTCTTACCATAAATGATTTCTCTAAATCATTTTAGGCACCTCATAGACCATGGTTAACACCTAGAATAGCATGCCATGGCCACCCAATCAGTAATAAGAAATACCTTCAATGAACCTATAATCATATGTTACCATGCACTAGAATATCTCTATTATAAAATCCCAATTCGAGCTGGAGTCATGGTTTATGTCAAACCCCATTTGCTATGAATATTATGTTCTCTTTTAATTTCAGTTCTTGATTAATTAGATTTTTTTGTCAAAAACTCTTTTTTGACTAAATCTGTCAGTCCTGGCCAGGAACTTGAAACATTAAGAACAATTAAATGAACATAGGATTTTATTCCTATTTACTTAGGGTAACAGATTCTATCTTAATCAACACCTATTTCCATATATAACTAGTAGGAGCCAACACATGCCCATATATCCATACACAGCACAAGTATGAAAGCAGTATCAAACTCAAACCACCTATATACAAGATAACTGTGTTATCTAAGGTCTAAAGATTATATGTAATGATATGATATATGACAATGCATTGACAAGAGTAAACTCCATGTGCTTTTCATATGCGTCACTAGTTTGGCCTACTTATCATGTATAAGTGCCTATAATGTTTATTATATGGCATGAGACTCACCATTCCATCTTACTTATATCTCATATAAATACCTTAGGAATAAACATGAATACAATCTTTCTGGATAAGTCATGTCCTGTGTGAAGTATCCTCGATTGTGAACCAATTTATGATACTTTGTGCTAGAAATACTGTCACTCATATTCTTAACAACTTAAGAATAGAATTTCTAACAAAATATCAATGGACCTTTTCTATTACACATAAATATATTATGTAAACGGAAAAGTGAAATTGCCTTTTATTAATAAAATATGTGCAAGATACATACTAAATGATATACTCTAGGGCATACTACTAACATGGGTCATCCATAATCTACCTCACATCATAAACATATATGCAGTTACATCAAGTATGGTTCTAATGCATTACATTATAATATCAATGCATTTCATGATGCGTGGTTATGCTTATAACATAAATTAAGGAAATTAAAAAGCATTTGAAATTAATTTATGCAGTTTATACTTACCTCTTATAAAACTTATTCATATTCTCTTAGCCCCTAGAATTTTTGTAGGTAGACTAGACTCCGCATGTGATTCCTAGGATGATTTGGCATTACCGACTCAAGGCTTGACTTCCTTAGACTTAGAACACCATCTTTGATCTAGTGGTGAAACAAACATCAAACATCAATTCTATATTCTAGACTCCCTTAAAACATATGAAAGATCTATAACATATCCATTCTAGGTCCTTTAGATAATAAAAACAGGTTTTGGAGCCTTAAAAACCAAGAAAGAAAAGGCTTGGCAGAACCCACTTTGATTGTTGAAGTCTTAGACTTTGGCTGCTGAAATCTTGGGTTTCGGCTGACCTTTTAATTCAGTAGCCACTGTGGGTGCTGAAGTTTTGGACTTCAGTTGTCGAACCCTTAAGGTTTAAAAGTCCTTTTTAGCCTAATAGCCACTGTAGTTGCCAAAGTCTTGGACTTCGACTGTCAAACCTAGAAATTTTCTAGATTTTCTCATGAAACTGCATGCTTCAATTGCCAAAATAGTGGATTTCAATAGCCAAACTTGGGAGTTTCAAGTTAACAACCTGCAAAATCCTTCTACCAAAAGCCTCAAAACTCACCACAAAGCTCTAAAATACAAAACAAATATTCTAACACAAAACTAAGGCTTAAAACATCTTGAAATTTAGCTCAAATTTCGCATGCATCCATCATGAACATGAACTTCAAAGTTCAATCCAACTTTAAACATAGCATTAGCATGAAATCCTTAGATCCATCTAAGGAAGCTAGCCATCTTAGGTCTAAACACAATTCAAACTTAACAAAACTCATAAAAAGACTTCAAACATCCAACATGCAATATCCTAAGGAAACAAATTCTAGGGTTTTTCATGAAATTCTTACATCTCATGCAACAATTCCATACTTAAACCAAGGAAAAGTAAAAACTTGAAGGAAAAAAGGATCTACTTCTTAATTGACCATGCTTAAGCAAGGAAGTTAGTGCCAATCTCCTTTCCTTAGCTTGGATCAAAATCCCCTTCAACTCACTTCCTTGCACTCCCCACACAAAAATCACAGATGAATGTAAGATTTCAACCAAATCTCTCAATTAGCAAGTTGAGAGACATAGGAAAAGAAAAGAAAGACTTAAAACAGAGATTGGGGAAAAGAAACTTGCCTATTTCTTTCCCTTTGTCAGTTAAGGACACTAGTTATACCCATCCCAAAAAAGGGACTTTTAGCTACTGAAACTTAAACTTTTGGCTGTCAAAGTCTATACTGCCCACAAGGAAATCTTGAATTCTTTCCTTAGCAAGAACACCCAATAAACCTCCTTCGTACAACCTAGAATCTTAACACATCATACACATACACACATAAAATATATTTTACTACCATTCCCTTGTTTGTGAAACTTTGAGTTTCCCGAGAAATTTCTATCAACAATAAGAATTTCAACCTCGAAAAATCATGGGTGTTACAATTATATTAAAATAAAATTAATATTTGTTTAATAAAAGTATTATCTATTTATTAATTATATTAAATTGATAAATATAATAAAAAAATAATACCCATAGCATTGTGTGGGATTTAGAGCTTGTATTATACTATAGCAGAACCTACTTTTATTATTCCTTCTTACCTCTTACTTTTATTCATGCATAAAAGAAATTGAAGAATGATCATGTTGTGTGTGGGCACCTTGCAATCTCTGTAACATGCCTTCCTTTTTTGTTTGTTTACTCACTTTACTGACATTATTATTGTTAGCATACTGTTTTGCCAACAATAAAACTATCAGTATGAATATTAATAAATTTACTTAGCTTATATGTATAAAAAAAACTATGGGCACGAAATACTGACAATCTTAATGTTGGCACGTCTATAAATTCACCTTGCTTTGGGAAATATTTTTCTTTCTACACAATTTTGAATTTTTTTTCTTTTTTAACTCAATTTTGGCAAAAAGTTCAAATTTTAATTAGGTTTGAGACGCATTTGGGTATTACAATATTAATCTGGTTCAAGTTCATAAAATGATTTTCATTGAGTTCTGGTAGGGTGACTTTCACAGTACTCTACACTGCCATCCCTAATTTGTTTGACTATTCTAAGTCAAAAAATTCTTGCATTTGCATACTAGTTCTCTTGTTATTTTGAATAGAATAGAATTGAGGGAGGAGTACTATAATATCTAGATCCCATGGATTCTCAAAAAATAAAATTACAAAAAAAAGTTATTATAGTAGTTATAAATATTTTTTAGTAAAAAAAGAATTATAATTTTACTCGTTTATATGCACCTCAATATAGGGAAGGAGTTATAAGGTCACAATTTTTATAACAATAACCATCTTGTATGGACTTGAATAGGCATCATCATCCATGTATAAGAGGTGCAAGATCTTGCTCATCTTCGAAAATAGATC
Source organism: Hevea brasiliensis (assembly GCF_030052815.1). Lineage (NCBI taxonomy): Eukaryota > Viridiplantae > Streptophyta > Magnoliopsida > Malpighiales > Euphorbiaceae > Hevea > Hevea brasiliensis. Next base: position 22,479,200 of record NC_079503.1, read on the forward strand.
TTTGCAAGCTTTAAGAACCATGCTTGTTTTTGCTTAATGCACCATTCTTAGTAATTCTCTCCTATAACTCTTTATGAGTCTTGAAACTTGCTAAGCCTCCTTTTTAGTTATGGCTCCACAACCATGCATTATAGCTAATGACACACTGTTCAATTTTCCTTGTGCACCTTCTCTCTATAAGTTAATTTGCATCAAAGCACAAATGGAGTGTAAAGAAGAAGTTGGTGAATAGATATTAACCAAGCTAAATATACATGTTGGCGGGAGTTGTCAATAGGAACAGATTGGAGAAATTATAGGATTAATCAGTGTGTAAATCTATACTTTCCTTCTTTGTATTAAGATCCCTACTTTCAGGGGTCAACCATTTTTTTAACCTAAGATCATGTATAGCCATAAAGTAGTTTTCCATTATCTTTTCTCCTATACCAGAATATATGTACTCAACTCTGCAATTGTGAATTGATGAGAATGAGTACTTGTTAATATGGTATCAAAGCAGGAGTTCTAGGATCGATAGTGTTGCAAGGGTTTTGCGGTCGCCTGGACGAACACTCACCGAAGTGGAAAAAGTGAGGAGTCGCCACTTTAATTTTGAGGGAAATTAAAGAAAACCATTTGTGAAAGTAAATTAAAATGAAACCACTTCAAAAACAGAGATTCTAGGTTCGGGGTCCGTAAACGGGTGGGGAAGGTGTTAGGCACCCCACCTCGTCCCTCAATGAGGGTAAGCAGATTTAACTTCACGTCCTTTATAAATTAGAATTGATAGTTAGGAAGGTTTGAATGGAAATGTTAATCTTTTTGACAAAAGGAATATTTGATCTTTCACTAATCCGGATTACCCAGATACATAAGTAAATGAGATAACCTTAGTGAGTGGCTGTTGCGTATTGGTTTTATTTTAGGAATTATTGTGCGTATAAATAATTCGATTTGAGAATCGGATAAGAACTCTCCTTCGACCTCTTTCATCTATTCATTAAAGGTCATGATTGAGAATCGGATAAGAACTCTCTTTCGATCTCTTTTAAACATTTTTTAAGATTTTAGATGGAGAACCGGATAAGAACTCTCCTCCGATCTCCTTTTAAATATTTATTAAAATTTAGATTGAGAACCGGATAAGAACTTTCCTCCGATCTCCTTTTAAATATTTATTAAAATTTAGATTGAGAACTGGATAAGAACTCTCCTCTGATCTCCTTTTAAATATTTATTAAAATTTTAGATTGAGAATCGGATAAGAACTCTCCTCCGATCTCCTTTAAATATTTATTAAAATTTTAGATTGAGAACCGGATAAGAACTCTCCTCTGATCTCCTTTTAAATATTTATTAAAATTTAGATTGAGAACCGGATAAGAACTCTCCTCCGATCTCCTTTTAAATATTTATTAAAATTTTAGATTGAGAATCGGATAAGAACTCTCCTCCGATCTCTTTTATTTTAATAGGAGTCGGATAAGGACTTTTCCGATCTCACGAAATTTGATTACAGCTACCCGTCACAAAAGCCTAGAACTAAGGGTTCTGGCATTTAAAGATGCCGGGGCTCGGAATAAGGCTTCTTTTAACTCGTTGGTACCTTGTGATTAGTCAGGGGATACCAAACTGAATTTTCTGACCTTCCTATTTGGTCGCCTTACCAGTACCTTTTGATACCCGATCTATCCCATTTATTTATCTTAAGGTTCGGTTTTACTCTGCCTTGTGACGTCTTACTCAATTGCCTTTTGTGTTATTCTAGTGATTTGGCCTTACTATTTTCCCCACTTATTATTCAGACCTTTCATTATTTTAAAGAAACACTTAAGATACAGTTACCTACATTTTATCCAACCACTTATACGCTACTCGGGACTATAGGACTTACATTCAGGAATAACAAAGATTAACAAAAAAGAATGGACTGGTCAACAAGGAAGTAAACTCGAGAATAACCTTCTTCGTGTTCTTTAGCGCAATATAAACTTGGAGAAAATTATATATATATAAAGGACAAAGGAAATACGTAAAATAAGAATGAGCACTTAATAAAACGACAATATGAGCACTCACCTATAGGGAGTCAAATCTATTGAACTAACTACGGGATCACAGAACGTAATGGGGCCGTGGGCTGGTAACCTGAAGACTAAGGTTCACCTTGAAATGAAGAATACCTTGCTAAAATGCAGTCCGATCAAAATTATAACCGAGTATGAATGAATTTGAGCTTGGACAACGAGAGTGGAAATGAAGATAACAAAGACAGAAAGTGAGAGTGTCACAGGATAATGAACGAACTGAAAATGGAGAGTTTCGATTCGAAATCCTTCAAGAAAATACTTCAGAAAACTGGTTTCAAAAGTTTTTCTTATGAAAGCTCAAAAATAGCAGAGTAACGAGCTGAATTAAGTTTCAGAGTCCTTCCGCTATATTCACTATTCGTCCCCCCCTTTGAACAGTTTTCATGCAGGTATTTATAGGAACCGGGTGCTCCCTATGAAGGGTCAGGATTTGTTTTGAGGGAGATGGAGGGTTAAGATTTTGAAGGACATGATCTGAGGCCTGAGAATTAAAGAAAATCAAAACGGACGGCTGAGATCCCTTCCAGAATATTTGTCCTTTCTCTCTTCTAATCTGACGGCCCAAAATTTTCTTGTCAAGAGCGATCCGAGGGCTAGGAGTGAAAGGCGCTGATCTTGTCATCTTCTTCTTCGATCCTAGGGCTCCGAGCTCGTCTTTACAAGTAAGATCAACGGTGGAGATTAGGATGTACAGCGCTGTCATGACGTACTCTGGCGCATGTCAATAATGCGGGCGATTCTGGGGAGTGCGGTGGAGATTTCGTCTGCGACGCTTTAACTACCTCGGCCCTGATTGTGACGACGGTTAGCGGAAGTTGTCTTATTCTCTTTGCTGTCCGACTTCCTATCCTTTCTGATCTTCCTAACACGCTCCTTTTCCGGTCTTTCATACCGGCCTCCCTTCTTCCGACCTCTCCTACTCTGGTCTTTATCAGGTCCGGTCCAGTCAAAGCATTTATTCCCCCAATTTCTGAGGCATCTGCTTCGTTTTCTGCTTAGTAATAAATGCTCAGACCATCCCCTATATATATACCTTCAGCAGGAAACCCTTCCTCATTTGATTTTTTCCTCTTTCCTTCTCACTTTTCTTGTTTTAGCTGCTCCAGCAATAATTCCAGCCATGATGGCCACTTTTGATCTTTTCCCAATTATCCTCTTTGTCCCTTGTCTGAAAATTTATGATCCCGGTGATCAGAGAATCATGATAATCCTATCTGATGACAGTGAGAGAACCGGACTAATTAACCGATCTGGATCGAGGACCTCGATCGTACCGATCTCGAATCGTTCGTCCGACATAATCAGCGAACCGATTTCGGGCGAGAAGACTGCTAATATTCCCCTTAACACCGGTGACTGCTCCTTGGCGTTCATCTGGCTTCTCACCACACTGGGTGTTAAACCGAAGACTCGATTTGAGCGGTAACTTTGATGATGACCTCTCTCATTCTCATGAGAGTCATAGTCCCCCCATCTAAGCTGTACATCTATCCGATGTTAACAGCCGATCTCCTGATCAAACACATCTTTTGACTCAGCCACGAGACTAGGCTTTGACATAGGCCTTTTAGATAGGATGTTCCACCGATTTCTAAAGATCGCCCTTATGATGTAATCAGACCTTTAATGTAATCCGATCTCTAGAGATCGCCCGAATGATGTAATCAGACCTTTAATGTAATCTAATCTCTAGGGATCGCCCAAATGATGTAATTTGACTTTTCATGTAATCCGATCTCTAGAGATCGCCCAAATGATGTAATCCGACCTTTTCAGAAATAAAATTTTATTTTGACAACTGTCATTTTATTATTATTGCATTGATTATTTTCCAATCTCTGATGTGTTTATCCGATCTAGTTCCTAACTGAACAACCCTTAACTGATCCGCACTTCCAAACATTCGCCTTAATTAGCCGATCCCTAACTAGCCGATCTCTTTTATGGAATTTCTAGAATATTCGTGAGACGTGTCAGAAAAGCTGGCGATTCCTGCTAACTGATGCACCACCTGGAACACTGTGAGCATTAAATGCTCAGACGGGTATAAATAGGGGATGGGTCAGCCAGTTGCTCTCTTATGTCATTTTCAGCATCCCGCGAACAAATCCAGAATTCTCTCATTTTCTCAAGTTCTTCCGACACCGATCAAACTCCGGTAAGGGTTTTGATCCTTCTTTTAGTTTAAAATCCTTGTTTCCTTTGAAAATGAGCGGCGCCGAGGGTCAGAGAGCGGCAAGCCCCCCTTCTGTTCAGATCTCATGGTCATCTGATGAAGTGGAGGTGGTCGGACCAAGCGTGCGACCTGAACCTTCTAGGGTTTCTATTCTAGCTCAGGGGCAAGTAGCACCATCAAGGCATGTACCTTCTTCAGGGAGAGAGAATCTTCCCATGGACGAGCTGCCATCAGTCCTTCAAGAAATCGACCTGCAGTCGTTCAGCCAAGAGTATAACATTCGGCCTGATTCCTACGAGTTGATTAAGTGTCATGGCATCTTCATGTTGATCACTTCTTCGAGGAGAATGACATGATCATGGTCTATGAAGAACAATTAAAGGCCGGTCTACGGTTCCCTTTGGACGACTTCTTCAAGGAAGTTTTAAAATATCACTAAGTGTGCATCGCCCAAGTTCACCCGAACTCGTGACGGATCCTACTAGCCTTCCGGGGCCTCTGCCGAGCTAAGGGACTCCGTCCTACAGCTAAGGTATTCGCCGAACTGCATAGGCTGACTCATCGAAAGGATGACGAGTATTGGTTCTTCCAGGCGAAGCCACATTGTGGGCTCTTTACCGATCTGCCCTCCTCCCTGAAGAATTGGAAGAACAGCTTCTTTATCCTGAGGAGTAAAATCCCGAATGGCTTTGAGGGTTTCCCTCACAGCTGGTTGCACCAGGGCCCCGTACTTCCGAAGCGCATCACCTTAAATAGGGAAGAAGGCTTGATGGTGATGGAGCTGAAAGATCAAGCGGGCAGAGAGAAGTTCTCTTGTTTGGATGTAGTGACTGCCGAACTGCATCACTGGACATTGGAATTGATCACTGGCGAAGATCGTGGGCTTCAGCTCTCTGACCTCGGCATCGGTATTTTTCTATATCTCAGATCTTTGGACCTTAGCGATCTCACTGACCTCTTCTTTGTGCAGGTATGGCAAGCGGTGAAGCCTCCAAGGAGAGCTAGAAACGAAAGAGAGAGATCTCCCGGAAGGTACGGGAGATGAAGTGAGCTGAAGCCCTGCAGACACCCAGCCATGAGCCCAGGGAAATACAAGGGGGCTCATCTCAACCTTCGGGCCACCCGATCCCCGAGGTAGAAGTGATCCGATCTCCTCCTTGCCAAGAAGAGCCACCTCCACCTCCTCCAGTCGCTTCGAGTACGGAAGGGGGTCCTTCCCAACCTACCCCAAGGACCCTCTCCCGCGGTGCTCAGGTGCTGATCCATTCCCTGGAGAAGAATCGAACTGTTCGGGAGAATCCGGGTTTGGCTAAGGTTCTGGGGGCTTCTATCTGCCTTTGAGAGGATCGGGACAGGCTGTCCTCGGACAATCTTGATGACATCCTGACTCGATTGGAAATGTGGTTGTTCGGTAAAGAGAGATCAGAAATGTAATTGGCTGGTAAAGGGAGACTTAGTGCTGGGGATCAGTTTCAAAATTTATTGATTTTGGTGATCGGCCAAAATATGGTGTCGACAGATAGACTCCTTGCTACAACTTTTAAAAAAAGAAGAAGAAAAAGTAAGAACTAGAGAGAAACACATGAGAATGAGTAAAGAAGGAGATCATACTCCTTTCACAGGAAACTTATTGACTGGAGATTCCCTTACAGACTTGACATCTCCATTATCCTAGATGATGAATCAAACCCCGACTGTGGTCAGTCAAGAACCCCTCGTCGCACCAATTGGCATGAAGTTGGATGGTTACCAATTATGCTTTATGGTCCTAAATTGTTAAGATGTATATCTCAAGCAAAGACAAATTGGGACATATTAATAGAGATTTACCACAGCTTCAACCGACAGATTCAACATTCAGAAAATGGAGAACTGATGATGTAATTGTGAAAGGGTGGTTGATCAACTCCATGGATCCTGCCTTGATTAGCAATTTTATTTGTTTTCCAACTGCAAAAATGGTATGGGATTCCATTGTTACAACTTGTTTTGATGGAACTGATACATCTCAGGTGTATGACTTATGGAGATGGGTGATTCGAATGAGATAAGTTGGGGGATCTATTGAAAAATTTTTTAATGATCTTCAAGGCTTGAAGAGAGAAATCAATTTTTTCCATCCAAATCCCATGGAATGTGTTGTTGATATACAAAAGTATAATTCCATCATACAAGAAGATAAAGCCTATAACTTTTTCAATGGTTTGGATGATCAACTTAACAAAGTCCAAAGTGATGTGCTGCAGCAAAAGCCATTCCCAATTATTGAACAAGCTTATGCTCAGGTCAGATGTGAAGATATTAGGTAGGCCGTGATGATAACAAGCTTTAGCTCGAAAGATACAACTGCTGCTGTTATGGCTTCTAAAGGAGTATAACTGGGGCAATAATACTTATCTTCAAAATTGTGGTCTCTCTTTATGAGTACTTGCAAACTCAATACTACACCTAAGGCTAAAGTAAAATTAGAATGAGGAGGGTGCACTCATTGTGGTGGCAGAGACATACCCATAAAACTTATTTCAATTTACATGGATACCCAAGCAGGTGGGATGAACTCAAAGCTCAGAAACAATAAAAAGTTGCTACATCTGATGGGGGTCCGGGAAAGGCTGCCTTGACAACTGCTGAACCTCAATTATCCTTCACTTCAAAAGTGAAATCCTCAAGTAATTAACAACCATCAATGGTCAAGGTAACCATGGACAAGCTTTACTTAATTCTAATAGACAAAGTGATTGTGATTGGATAATCGACTCAGAGGCAACTGACCACATGACATTTGATGCAAATGATTTTTCAATGATCACTCAACTAAGGCAAACAACTGTTGCTAATGCCAATGGTGTCACTTATCTAGTAACAGGGCTTGGAGCTATTGCTTTATCATCCTTTTTCTCCTTATCTCATGCTTGTTCCCTCTCTCTCAAATAAATTATTTTCTATAACCCAAGTTACTGCAGAATTAAATTATGTGGTACTCATGTATCCTGCTTTCTATTTGCTTTAGGATACTCTTCCTAAGGAGATCATTGGGCTTGGTACTAAGACGGGAGGGGGGGGGGGGGGTTGTTATATTACACTGATGACTTCAGCTTGGGTTGAACAAATCATGTGCATCATACAATGAGTATTAAAAAGCGGCAAATATGGTTATGGCATCATTATTTGGGACATCAATCATATGGTTATATGAAGCATTTGTTTTAAGCTTTATTTTTAGATTTACATAACTCAGACTTCAAATGTTATACTTGCATTTTAGCAAAGAGTCATAGGGTATCTTACCCAGTAAGATTGAATAAAAGTGATGTTCTTTTTGCTTTAATCCATTCAGATGTATGGGGGTTGATACACTTGTATCATATAGATGTTTTTAAGTACATTTGTATAATATTTCATAGCATTTAGAATAGTAATCTCATGCATAACCATTAATCTCATTAACTTCTGTAAATTCCACTGGCAGGCTCTAAATTCCATATTTTCTGCATCATTTCAGGTGTTTAGGTGAAGTCCTAGGGCATAGGAGTGCGGAACGAAACTTGGAAAGGCCAAAGGACTGAGAAATGCTACTGATACACATTACACGGGTCGTGTAAGAAAAGCCACAGACCCGTGTAACCTACTATCAGAAGAAAGCCAGAGAGCCAAGGAAGAAACAAAGGTACACGGGCCATGTACCACGACCCGTGTAAGCTATGGAGACGTATATAAGTCTCTGCCAGGCCAGGCTTAAAGAATTTTCTAAGAACAGAAGAACACGGGTCATATAACTAGACCCGTGAAACTAGTGCAGACTCGTAGTGCTGACTTGTGTAAACTCCTGTGCCAATGTAAGACACAACCATTCAGCTCCAGTAAGTTACACGACCCTAGGCCGTGTAGTTACACACGGGCCGTGTGTCATGCTGTAGCCGATTTCCTGATCCAAATTCCAGCTCTTGTTTACAGACTCCAAACAGACTCCTAATGCTTTTGGAATTTTAAAGACCTAACCCTAGACCAGCTATTATAAATAGAAGTAGAAAATGAAAATGGAGGGGTTCCTTTTTAGTTCAACCTTTTTACAGAGCTTTTTGGGGAGTTTCAGAAGGGTTTTCACTTTCTTATACTTGCATTCCCCGCAGCCGTCTTGTAGAGTAGGCCATCAGCACAGAAGGGAAATCCTTAACCAAAGTTTCACAAAGATCAAGACTGCAGTCATTCCTCTTCGGTTCTTTTGTTCCATCTCTCTAAGCGGACTCTTTATGTTCTTTTATTTTATTTTCTTTACGTTTGTTAAACTCACCATGAGTGAGTAATTCCTTTATTCTGGAGTTAGGAGAGTAGCACTTACAATTGTTATTATGGATAAATTTTGAGTTTTATTTATTGGATTTGAGTTTAGTTCTTTGATTCAATTTCTTGTGATCTTAAGGCATGCTATTTGTTGGTACCCACTTAGTACTGATTGCAGATATTAATTGAAGGACTAAAAGGTGAAGATTAATATTAGAAAATCGAGATCTTAATCCTAGGAAATCTGACCTAGAGATAGGCTGATGACCTTTGTGGAGTTCCAAAATTAATCATAGATCTTAATGGGTTTTAATTAATTTAATCACCATGAAAGTAGGGTTTAGATTAATTAAAATACACCTTGAGTGCCTTGAGAGAGGACTCAGGATATCTTAGGATTAATTTCCATCAAGGCAACTATCCTCTATCCGATGAATGGACAAGATTAAAATCCATAGTAAGGTTGCAGTGTGAAATCATAATTCTGGATTTGCTTTTATAAATAGTTTAATTCAAAATTTACTTTCAATATCCAAAATAGGTTTAACTCATTTTCTATCTATATTCGATAACCTAAACAGTCAAAATTACTGTGTAGCCTGGTACTTGCTAACTAAATGCCTCGTGGGAACGATACTCTACTCATCACTTCATTAATTGTTAGCGATCCGTGCACTTGCGGTGGTTGAAAAACCAGCAAACAGGGGCCTTCCACAATTATTGATTCTTCTGGAACTCATTGGTTTGTGACATTTGTAGATGATTGCACTCGAATGACATGGCTATACCTGTTAAAACATAAAGGTGATGTATTTAATGTTTTTAAATAATTTCACAAAAATTTAGATTCTCTATTTTGACAATGGTGGTGAATATGTCAACCAACAATCATGGCCTTTTACATGAAACTTCATGTCCTCAAACCCCACAATGGAATGGTGTTGCTAAAAGGAAGAATTGACACATCCTAGAGATAGCTTGTGCACTATTAATTGGAGCAAATGTATTGAATAGGCACTGGGATGATCTAGTTGCTACAATAGTGCACTTACTAAATAGGATGCCCTCAAAAGTCCTCAATTTTAATACTCCATTATAAGTGCCTTCTAATCATGTTTCCTTGCCTACTATTTTGTTAACTCCTCCCTTCATTTTTGGCTGTGTTTCCTTTGTTCATTTTCAAAAAAACCAACTCACTAAGCTGGATCCAAGCATTGTCTATTGCATTTTTTTTAGGATATGCCTTACATAAAAAAGGCTATCATTGCTATGACCCTAGCACCAAGAGCACATATGTCACCATAGACGTTACTTTTTTTGAATTTGATAGTTTTTCCCCATCTCTAATATCCAATTCAGCTCTTCAGGAGGATAGGTGGAATGCAAAGAAAAATTGGACTAATTTTAAATGGCCAGGATTTGAAAATGATTTAGACAAGGAATTTTAGCACTACCAAAAATTTTAGTAGAAACCGATTATGGAAATAAAATGGTAATTGGTGGGGAAACAAGTGGTGATGTCAATATGTCTCCAATGTCTCCAAGAGTTGATTCTATGTTATCTGAATCTAAAAATAAATCTCCCCACTCTTTAGTACCTGAAGTCCTGTCTCTTAAGAATATTTCAGAGGTAAGCTCTCCCACCACTACATTCTCTCATACTAATAACTTAGAATTATCTACTAATTATATTTTACCCCTTAGGCGTAATTGTGGCAAGCCACCAAATAGATACTCTCCTAATTTTGAGGAAAGAAGGACAAAGTATCCCATTGCAAATTATGTTTCCACTCAAAAATTGTCAGAACCTCTCATGGATTTTGTGCACACCTTATCCTCATGTCATGTTCCAAATATCATACAAGAAGCTTTAATGGATCCAAAGTGGGTTAAAGCTACAAAAGAAGAAATAAAGGCTTTGCAAAAGACTAAAACATGGACGTTAGTTCCATTACGAAAAGGAAAAAAGACGGTAGGGTGCAAATGGGTGTTCACTATTAAGCACAAGGTAGATGAATCCATTGATAGATACAAGGTGAGACTCATAGCTAGGGGATAAACACTGATATATGGCATTGACTATTAAGAGACCTTCTCACTAATGCCAAAACTAAATACTGTTAGAGTTTTATTGTCTTTAGTAACAAATTTAGATTGGCCGTTACATTACTTTGATATGAAGAATGCCTTTCTTCATAGCAATCTTGAAGAGGAATTTTACATGGATATACCTCTAGGATATGTTGCATTGTCTAAGGCTCAATTTATGTGTAAGCTACAATGAGCATTGTATGGACTAAAACAATCACCTCGAGCATGGTTTGGTTAATTTAGCTTGGCAATGAAAAAATATGGCTACTAATAGAGTAATTCTGATGACACTTTATTGCTAAAACATTGTTTTGGGAAAGTGACAGCTCTAATAATCTATGTAGATGGCATGATTATTACAGGGGATGACTTGGAAGAGATCTCTAAAATCTATGAGATATTGGCAACCAAATTCAAAATGAAGAATCTTGGAGGCTCAAATATTTTCTGGGAATTGAAGTAGTAAGATCAAACCAAGGCATTTTTCTTTCTTAAAGGAAATATATGCTAGACTTACTTTTAGAAGTGGGACTTTTGGATTGTATACTAGCGACACACTTATTATTATAAATCACAAACTTAGGGAATGTTCAGATCATGCACCAATACATAAAGAGAGGTATTAAAGGTTAGTTAAGAAACTCATTTACTTATTGCATACATGCTTAGATATTGCTTATACGGTAAATGTAGTGAGTCAATTCATGCATTGCCTTAGCGAGTCTGAATTCTTTGTTATTTAAAATCCTCTCCTAGAATAGTGCTTATGTTCTCCAAGCATAATCATCCAAACATTGATGGTTGCATAGATGTTGATTGGGCAGGGAATATTTCTAATAGGAAGTCTACTTTGGGCTACTTCACTTTTGTAGGAGGAAACCTCGTTACATAGAGAAGTAAGCAACAAAAGTTAGTAGCATTGCCTAGCGCTGAAGCTGAATTTCAAGGAATGTCTAATGGACTTTATGAGCTACTTTGGCTCAAGAAGCTATTAACTGAAATTGATATTCCTCCTAGCTCTGAGATGAACCTTTTTTGTGACAATGATGCAGCAATTGACATTTCTCATAATTCAGTCCAACACAATTGCACTAAACACATTGAGGTAGATCTCCATTTCATCAAACAGAATCTTTAGCCAAGATAATTTGTTTTCCATTTGTTAAATCCGAGGACTACGAGGCAGACATACTCAGAAAAGCTCTCTCTAATAAGAACTTCTATAACTCATTTGACAAGTTGGGCATTCAAGACATGTATGCATCAACTTAAGGGGGAGTGTTGGCGTGAGTTGTCAATAAGAACAAATGGGAGAAATTATAGGATTAATTCATGTGTAAATCTATACTTTCCTTCTTTGTATTAAGATCCCGACTTTCAGGGGTTAATCATTTTTTTAGCCTTAGATCATGTATAGCCATAAAGTAGTTTTCCATTATGCTCTATTTGTACCATAATATATGTGCTCAAATCTATAATTGTGAATTGATGAGAAAGAGTACTTGTTAACAATACATACCATAATTGTTACAAGATCATGTTGAAGTTGCTTAATTACATCGAAGTACATTAAGAGATTATTGTACTCTTAGGTTTTTACAACTTGTACAGAAAAGTTTAGATCCCCCTAAAATATAGTGACATGAGAATAACAGGTCCTAAGGCAAATGATATATATCCATTTGTAATGTACTCATACATTGTAAGCACTAGTTTGTTTCTTGCCCACAACTTCCTTTAACATTGTATCCAGCAGAGTGATCCACTACACACATGGATATACATACATTATTAGAAGAAAACAAAAATTCTTATTTAAATTAAATTCATCATAAATTCAATATATTGGTGAAATTACAATAAATTAAAATAATAATTAAAATATAAAGAATAAATTAAATAATAATTAAAACATAAGGAATAAAATAATGAGATTGTTCAAACTGAGGCACTGATATCTTGCTGTCTTCAAGGAGATTGATCAGGCTGAGGCAAGGATTCTTTAAAGAGAGTTAAGCCCTCTACAGTAAATAATGTCCATAAATTGTTGTAGCAGACTTTTAATATTGACTTGTCCCTTTCAGGATACAACAACTTGACAATTTCATCATGTGATTCAAACTAACTCTGTATAGTGGTTTCACTAAAAAGCACCTTTCTTTGATATAAAATGAACTATACAAAAATTATAATTTAATCAAAGAAATAAAAGAAATATGAGAATTTGAAGTTTAAGGTTTGAAAATGCAAAACTCAATTCAAATAATGACTAATGTAATAATTCGCAAAATAAAGAAATCAAGAAATTAATAACAAAAATTAATGAAAAGAGATTAAACTAAGCACTTAAAAGTAAAATAACAAGTGACAATTGTAAAAAGACGAATCTGGAGTTAAGGGTTCATATTTAAGTTAATTTGGGATTTTTCCTAGTTAGCCTAATCTATGAAATTATGAATTTAAAGGCAACCAATTCTAAAATTCTTTAAAATCTCTTTCGAGTGAATCAAAGAGTGCCTTGGTTAATTAAATCATACTTTCGCAGAGTTTAAAATTAACCAAGACTTATTAGGTTCTTTAATCAATCTATTTAGCCCTCTTAATCCTTAGTCTATTTCTAAATCTAAGCTAATTAAGTCTAATTTCTTGATTATCTACAATTTTCTCCTTTCAATCCTTAAACCAATGATTAAGAACATAACTTAATGGGGCCTTCACTAAGCATGTAAATAAGCATGCAAGAAATGGATCAAACCTCATAAATTTTATTAAGTTGGGACTAATCTAGTTCAAATCCACAAAATAACTCAAATATTATATTCTTAACTCTAGAATATAAGAAAACTGGTCACAATCCATGTTCAATACAAGAGATTTCATGTAGAAGAAGAAATAAAACATAAAAAGTAAACTAAAACTGAAAAACCCAAAGTTTGGCATGAAGAAATGGTGAAGAAGATGAAGATTTCAAGCTTCAAGACCAAAAATGGCATGTTTACTCTTCTTTCTCCCTCTTCCTTCGATAATTTTCTTCTTATTTCTCCTCTTGTAAAAAGTGATGTAAGGATGATTAAATATCCCCTGAGAAAAACCCTAGAATGGACTAGAAATGGTATGAGGTAAGGTCACAGCACATGTGAGAAAATTTGCTTCTTTAGCTAATTAATGAGGAAGTGCGTAGTTAGAACAATGCCTGTGCAACATTTTGTGTAGATTTAAGTCTAGGGAGGATGAGTAAAAATGGGTTTGCATAGCCATGTAGGTCCTTGTGCATAATTTGGTAAGCTCCAGAGGTTTTCCATGATACTACACAGGCAGGTGCACAGGCTATACACCATCCTGTGCAACTTTTGACAACTCACAGCATTTCTTCTAATTTTTGTACATAACCTGCATAGCTTATGCACCATCCTGTGCAACTTTTGGTAGTCTTCAAATTCAACAAAATTTGAACTTCATTTTTGGCTTCTTTTGTAACACCTCACTGTAGCAATTCCGTATATTCTACTGTTCCAGTGACCAGTGTTAGTCGGACAGCTAGAATGTCTGGAAAAATATTTAGACTAAAGTGAGGAGTCATAAATAACTCAAATAATGATAAGAAAAATTAAGAAAAAATTTTAGAAATAAAATACAATCAAGTTAAATGAGCCGATACCCTAGCGATGGGTAACCCAATGGGAAGCTGCGGTCTTCGCAGCTAGAAGTCCTAGACCCGGAAAAAAATTTATGAAATAATTTTTGGGACTCTAGAGAAGAGTCATTGAGGTTTCTATAGCATTATAATGCCAAGGAGAGGCTTAGAAAATTTTTTCGATCGGTACAGATGATTTTGGCTCAATAAGCCAAACAGAGGGCATTTTGGTCATTTCGCCTTCAAAGATGATATTTGATCGACTTGTCCAGTTAAATAAATAATTATTATGATCTAAAATATGAATAAATATTGCTAAAATTTAAATTAAAAATGAGTAGAAAGAAAAGAAAGAAAAATAAAAGAAAACATAATAATTACATCATGCTTGAGTAAGCATGATGCAATTAAAATGTTCCTAACCAATCAAATTTCAACAAGTTATCAAACACCACTTAAAAGAGGATAAAGTGAAGAAAATAACTAAAAACTCATCTGCCATCTTCTCCCATCAAAACCAGCCGCACCACCATGGCCATGAAAGTCGTCCATTTCTTCTTTCCTTCTAGCTTGAATTTCTCTCTATTCTTACCCCAAATATAGTGTTCTAGTACACTGTGTGGCATATCTTGCTATGCTACACTGTAGATGGGTAGGGAGTATCACATTTAGTGGTATCAGAGCATGGTTTAGGCATTTCTGGGACTAGATCGAGTCCATACCATGCATTGCATTTGTATGAGTCGAGGTGACACTAATGCAGATCTGTTCGGTTTTCTTATTTTGATTAGGATATGGACCCCACGTCACAGAGAGCAGTAGATGAGGAAGTGAAGAGTCGTGCTCCACCTGCAACTGAGTCTGGGAGCCAGAGAGAACCTGCTCCACCAGCACCAAAGTGTCTGCACAGCCTCTGCCGGCTATGTTTCAGTAAATGACTGAATTCTTCAGACAGATGGTTGGGGTTATGCCACCACCACCACCTCCACAGCAGAAATCCTATTTGGAAAAACTGAGAAAATTTAAAGCAGTGGATTTTCTCGGCAAGAGAGAAGATGATTCTATTGCAGCTGAGAACTGGTTGGACTGAACAGGAAGAGTTTTAAAACAACTCCACTGCACCCCAGAGCAAAACCTAAAAGGTGCTGTACCTCTGCTACAAGACGATGCATATCAATGGTGGGATATAGTGTCCAGTGAAGTGCAGCCAGAATAAATAACCTGGGAATTCTTCCTCTCAGAGTTCAGAAAAAAGTATGTAGGTAGTGTATACTTTGAAGACAGAAGAAGAGAGTTTATTAGTTTGAGGCAGAGGCAGCTATCAGTAGCGGAGTATGAGAAGGAGTTTGTCAGACTAAGTCGCTACGGAAGAGAGATAGTCCCCACAGAAGCAGAGAGGTGCAGAAGGTTTGAAGAGGGGCTAAATGACAACATCAAAATAATGATAACTTCTTTGGGGATTACGGACTTCACAAAATTAGTTGAAGCCACACTGAAAGTGGAAAGTTAAAGTAAGTGAACAGAATAGGAAAGATAGGTAGCATAAAAGGGAATTTGGACCAGGGCAGTCAATTATACAGACTGATAGTAAGAAGAATAAGGGTTCTAGTTCACAAGATCAGACACAGGGCCAAAAAGGCCAGATTGGGATATTTATAGCTAGCTCCCCGGGCACAATAACAAGGGGATCAGCCCTAGTGCCTGAATGTATGCACTGTGGTAGGAGACACAGAGGGGAGTGTCGACTGTTAACTGGAGAGTGTTTCAAGTGTGGGTCTATGGATCATTTCATAAGAGATTGCCCTCAGAGGAGTGGTTTAATAGCTCCAATACAAATTGATAGACCTGCCCCTACAGTTCAAAGGGGAAAAAGATCAGGTAGAGCAGAGACGGCTGACATTTCACAGAAGATTATTTATGAGAAAGTCAAAAGGCCCAAAGTCGGGGTGGCACCACAGGTATATGTTATGGAAGCTCAGGAGGAGCCAAACCCAGACATTAATGAGGCGATACAAGGAAGAGAAGAAGCAAGGAGGTAGCAACTCTACGATTACTTAAGTCAGATAAATTTCGAGGACGAAATTTAAATTAGAGGGGAAGAGTTGTAACACCCTCACTGTAGCAATTCCGTACATTCTACTATTCCAGTGACTGGTGTTGGTCCAGATAGCTAGAACGTCTAGAAAAATATTTAGACTAAAGTGAGGAGTCATAAATAACTCAAATAATGATAATAAAAATTAAGGAAAAATTTTAGAAATAAAATACAACTAAGTTAAATGAGCCGGTGCCCTAGTGATGGGTAACCAAGTGGGAAGTTGCGGTCTTCGCAGCTAGAAGCCCTAGACCCTGGATAAAATTTATAAAATAACTTTTGAGACTCTAGAGAAGAGTCATTGAGGTTTCTATGGCATTAGAATGCCAAGAAAAGGCTTAGAAAAATTTTTCAATTGGTACAGACGATTTTGGCTCAATAAGCCAAACGAAGGGCATTTTGGTCATTTCGCCTTCAGAGATGATTTTTGATCGACTTATCCAGTTATGTAAATAATTATTATGATCTAAAATATGAATAAATATTGCTAAAATTTAAATTAAAAATGAGTACAAAGAAAAGAAAAGAAAAATGAAAGAAAACATAATAATTACATCATGCTTGAGTAAGCATGATGCAATTAAAATGTTCCTAACCAATCAAATTTCAACAAGTTCTTAAACACCACTTAAAAGAGGATAAAATGAAGAAAATAACTAAAAACTCATCTGCCATCTTCTCCATCAAAACCAGCTGCACCACCATGGCCATGAAAGTCCTCCATTTCTTCTTTCCTTCTAGCTTGAATTTCTCTCTATTCTTACCCCAAAAACCTTAGGTCCCTCTACTAAAAATTACACCCACATCTTGTAGAAGTGTTTGGCTGTCAAGAATTGAAGAGAAAGTGAAGTTTAAGTTTGGGAAAATTCTGCTCAAAAAGGGTTAGAGCCAATTCCTTCTAGAAATTTTATGTATATCTTATGTGGAGTAGGAATTAAGTGTGAAAATTAAGTGAAATTAAACAAATGTTGCATGATGAATTTTTACCATTTTTGGAAGCCATGGACTTATGAGAGTTTTGATGATTTCTTTAGATTAAATGAGTATATAATCTGTCCTTTGATATGAAATTAACACTTAGCACCTTAAATTGTAAGTTAATGGAAGAATAGAGAAATTGAGAATTTAGGATTTTGACCAAATTGAGGTTTTGCTCCTATAATGGTGTAGGAACATTTTAATGGTCAATTAGTGACCATTTGATAAGTTTTAAACTTACTATGAAGTGAATTGAGTCATTGGATGTTGGAAAGGGTAGGCTGCCTTGTGTGTTGTAGTTTAGACTCTTGGAGTTCAGTGTGTTTGGAGAGCCTTAACTGAACTTGTGTAGCTCCAATTGGTGCAAGGCAAATTGGAGGTAAAACTAGATACATAATGCCACAATTTTGGTGAAGGAACCCTGCCCATAACACCAACCTAAGTGGCTCTAAAAATTGACCTAATTTGGGTGATCAATATGCAGTCCCTGGAAAATGATCAAATGAATAGTATTCATTCATTTGGTCATAACTCAGTGTAGAAAGGTCCAATTGACCTGAATTTTTACCAATAGAAAGCTGAGACATAGCCCTACAACTTTTATGAAGAAAACAAACCCATAATTTGACCATAACATGTCCAAAAACTGACCTGCATTCATTGTACAAAAACAATAGAATTGATTCTGCCCAGAAATTCTGGAAAAATTACAATTTGGCCAGTTATGGTGTTTAGGCCATAACTTGAGCTACAAAACTCCAAATGGAGTGATTCAAAAAAAGAAATGTAACTAGACACAATAAGGGACAACTTTGATGATGAACATTTGGCAAAATTCTCACTGTAGAATGGCCTAATGGAACAGTAAACTCTAGCACCCAAAACTTAAATTTCTGATTTATTCTCGTTTGGTTAGAAGTATAGATTGGCAATTAATGCCAACACTTTTGGGAACCAAAATGTGATAAATCTATGTGATTTAAACTCATGTAACTACTATATATGAGAAAGTTAATATTTTGACTTAAATGACTAAATGAATAGTAACCTTACATGTTAAGTACAAATATTTAAGAAATAACTTTGTAATATACCCTAGTAGGCCTAATGTGATTGGTTTGGATAGGTTGGCATGCCAATAAGGTTCTGATAGCAGTACTGCATATGATGTATGGCTCCATGCCATTATGTGATATGATAGCCTATGGCTATACTGATTATGATGTTATACTTGGCTTCATACCTTATTACTTTTATGGCTTATTAGCCATTCTGTCTGCACACTGGGAGACACATTGTGACTGATAGTGTGACGGCCCGAGGTACCTAGTACCCAGTGCTAGTTTACCCATTTATCCAGTCCAGTCAATTTGTATAGGTTACTTGGGCATGGAAAAGTATAAATGTAATTGAATTGATTATTAAAGAAGATAAGAAAATTAAATATCAAGATAAAGAACAAGAATGATTACAGTAAAAAGAAGCTCAAAATCATCAAGAAAACGATTAATAAAATGCAAGAACGAGTTAATATTATAAAACATAATTAGCCTTCGACTAAACAATAAGTTAGTAATTATTTATTTCTTATAAACACAATAACTAGGAAATTTTTACTTTTATTTGCATATTATATTTTCTTGTATTATTGGCACCACTAAGCTTTATGCTTAGTGCGTCACTTTTGCAATGCATAGGTACTGAAGATTTGGACAGAGAGCCCAGTAGACCACAGACTGGGTAAGGCCGTTCACAATTCTGCATAGTGTCCGTGTCACCTCAAAGGCTATAGTGCATTGGCAGGACACTAGGTCCCATTTTGGTATTTTATACTGTTTGTACTGTTTGTAATCAAACTTTTATTTTCTCATGTATAAATTGGAACTTATGTAATATAATTTAGTATGAATGTCAGTATTTGTAAATTTGTGTTTATAAATGAAATGTACATGATTATGATGTTAAATGAATGAATGATAAATGGAAGAATTATTGAGAAATTATTGAAAATTGATGTGATAACTGGGAGTTGCGGAATAGAATGACTATTGGAAGTGTTTTTCACAGGTTTCGAAGAACTGTTTTATCCATTTTTAGCCGGTACTCTGCCGGATTATCTATAAAATTTTCGGAACCTCAAATGAATTTATAATTGCAGTAAATGACTTAAATGAGTAAAATTTCACAAATTTCACTTCATAACCATAAAGAAATAAATTAAGGAAGGATAAAAATAATTGAGATAAAATATAGTGTTCCGGTATACTGTGTGCCATATCTTGCTCTGCTACACTGTAGACGGGTAAGAGGTGTCACATTTAGTAGTGTCAGAGCATGGTTAGGCGTTTCTGGGACTAGATTGAGTCCATACCATCCATTGCATTTGTAAGAGTCGAGGTGACACTAATGCAGATCTGTTTGGTTTTCTTATTTTGATTAGGATATGAACCCCACGTCATAGAGAGCAGTAGATGAGGAAGTAGAGAGTCGTGTTCCACCTGCAGCTGAGTCTGGGGGCCAGGGAGAACCTGCTCCACCAGCACCAGCAATGCCTGCACAACCTCGGCCAGCTATGTTTCAGCAATTGGCTAAATTCTTCTTACAGATGGCTGGGGTTATGCCACCACCACTACCTCCACAGCATAAATCCCGTCTGGAAAAACGAGAAAATTTAGAGTTGTGGATTTTCTCGGCAAGAGAGAAGATGATTCTATTGCAGCTGAGAACTGGTTGGACTGAACAGGAAGAGTTTTAAAACAACTCCACTACACCCCAAAGCAAAACCTAGAAGCTGTTGTACCTCTACTGCAAGACAATGCATATCAATGGTGGGATACAATGTCCAGTGAAGTGCAGCCAGAACAAATAACCTGGGACTTCTTCCTCTCAGAGTTCCGAAAGAAGTATGTAGGTAGTGTATACCTGGAAGACAGAAGAAGAGAGTTTATTAGTCTGAGACAGAGGGAGCTATCAGTAGCGGAGTATAAGAAGGAGTTTGTCAGACTAAGCCGCTACGGAAGAGAGATAGTCCCCATAGAAGCAGAGAGGTGCAGAAGGTTTGAAGAGGGGCTAAATGACAACATCAAAATAATGATCACTACCTTGGGGATTACGGACTTCACAAAATTAGTTGAAGCCGCACTAAAAGTGGAAAGGGTTAGAATAAGTGAACAGAAGAGGAAAGATAGGCAGCTTAAAAGGGAATTTGGACCAGGGCAGTCAATTATATAGACTGATAATAAGAAGCATAAGGGTTCTGGTTCACAAGATCAGACATAGGGCCAGAAAGGCCAGATTGGGATATCTATAGCTAGCTCCCCAAGCACAATAACAAAGGATCAGCCCCAATGCCTGAATGTATGCACTGTGGTAGGAGACACAGAGGGGAGTGTCAACTATTAACTGGAGAGTGTTTTAAGTGTGGGGCTACGAATCATTTCATAAGAGATTGCCCTCAGAGGAGTGGTTCAATAGCTCCAATACAAATTGATAGACCTGCCCCTACAGTTCAAAGGGGAAAAAGATTAGGTAGAGCAGAGACAGCTGACATTTCACAGAAGATTATTTCTGAGACAGTCGAAAGGCCCGAAGTCGGGGTGGCACCACGGGTATATGCTATGGAAGCTCAGGAGGAGCCAAACCCAGACATTGATGAGGCGATACAAGGAAGAGAAGAAGCAAGGAGGTAGCAACTCCATGATTACTTAAGTCAAGTAAATTTTGAGGACGAAATTTAAATTAGAGGGGAAGAGTTGTAACACCCTCACTGTAGCAATTCCGTACAATTTACTGTTCCAGTGACTGGTGTCGGTCCGGATAGCTTAAACGTCTGGAAAAATATTTAGACTAAAGTGAGGAGTCATAAATAACTCAAATAATGATAAGAAAAATTAAGGAAAAATTTTAGAAATAAAATACAACTAAGTTAAATGAGCCGGTGCCAGAGCGATGGGTAACCCAGTGGAAAGTTGCGGTCTTCGCAACTAGAAGCCCTGGACCTAGGAGGAAATTTATGAAATAATTTTTGGGACTCCAGAGAAGAGTCATTGAGGTTTCTATGGCATTTGAATGACAAGAAAATGCTTAGAAAAGTTTTTCGATTGGTACAGACGATTTTGGCTCAATAAGCTAAACGGAGGGCATTTTGGTCATTTTGCCTTCAGAGATGATTTTTGATTGACTTGTCCAGTTACGTAAATAATTATTATGATCTAAAATATGAATAAATATTGCTAAAATTTAAATTAAAAATGAGTACAAAGAAAAGAAAAAAAAAATGAAAGAAAACAGAATAATTACATCATGCTTGAGTAAACATGATGCAATTAAAATGTTCCTAACCAATCAAATTTCAAAAAGTTATTAAACACCACTTAAAAGAGGATAAAATGAAGAAAATAACTAAAAACTTATCTGCCATCTTCTCCATCAAAACTAGCCACAACACCATGGCCATGAAAGTCCTCCATTTCTTCTTTCCTTCTAGCTTGAATTTCTCTCTATTCTTACCCCAAAACTCTTAGATCCCTTCACTAAAAATTACACCTACACCTTGTAAAAGTGTTTGGCTGCCAAGAATTGAAGAGAAAGTGAAGTTTAAGTTTGGGAAAATTCTGCTGAAAAAGTGTTAGTGCCAATTCCTTCTAGAAATTTTATGTATATCATATGTGGAGTAGGAATTAAGTGTGAAAATTAAGTGAAATTAAACAAAAGTTGCATGATGAATTTTTACCATTTTTAGCAGCCATGGAATTATGAGAGTTTTGATGATTTCTTTAGATTAAATGAGTATATAAGCTATCCTTTGATATGAAATTAACACTTAGCACCTTAAATTGTAAGTTAATGGAAGAATAGAGAAATTGAGAATTTACGGTTTTGATCAAATTGAGGTTTTTCTCCTATAATGGTGTAGGAACATTTTAATGGTCAATTAGTGACCATCTGGTAAGTTTTAAACTTACTATGAAGTGAATTGAGTCATTGGATGTTGGAAAGGGTAGGCTGCCTTGTGTGCTGTAGTTTAGACTCTTGGAGTTCAGTGTGTTTGGAGAGCCTTAACTGAACTTGTGTAGCTCCAATTGGTGCAAGGCAAATTGGAGGTGAAACTAGATACATAATGCCACAATTTTGGTGAAGGAACCCTGCCCAGAACACCAACCTAAGTGGCTCTAAAAATTGACCTAATTTGGGTGACCAATATGCAGTCCCTGGAAAATGATCAAATGAACAGTATTCATTCATTTGGTCATAACTCAGTGTAGAAAGGTCCAATTGACCTGAATTTTTACCAATAGAAAGCTGAGACATAGCCCTACAACTTTCATGAAGAAAACAAACCCATAATTTGACCATAACATGTCCAAAAACTGACCTGCAGTCAGTATACAAAAACTACAGAATTGATTCTGCCCAGAAATTCTGAAAAAATTACAATCCGGCCAGTTATGGTGTTTAAGCCATAACTTGAGCTACAAAACTCCAAATGGAGTGATTCAAAAAAAGAAATGTAACTAGACACAATAAGGGACAACTTTAATGAAGAACATTTGGCCAAATTCTCACTGTAGAATGGCCTAATGGAACAGTGAACTCTAGCACCCGAAACTAAAATTTCTGATTTATTCTTCTTTGGTTAGAAGTATAGATTGGCAATTAATGCCAAAACTTTTGGGAACTAAAATGTGGTAAATCTATGTGATTAAAACTCATGTAACTATTATATATGAGAAAGTCAATATTTTGACTTAAATGACCAAATGAATAGAAACCTTACATGTTAAGTATAAATATTCAAGAAATAACTTTGGAATATGCTCTAGTAGGCCTAATGTGTTTGGTTTGGATAGGTTGGCAGGTCAATAGGGTTCTGATAGTAGTACTGTGTATGATGTATGGCTCCATGCCATTCTGTGATATGATAGTCTATGGCTATACTGATTATGATGTTATACTTGGCTTTATGCCTTATTGCTTTTATGGCTTATTAGCCATTCTGTTTGCACACCAGGAGACACATTGTGACCGATGGCGTGACGATTCGAGGTACCTAGTACCCAGTGCTAGTTTACCCGTTTATCCAGTCCGGTCAATTTGTATAGGTTACTTGGGCATGGAAAAGTTTAATTGTAATTGAATTGATTATTAGAGAAGATAAGGAAATCAAATATCAAGATAAAAGAACAAGAATGATTACAATAAAAAGAAGCTTAAAATCATCAAGAAAATGATTAATAAAATGCAAAAATGAGTTAATATTATAAAACATAATTAGCCTTCGACTAAATAATAAGTTAGTAATTATTTATTTCTTATAAACACAATATCTAGGAAATTTTTACTTTTGTTTGCATATTATATTTTCTTGTATTATTGGCACCACTAAGCTTTATGCTTAGCGCGTCGCTTTTGCAATGCGTAGGTACTGAAGATTTGGACAGAGAGCCCAGTAGACCACAGACTGGGTGAGGGCGTTCATAGTTTTGCATAGTGTCCGTGTCACCTCACAGGTTACAGTGCATTGGTAGGACACTAGGTCCCATTTTGGTATTTTATACTGTTTGTACTGTTTGTAATCAAACTTTTATTTTCTCATGTATGAATTGGAACTTATGTAATATAATTTGGTATGAATGTCAGTATTTGTAAATTTGTGTTTATAAATGAAATGTACATGATTATGATGTTAAATGAATGAATGATAAATGGAAGAATTAATGAGAAATTATTGAAAATTGATGTGATAACTGGGAGCTATGGAATATAATGACTATTGGAAGTATTTTTCACAGGTTCCGAAGAACTGTTTTTTCTATTTTTAGCCGGTACTCTGCCGGATTATCTATAAAATTTTTGGAACCTCAAATGAATTTATAATTTCAATAAATGACTTAAATGAGTAAAATTTCACAAATTGCATTTCATAACCATAAAGAAATAAATTAAGGAAGGATAAAAATAATTGAGATAAAATATAGTGTTCCGGTACACTGTGTGGCATATCTTGCTCAGCTACATTGTAGACGGGTAAGGGGTGTCACATCTTTGGACTTGAAATTCATTTGTAATTGACTTCTAATCCCTTAAAAGCACCATTTTACCTATAAAACAAGAACAAATTCGCAAATTAAACTATAAATTAACCAATATGAAAAACTAATGAAATAACTAATGAAATTAACTAAAATTAATCAATAAAATGATGAAATGACCATAAAATTTAACCTAAATTGCTATATGATATGTATTTATCAAATACCCCTAAACTCGAATATTTTCTTGTCCTTAAGCAAGCTTTGAAATATAATTCAATCTTGGGGTGCCTTGTCCAAAGAGCGATGAAAATCATTCACTAGAGCTCATGCTTAAAAAGAACTCTAAAACAATCAATAGCCAAAGTGTCTCTATGTAGAATGAGAAATTTGATAAATGGATGAACAAATTCCCAATCCCGTATGCAAATTTCCTATCCCTATCTCCACTAATGTAGCATGTACAATCAAGAGATCAAAGAACTTTTAGGGATGTAATGGGACTATAGGCCTCAAAATGAGGCTAACAAGGAAAGGGATTCAGGGATTCAAAGCCTGAGAATATTTTTAATCTTGAAAACATAAGGTACACTTCTTGTTTTTTCTTTTTTTCTTTCTTTTTCTTTTTTTTTCATTTTTAACCTTTTTTTAAAAAAAAAAAAAAAAGAGGAGAGAAATACACAATGAGAATTTTCAAGTACTACTACATTTTACAAAGTGCATAAAATGAAGGGACTACTTTGATACTTTAATATTTACATCTTGTATCTTCTTTTTATGACCTTCCCTAAAAATATCATCCCCAAGCTCATTTCCTTTTAATACCTAGGTGGATCTCTTTGAATTTGAATAACAACAATGAAAGGCACATATATACTACTACTTTAACATAAGATAGGCATTTTTTCTCCTTTTTTTTGTCTTTTTTTTTAATAGTATACTAAGTTCCATGAATAATTATTCTCATGAAAAGAGTATGAGTGTTTGGTTCATTGGTTAGGTAGTAATAAGAGTTTCAATAAAATTAAGAATAATGTAGGCTCAAAGGAGTTTACAAGGGTTAACATTTTAATAAAAGGGAGGCCAAAGTTTAAAAATGAGAAGGGTTTTAATCAAGGAATACCTAATCATCTCTCTTTTGAAGCACAAGCACAAGCTATCGACACCTATTTTTTTTACTCTTGAAATGTATGATTTATAGAGGTAGTGAGGAATCCTATGATGAAATTACTACTGGATGGTGATAAATCCTAAACCACTGATGTAACACCCCTCACCTGTCTACAGTGTAACCGAGCAAGAAGTGCACATTTGGTGCCGAAGCACCCTATCTTATCCCGTCGTGTCCATTGTAAATTTTTAAACTTTGTAGAAAACATGTGGTAATATTTTTTTTATCACAATTTATTTTTGTGGAAACCCAGGCAGAGCCTCCTCTGATTTATTGGCATCTGGCTTCCTCTGATTCCAATAGTTACCTGTTAAAAACAATTTCATATATGTATCATTTTTCCATGTACCATATCATATCATTTAAAGAAAATGAAATTTAGTTCATTCATATGAAAATTTATATACAAAAATTACAAGCTTTATTTATAGTCCAAAATATAAATTCATTTAATTTACAATGTTCAAAATTAATATACATCTCATTATACATGAACCAAAATGTAAAACCTAAGTACATTGGGCCCTACCAAAATAAACACTACTGAGGTGAGCTCTAGACTGTAGCAGATCTGGACAACTGTAATTAGAGTACTACTGTGGCGGCTGCTGCTATGGCGGTTGCTGTGTCTGGTCTCCAGTACCTACGTGATGGAAAATCCAATGCACTAAGCAAATTACTTAGTGGTGCATAATCTTAAAGCAGAATAACTAAATGATTTAAAATGACAATAATATGTGAAATTTCATAATTCTAGGTCAATTGTATATTTCAATTATACTTTGGGAATAATTTAATTATCAGTATCTTATCTGTGCATTTATTTCTTTCTCTATCTTTTAAAGTCATATCAGTGGTTTCTTCATGTAATTATTTAATTTTTAAAGCTTATTACTTATGAGTCGTTTCATAACTTTAGCTGAGCATATTAATTTACTGAGATCTCTTCATATAATCAATTGGTTTTTACAGCCTATTACTCATATATGTGATCTTTTAGATACTTAATTAAATTTAAGAATCATTACTCATATTTGTGCCCAAGTAACCTATAACAGACTATAAGACTAGATACGCGGGAGTGTCTATCCTGTATACAACTATCTTGTCAGGCACAAGGCCAATGGGCAAGCATACAATATCCTATATATAACTGTCTGTCAGGCACAAGGCCAGTGGGCAGGCATATAATATCCTATATACAACTGTCTATCAGGTACAAGGCCAGTGGGTAGGCATAAAGCCAGAAATCATATCAGACATATTTTATCGATTAATGATTATTCATGTAAAAATCATATCAGTGTATTCTCAGTCTTTTAAAATCATATCAATGCCAAGTGACCTATAACAGTCTGTAAAGACTGGATATATGAGAATATTTTATCCTGTATACCTCTGTCATGTCAGGCACAAGGCTAGCGGGCAGGCTGTTAAAGCCAGAAATACAATTAGGCATAGTGGCATCTGTCATGTTAGGCACAAGGCTAGTAGGCAAGCTGTTAAAGCCAGAAATACAATTAGGCACAATGGCCAATGGGCAAGCATATAGCCTGTAGAACAATCATATCAAATATATATTGTCAGTCCATGACTTTCCATGTAGGCAGTACTACTATCTGTAATCTCTAATTTGGTATGCCAATCGATCCAACTATATATATAAATCTAGGTATACTTTGGGCAAATTAGTACTATTAAGCACTTATAGTTTTATTATTTCATGCTATGTACTATTAAGGGTTCATAACATATTGTTATTTCACTTTATGTACTATCTATGCTTTATACCATTTTCATGTCATTATAATGGGAACATAGGTCCCAAGTACATATTCATATAACTTATGTATTTATCACTCTCATTATTTTATGTCATGTACTATACATATTTATAGTATTGTTGTTTCATATATGATGGAAACATAGGTTCCAAGTGTGTTTTCATATGACTTATGTGTTTAACGAACCATTTAGGTAATTTATATTATATGTATTAACTGATTTCATGTCACTTTGTAGTGGGAAAGTAGGTACCACATACTTATTTCATGTAATTTAGCATGTAGTGACTTATTAGGGATAAGTCCTTACTAAAAACAATTTAATTCAAGAACCTTTATTTAGGTTCAATTTTACTGTTTTGACTTTACATATCAAATTGAGCAATTTGTGGCTGCTGTTTATCCCCACTTCCTTCACGGAAGTTGTTCTTCTATGTCTTGTCTTTATTTTCCTTTTTGAATCATGTCATTTGAATTTGTATAACTCAAGTTATGGTCAAATAACCATAACTGATTCAGTTGCAAATTCTGGTTCCTTTAGCTAGGCAGTTTTAGTATCATATTTTGTTAAATTATTTAGATAGGTTATAGCAACATTTAGGCCTAGTGTTCTTCATAGGATTTGTTGCCCGTTGTCTTAAGGTCACTCAAAATTTCTAGTTGCAATTTTTCAAGTCATGTATACTTAATTATAGTCACATTATTGGCCTCGACTCAAATGTCCTATACTAACATGAGTCCCATTTTGGTCAGTAACTTTGACCCAAAATTTAAGCTTCTTACATTCATAAGTTGAGGAAGATGTCTAAAACAAAGTTAAAGATCTATGTCTTAGGTTTCCAGAATGGTATGGCTCATTTTAATTGAAGATTTCTAGTGGGAGATATGCTTCTATGCTGGAGTCAATGGTTACTTATGCACATTTCCAGAATTTATGCACTAAATTGACCTAGCCAATTGACCAATTTCTCTTGATTTCTAGGAACTGGTCAAAATACCAATCTTGTAGGTCTATGTCTTATTGAAATTTTGGCACTGATTTCAGGGGATTTGAATTTCTTTGGACCAAGTTATAGCCTCTTTGCCAAAACTGGTCAAGTAGCCTATGTTTAGCAAATCTGGGTAGTTTTGGTTCTAGACAGTTTTGGTAACCCAACTTGGGCAAGAAATTTGACTTAGTTAATGGCATTTTTGGGCTTTGAACTCTTCATAAAAGTTGTAGCCCTATGTCTAAGCTTTCTAATGGTATAAATTTCAGGTCATTTGGACTTGTCTACGGTGAAATATGACCAAATGAAAGAATACTATTCATTTGGTAAGATTTTTTTGGTTCTCATTTGGTAATCCGGATTAGGGCAACTTTTATGTCACTTTTTAGGCGAAATTTTGGCATGGTTTCTACATGAGAAATGGACCATTTTAGGTCTAGTTTTACCTCCAATTGGCTTCATATCAATTGGGGCCACACAATTTCACTTATGACTCAAAACATACACTGCCCTAACAAATACTCAACCTGCACATAAATTTACACTTCTAATTTCATTCTCCAACTCCCAACTCCACATTGACATTCATGGCACTTCTAATCATCATCAATCAAACCTCAATACAATCAATTTCCAACAGTTTATACAAGTCTCTAATAATCAATTAAAACCTTAATTCAGATGGTCAAAGTCAACATTATACACATGGAAACAATTTGTTAGTACATATAACTTCAACTATCAACATATAACTCACTTCCACTTATCCATCAACACCATTAATTAACAATTACATACATGAAATTATCAATCTCCTAAGGTCCTCAAGGCTACCGAATTGAACCATTCGCACAAGTCTTTAATATTTTGTTCAAAACCTAATTCAAATGGTCAATCTCAAGCATACAATGCAATTAATTTCTAAAACATATTGTCGCAAGGTGTTTTGCAATCACCTAGACGAACACTCACCGAAGTGGGAAAGAGTGAGGAGTCGCCACTTTAATTTTGAGGGAAATTAAAGAAAACCATTTGTGAAAATAAATTAAAATGAAACCACTTCAAAAACAGAGATTCTAGGTTTGGGGTCCGTAAACGGGTAGGGAAGGTGTTAGGCACCCCACCTCGTCCCTCAATGAGGGTGAGCAGATTTAACTTTAAGCTCTTTATGAATTAAAATCGATAGTTAGGGGGTTCGAATGGAGATGTTAATCCTTTTGATAAAAGGGAATATTTGATTTTTCACTAATTCGGGTTACCCAGATACATAAATAAATGAGATGACCCTTAGTGAGTTGCTGATGCGTATCAGTTTTGTTTAGGGGGTTATTTTGCATATTTGTTAAAATTTGATTTGAGAATCGGATAAGAACTCTCCTCTGATCTCTTTTCAGATTAAAATTTCGATTGGAGATCGGATAAGAACTCTCCTCCGATCTCTTTCAAATATTCCTTAGAAATTTTGATTGAGAATTGGATAAGAACTCTCCTCCGATCTCTTTTTAGATTAAAATTTCGATTGGAGATCGGATAAGAACTCTCCTCCGATCTCTTTCAGATGTTCCTTAGAAATTTTGATTGAGAATCGGATAAGAACTCTCCTTCGATCTCTTTTAGATATTTATTAAAATTTTGGTTGAGAATCGGATAAGAACTCTCCTCCGATCTCTTTTAGATACTTATTAGAGTTTTTGATTGAGAATCGGATAAGAACTCTCCTCCGATCTCTTTTAAATATTTATTAAAATTTTGGTTGAGAATCGGATAAGGACTCTTCTCCTATCTCTTTTACTTGAAAGGGAGTCGGATCAGGACTTTTCCGACCTCTTGAAATCTGATTACAGCTACACATCATAAGAGCCTAAGACTAAGGGTTCTGGCATTCGAAGATGCCGGGGACCCGAATAAGGTTTCTTTTAACTCATTGGTACCTCGTGACTAGATAGGGGATACCAGACTGAATTTTACCGACCTCCTATGTGATCGCCTTACCAATACCTTTCGGCAGGCAACATTTGCTCTATTTCATTTGCTATTCCGAAATTCAATTTTACTCCGACCTCCCCCACCTTTACCCAGTCATCTTCTCGAGCTAGTCTAGTGGTTCGACTTCATAACTCTCTGATTTATTATCCGAACGTTTATTTAAAAAAACTCTTATGTTAAGATACTGCTACCAACATTTTATCAAACTACCTATACATTACCCGTAAACAGAACACCTACATTAGGAGATAATAAAAAGACCAAGAACAAATAAATAACATGAACTGATATCAAAGATAAACTCGAGAATAACTACCCACATGGGACCTTCTAACATAAAACAAACTTTAACGAAAATTACGAGCGTAAAAAGAAAATAAAGACGAACACTGGATAAGGCAACGGTTCAGACACTCACCTGCAGGAAGTTGAACCTATTGAACTAACTATGGAGTCACGAATGTTGCAGAGTTTCGGGCTAATAGTCTGGGGACTAATGCTTGCCTTGAAATGACGAATGCCTAGTTAGCATGTAATCGAACCGGAATGATAATGAATGAGATTGAGCTCAGAAAATAAAAGTGGATATAAAGGTGGTGAAAACAGAACTGAAACTTAAGAAAGGGTATCGCAGAGCAATGAACAAACTGAAAATCAAGAGTTCCAGTGTCCAACACTTCTTCAAAGAAAATACTTTAGAAAACTGGTTTCCAAAGTCTTTCTAGCTTAAAAGTAGTAGAATAGCAAAACTGAATCAATTTTCAGAGCCTTTCCACTATAATCACCACCCTTTTTCTTCATCCTCCTCTATCAACAGTTTTCATGCAGGTATTTATAGGGAACGTGTGCTCCTAATGAAGGGTCAAGATTCCCCTTGAAGGAGATGGAAGGTTTGGATCTTAAAGGACATGATCTGATGTTTGAGAATTAAAGAGAATTAAAATGAACGGCTGAGATCCTTTTCAGAATAATTGTCCTTTCTCTCTTCTAATCTGACGGCCCAAAATTTTCTTGTCAAGGGCGATCCGAGGGCTGGGAATAAAAGGCGCCGGTCTTATCGTCTTCTTCTTTGATCCAAGGGCTCCGGACTTGTCCTTACAAGTAAGATCAATGGTAGAGATTGAGATGTACAGGACTGTCATGACATACTCTGGCACCTGTCAGCAATGTGGGCGATTCTACAAATGAGGCGTGCGGAGGAGATTTGATCTCGTCTGCAACACTTTAAGCACCTCGGCTCTGATTATGATGACAGTCATGGGAAGTTGTCTTATTCTCTTTGCATTCCGATCTCCCCTCCCTTCCGATCTTTCCAATATGCTCTTTTTCCGAACTCTCATGCCGAGCCCCTCTCCCGATCTCTCTCATTCCAAAGTCTTCTCCTTTGTCCGGGTCAGTTTAGTCAAGGCATTTATTTTTTCAATTTCCGAGGCGTCCGCTTCGTTTTCTGCTAGCCATAAATGCTCAGACCATCTCTATATATATACCCTCGTTAGAAAATCCTCCCGCATTTCATTTTCTCCTCTTTCTCACTTTTCCTGTTCTAACTACTCCGGTAACAATCCTGGCCATGATAGCTGCTTTTGATCTTTTCCCGACTGTTCACCTTGTTCATCGACTGACAATTTTTGACCCCGGTGATCAAAAAATCATTATGGCCATATTTGATGACAGTGAGAGAATCGGACTAATTTACCGACCCAGATCGAGAATATCGATTGTGTTAACCTCGAATAGGTCAACCAATGGGATCGGCGAACCGATTTCGGGCGAGAAGACTGCTAATTTCCCTCCGATCTTTGGTGACTGCCCTTCAAAGTTCATTTGGCTTCTCACCACATTGGGTGTCCTGACAGCAGCTCGGTTCTGAGCGATAACATTGACGATGACCTCTCTCATCCTCATGAGAGTTATAGTCACCCTATCTGAGCTGTACATCTATTCGATGTCGATGGCCGGTCTCTTGATCAAACACATTTTTTGATTCAGCCACGAGACTAGGCTTTGACATAGGCCTTCACTAGATAGGGTGTACTGCCGATCTTTAGAGATCGCCCAAATGATGTAATCTCTCCTTTAATGTAACCCGATCCCTAGAGATTGCCCAAATGATGTAATCTCCCCTTTAATGTAATCCGATCTCTAGAGATAGCCCAAATGATGTAATCTCCCCTTTAATGTAATCCGATCTCTAGAGATAGCCCAAATGATGTAATCTGCCCTTTTGGAAATGAAATTTTATTTTGACAATTATTATTTTGTTATTATTGCATTGATTATTTTCCAATCTTTGATGTGTTCATCCGATCCGATTCCTAACTGAACAGCCCTTAACCGATCCGCAATTCCAAACATCTGCCTTAATTCACTGATCTTTAACTAGCCGATCTCCCCTTATTTAATTGTGGAGATTCCAGAACATTCGTGAGACGTGTCAGAAAAAGCTAGCAAATCCATCTAACTAATGCGCCGCTTGGGACATCGTGAGCATTAAATGCTTAAACGTGTATAAATAGGGGATGGGTACGCCAGTTGCTCCCTTATGTTATTTCAGCCTCTCGCGAGCGATTCCAAAATCCTCTCATTTTTTCAAGTTCTTCCGACACCGATCATACTCCGGTAAGGGTTTTAATCTTTCTTTCAGTTTAAATTTTGTCTTTTCTTTGAAAATGAGCGGCGCCGAGGGTTAGAGAGCGGCGAGCCCCCCTTCCGTTCATGTCTCGTGGTCGTCAGATGAAGTTGAGGTGGTCGGACCGAGCGGGCGATCTGAACCTCCTACATCCTCTGTTCCAGCCCGTGGTCAAGCGAGACCCTCAAGATGAACGCATTCTTCAGGGAGAGAAAACCTCCCCATGGACGAGCTGCCATCAATCCTTCAAGAAATCGACCTGCAGTCGTTCAACCAAGAGTATAACATTCAGCCCGATTCATACGAACTCATTAAGTGTCACGGCGATCTTCAAGCCGATCACTTCTTGGAAGAGAATGATATGATCATGGTATACGAAGAGCAATTAAAACCCGGGCTGCAGTTCCCTCTTGATAACTTCTTCAAGGAAGTTCTAAAATTTCACCAAGTGTGCATAGCCCAAGTTCACCCGAACTCATGGCGGATCCTAATAGCCTTCAGAGGCCTTTGCCGAGCCAAAGGACTCAATCCTACAGTTAAGGTATTCGACGAACTACATAGGCTAACTCATCGAAAGGACGATGAGTATTGGTTCTTTCAGGCGAAGCCACACTGTGGGCTTTTTACCGATCTGCCCTCCTTCCTGAAGAATTGGAAGAATCGCTTCTTCATTCTGAGGAGCAAAATTCCGAAAGACTTTGAGGGTTTCCTGTGTAGCTGGCTGCATCAGGGCCCGTTAATTCCAAAGCGCATCACCCTGAATAGGGAAGAAGGCATAATGGTGATGGAGTTGAAAGATCAGGCGGCCACTCAGAAGTTCTCCTGTTTAGATATGGTGACGGCCGAACTGCATCATTGGACAATGCAGCTGATTACCGGCAAAGAACGCGGGCTTCAGCTCTCTGACCTCGACCTCGGTAGTTTCTATATCTCTGATCTTTGGGCCTTAGCGATCTCACTGACCTCTTCTTTGTGCAGGTATGGCGAGCGACGAGGCTTCCAAGGAAAGCCGAAAGCGCAAAAGAGAGGTCTCCAGAAAAGTGCGGGAGATGAAGTACGCCGAGGCCTCTCAGACGATGAGGCATGATCCGAGTGAGATACAGGGAGATTCGTCCCGACCTTCAGGACCGCCGGTTCCTGAAATAGAAGTGGTTCGGTCTCCTCCTCGGCATGAAGAGCCTCCACCACCTCCTCCGATTGCTTCAAATGCGGAAGGGGGTCCTTCCCAACCACCTGTGAGGACCCTTTCCCGCGGCGCTCAAATCCTGATCCACTCGCTGGAGAAGAACCGGACGGTTCGAGAGAATCCGGGTTTTGCTAAGGTCTTGGGGTCCTCCATCTGCCTTCGAGAGGATCGAGATAGGCTAACCTCAAATGATCTCAATGATATCCTAACCCAGACTATGAGCCTGAGTGTGGAGAGTTTGGTGAACCAACATATTGTCCGGGAGAAAGCTCATCGTATGAGGCAAGAGATCGAGAAGGTGGGTCATGAAGCAGCTTCCCTCTGATCCCAACTTTCATCCGCCCAAAACTATATAGCTGAAATTGAGGGGTGGATGAAGTTCTACGAGGATAAGTTGACCGAGCAAGCCCATGTTCTTGAAGAGGTGCGGGCGCTCCGAGCCACCGATGTTGCTCGCCTCACTGACGAACTCAAGGCAAAAGAAGAAGAGGCAGTGACAAGGGAGGCCGGTGCTTATGTGAACGCTCATGGGGATCTCTTGGCCAAGCTCAAGAAGCGTTATCCCAAAGAGAACTTTTCCTGGATGATAGACCTGGCTCCGCAAGACGAAGAGGATAGCGAGGAGGAGGCCAAAGGTGATAGAGGGGGTGAACAAAATGTAGAACAAGTTGGGGGTGATCCTCCAATCGAATGACTTGTATAAATTTTAATTTGAAATGAAATGAAGTTTCCCCTCTTTTTTTTTTTTAATGATTGAATGAGATTGGAAAGTATCTAAGTTGCATGAGTGCCTGATTGTCTGAACATATTAGGACTACTTGAAAGCAATTATTAACCTATGTAGGAGAGATCGGTAAAACTTTATAGACATGAGATCGGCCTAAACCGAGAACAAACACTGAATGGAACTTAAGATTATTAAAACTGGAAACCTGATCTGAACACTTAAGATCGGAAGCACCGTTAAGCCGGATTAAAACTTTAACTTTATTGAACAGCTATCCACAATATTTATGAATGGGGAATCGGATGGCGTGAAGAGTTAATGTTGGTTCAATTTCGTTTGACAAGAGAGATCGAAAATGTGATTGACCGTCCAAAAAACTTGGTAATTGATTCGAGAGATCGGATAGGATTTAAATGATATGGAGACTTAGTACTAATTTGATTCCTTTTGAAGAGAGATCGGAAATGTGATTAACTGGCGAACAGAGGCTTGGTGCTGGGGATCGGTTTCAAAGTTTATTGATTCCGGGGATCGGCCAAAATATGGTATCGACACATATAATTACCTTAATCAACATCACAAATCACCCTTTTTCATACATGAATTAATCAATTTCTCATGGGAATTAAGGCTGCCAAATGAAGGGACTTCCAATTACTCATCATTTTCTTTCAATTTCTCATCATATCAACTCATCCTAAGCCCAAATCAAGATTTAAAGAAGAAAATTGGGAAGATTAAGCACTAACCTTTTCTTGAGCTTGTTAAAACCTTGAAATTTCTCCTTCCTTTTGCTGCCTATAGTCTTCCCATAATGTGAGGACAAGTTCTTGTGAAGGGATCTTGTGGTTTTAGGTTAGAAATGGAGGGATTTTAGAGCTTTGCATGTGAACTTCCATGGAGGAAGAAAGGGAATGGGAATTCAGCTATTTGAGAATGAAAGGAAGAAGATGAGAGTTAGTGGAAGAAAGCTTGTCTTCTTATGCTTTTATACCTCCACTAAATGAAATTAATTAATTATAATAATTAAACTTTTCAATATTTCAATTAATCCCCCATATTTACTTTAATTATATTACACATGTAAATTTCATTTTTCATGGGATTTTTAAATTTTAATACTACTCATTTTTTAATGGACATTTAGGTCAAAAGTCAGCTCTAGGTGTCAAATGACCAAAATGCCCCTTTTCGGGCTATAATAAGACTTTTTCGGTAATACCGATTTAATCCCTGATCCGACGGTTCCTTAAATTTTCGTTTTCGTCTATATCGATTCACTAATTTTTTTTTTGATATTTTCAATGTCATTTATACTTTCGTAGACCTTTAATTATGTCCTGAAATTATTTCTTGGGGTTCCTCGTGGGTCTGGGGTCGTCAACTTTCTACACAGTGACTTCCCAGTGTGGTCACCCATCGCTATGGTTCTAGCTCATTTAACCTAGTTACATTTCACCTCTTTTATTTTTCCTTAATTTTTCTTGTATTTTCTTATCATTTATTCCATCATTTTATATCTCTTCACCATCATTTAAGTATAGTTCTTAACATCTTGACTGTCCGGACAAACATTAGTCATTGGACCAGTAGAACGTACATACTACCTATAGTGAAGGTGTTACAATTCTTCCCTCTAAATAAAATTTCGTCCTCAAAATTTATCCAGTGTAACTAGTTGAGGAACCGCTATCTCCTTGTTATAATACTTCACTTTCTCTTT
Source organism: Hevea brasiliensis (assembly GCF_030052815.1). Taxonomy (NCBI): domain Eukaryota; kingdom Viridiplantae; phylum Streptophyta; class Magnoliopsida; order Malpighiales; family Euphorbiaceae; genus Hevea; species Hevea brasiliensis. Next base: position 22,515,753 of record NC_079503.1, read on the forward strand.
AGTCTGTCTTACTAGTCCTAGCTTTACAATCTTATCATTATGTTGATTTACTATCGGAAATACGTAGCTCTACACAATAATTCTAAGTCAGTACTGTAATCTGCAGCTTATAGCACAAATATCGAGAATATTGCGTAGTTACCACAGTATACTCCAATAGATCAAATTTTTTCTGTACTTATCCTTTTCAAATTTATAACTTTCTATGGACCGAGATCCATACCTTAGCCTAAAATAACCAGAGAAAACAGATCTGCATAAGTGTCATCTCGACTCTTATTAAAGGCCCATGCATATAATGCACTCTATATATTTCTATCTATCTAGGTCTAGGACCGGCTAAACCTTTGCTATGATACCACTAAATGTAACAGCCCTATGTCTAAGCTTTCCAATGGTATAAATTTCAAGTCATTTGGACTTGTCTACAGTGAAATATGACCAAATGAAAGAAAACTGCTCATTTGGTAAGATTTTCTGGGTTCTCATTTGGTAATCTAGATCAGGGCAACTTTTATGTCACTTTTTAGGCAAAATTTTGGCATGGTTTCTGCATGAAAAATGGACCATTTTAGGTCTAGTTTTATCTCCAATTAGCCTCATACTAATTGGGGTCGCACAATTTCACTTACGGCTCAAAACATACACTGCCCTAACAAATACTCAACTTGCACATAAATTTACACTTCTAATTTCATTCTCCAACTCCCAACTCCACATTGACATTCATGGCACTTCTAATTATCATCAATCAAACCTCAATACAATCAATTTCCAGTAGTTTATACAAGTCTCCAATAATCAATTAAAACCCTAATTCAAATGGTCAAAGTCAACATTATACACATGGAAACAATTTGCTAGTACATGTAACTTCAACTATCAACATACAACTCACTTCCACATATCCATCAACACCATTCATCAACAATTACATACATGAAATTATCAATCTCCTAAGGTCCTCAAGGCTATCGAATTGAACCATTTGCACAAGTCTTCAATATTTTGTTCAAACCCTAATTCAAATGGTCAATCTTAAGCATACAATGTAATTAATTTCTAAAACATATAATTACCTTAATCAACATCACAAATCACCAATTTTCATACATGAATTAATCAATTTCTCATGGAAATTAAGGCTGTCGAATTAAGGGACTTCCAATTACTCATCATTTTCTTCCAATTTCTCATCATATTAACTCATCCTAAGCCCAAATCAAGATTTAAAGAAGAAAATTGGGAAGATTAAGCATTAACCTTTTCTTGAGCTTGTTAAAAGCTTGAAATTTCTCCTTCCTTTTGTTGCCTATAGTCTTCCCATAGTGTGAGGATAAGTTCTTGTGAAGAGATCTTATGGTTTTAGGTTAAAAAAGGAGGGATTTGAGAGCTTTGCATGTGAACTTCAATGGAGGAAGAAAGGGAATGGGAATTCGGATCATTGAGAATGAATGGAAGAAGATAAGAGTTAGTGGAAGAAACCTTGTCTTCTTATGCTTTTATACCTCCACTAAATGTAATTAATTGATTATAATAATTAAACTTTTCAATATTTCAATTAATCCCTCATATTTACTTTAATTACATTACACATGTAAATTTCATTTTTCATGAAAATTTTAAAATTTAATACTACTCATTTTTTAATGGACATTTAGGTTAAAAGTCAACTCTAGGTGTCAAATGACCAAAATGCCCCTCTTTGGGTTATAGTCAGACTTTTTAGGTAATACCGATTTAATCCCTGATCCGATGGTTCCTTAAATTTTCGTTTTCGTCTATACCGATTCACTAAATTTTCTTTGACATTTTCAATATCATTTATACCTCTGTAGACCTTTAATTATGTCCCAAAAATTATTTCTCGGGGTTTCTCGTGGGTCTAGGGTCGTCAACTATCTACGCAGTGACTTCATAGTACAGTCACCCATCGTTACGTTTCCAGCTCATTTAACCTTTTTACATTTCACGTCTTTTATTTTTCCTTAATTTTTCTTGTATTTTCTTATTATTTATTCCATCATTTTATATCTCTTCACTATCATTTAAGTGTAGTTTCAGATATCCTGACTGTTTGAACAAACATTAGTCGTCGGAATAGTAGAACATACGGACTACCTATGGTGAGAGCGTTACAACTGAGGAGGCTATGGAATAGCAATAATATTAATAAAATAAAATAATTTTGCATTTTAGGAAACTAATTGCTTTGTTTTGAAAATAAAAGGTTTTTAAGTGACATAAGCCTGTATTATTTAATTAGGCTTTATTTAATATTTTTTCAGACTTTAAACAGACCTAGAAAATATTTAATTGAGCTAGATTAAATAATGAAGCCTATTAAACTTTTGATTTCAACTGTAAATGGATGTGGACTTGATTTTATTTTGGGCTTTATTAAAAAAGTTTTTGACTAATTAATAAATTAAAAAAAAAAGAATGAAAAAAAAGTTATTTGGCCAAAGTGCTTTTATTATTATTTTTATTATTGTTATTATTATTTTGAAAATCTAAATAGATTAGATTGCTTTATCCTAACCCTACTATAAATATATTGCTATGACTATGGTGTTAGGGGAGAAAGGTGGTTGAAAATTGGAAAATTTTTAGTTTAATTTTCTATGATTGTGGTGTGTGGGAGGCTACTTTTTAATAGATCTTTCTACATTCCATAAGAATTAGACACGGTTCTCTACATTTGCACACCATTCACCAAAATATTTTATTTTATCATGTTTAGGCTATTTTGAAGTCTTTTAAGGTGCCAAGTGTGTCTCACACTTCCAAGGAAATCAATCAAATAAATGTATGTTTCTTGTTAGGAACCTATTGTCCCTCTTAGTTGTAATTTTGTCACTTTTATTATTCATGCATTTTCATCATATAACTGTTAGATTTAGGACTTGAAAATAATTTTAGAAGATTCATTAGGTTGTTTCCATATGGCATAGCCTTTTGAATTATTGAAAAAGTTATTTTGTAGGTCTAGATATTAATTATTAAAAAAGTTATTTTGTAGGTCTAGATATTAATTTTTGAAATTATGACATAATTATGGATGATTTTTTATGATAACTAAATTTGTAAAATTTGTTCAGGGGTCATTCTTTTTTTTTTGGGGGATCATTCATGATATTTAATTTATTCTCAAATTTTTTAAATTTGTGAAATCCTTGGTGGATTGATGTGAGAAATTTTTTGCAAAATTATTATGAAATACTCTCTAAATTTTGGTATTGGTGAATTTAATTAACTTTTCTTATTTGATCTAGGATAGAATAATTATTTTCTTTTTACCACTTTTAGTTTGATATGTTAAATAACTTTTGGTAAATTTTTTTATGATTTTTCATCATGTTTTAATATTTTTCCTTGATTTTATAAAGTTATTGCCAGTTTTAGGATTTTTGCATGTAGGTAGTATTGGTCATTTTTACATTTTTTTTTCTGTATCAAATTTTGTGTGTTCTCGTTTTTCCATATTAAAGTTTAGTATGTTTAGAACTTCAGGTAATTTTTCTAGATTTTTTTGATAAGTTTTTTTTTATTTTTTTTTATGGATTTTACAAAATATCTATACAAATACGAAGTTTTCTAAATCTAAGTCATTTTAGTTACAATTAAAATCTTTTTTATTTTTAATTAATTTACACGTTTTTTATTAATTAATTGGCAATAATTATGCATATTAGATATGTTGGAATTAGGATTAAATGATTGACATAAGTTAAAAGACTTTAATTGGTTAAAATTAATTCTAATCCTACTTTGATTTAGTTAAGTTAATTAGGTTAATTTGATCTTCGGTTTTCTTTATTTATTTTTTGTTTATTTAATTCAATTAATTTTTGTATTTTTACATGTAAATAGATATTATACATAATTAACTTAGTTACATATGTATATAAGGTAAGATGGTAAATAAGGTAATTCTTTTAACTTAGAAACATCACATGATAAAACTTTCTATGCGCATGTACTTATTATTTTCTTGAATGGTTGAATTCAAATGTGTGTATAACTTTAGAATTGCATAAATGTATGAATAAGAAATTAAATAAAAGAAACAATAGGTTAGACTTTAGGAATCATTAGTAAAGGTTAGCCCTTATTCTAAGATAAGTCTAAAAAGAAAGGATGCCCAACACCTTCCCTTCCTTGTACTCACTATCCTGAACCTAGGCCATTGGCCTCATAGTAAAAGAAGGGTAGTGAACCTTTGTAAGGGGTAAGTTGCCACCCACATCCCTTCTTATAAATTTGTCCCAATTATTACCTAGGTGGTGACTCCTTTCCTCGGCCTTTGTGGTGTTAATATCTAAGCATTGTGGTAGTGTTATAGGAAGATAATACTAAACTAGGTTCAAGGGTCCCACACAACTGCTATTAAAGATGCTAAGGAGCTATTTCAGGCATGCTTGAAATGCTAAGAATTCAATCACATTTCATGCCAATTTACAAAAACGCTAGTAGCTATTGGTAGCCCATGACCCTTCTACTAATGGGGGATTGATATCATTGGCCTTTTCCCAAAAGCCTTGAGATAGTGAATATACGTGATATTAGCAATAAACCACTTCACAAAGTGGGCAGAGGCAGAGGCAATACAAAAGATCACTGCAAAGAAGGCCATCACATTTGTAAAGGCTAACATCCTAGCAAGGTTTGGTGTTCCAAATGTTATAGTCATTGACAATGGCACCTAATTAAATCCAAAAAGTTCAAAGGCTTTTATGCTGAGTTCCAAATCAACCTTCACTTCACATCTGTGTACCATCTGCAATCCAATGGAATGACCAAGGTGACAAATAGAACCATTCTATAGGGATTAAAGAAGTGATTGGATAAAGCAAAAGGAAAATGACCTGATGAGCTCCCTAAAGTTTTATGCGCCTATCAAACCACACCTAGATTAGGAACAGGTGAAACACCTTTCTCCCTGACATATGAAGTCAAAGCAATAATCCTAATATAATTCCATGTCTAACAACTTGAGTTGAAAATCCATAAGTGGCAACTAATGAAGAAAAACTTATATTCTCCCTCAATTAGCTGGAAATTAAAAGAGAATGGACCTCCATTCACATGTTAGTGTGCAGGCAAAAAATGACTTGAATGTTCAATTCAAAGGTCAAAGGTCTAACTTTTTATGTAGTTGACTTGGTCATGAAAGAGCCAGCTTTAACCATAATAAGCTTAGAAATAACTACCACAAGTGGAGCAGGCACTTTCTTAATCTTCTTATTCTTCTTTTAAGGAGGCCCAACATTTGCCCCACTTTCTTTCCCTTTCCTCTTTTGAGGAAAAAATTGCACTTAGAGAATTATACCCACCTCCGGCCATACCTACAAAGACAAAAAGAAATAAGTAAGTACAAATGAGAAAAAATGAGAAAATTTTTGGATTTACCCTCTTTAGGAATGACTGTAGTATCCTCCACGCTCAAAAGTGAAGCCTCACCCACATAAGGCTCAACCTCATTCACCCTATTAGCAAGAGCAAACTGATCTGTGTAATGACAGACTAACATGGTAACACAATGCTTCTTAGTCTTACACGCCTTCTTCAACTGTCCTTGATAATAGTATAGTCATTTTTGCTCAGAATTTGTCTTGCTTCATGCCTTGTGGGCTTGGGCATCCAGTGTAGGGGAAAGCACTCCCAACTTTGGCCTTCTTCCATTATTAACATAAAAAAAAAAAAAAACATTTCTTCCATCGCTTCAAGGAGGAAGGAAGACAAGTAAACAAAGGGAAGCTAGTTTTCACAATGAAGTAGCAAAAGTCAGTGTGCTCTAGGGAGAAGAACTTGTGAAAGTTATGGAAAGCCTTGGCTGTAGTAACTAGATTCTTCTTTTAGTGAAGCACGAGGAAGGCAACCAACATTTGCCAGCTATTAAGATGTAACTGGGAAATGCAAATGTTGTAAAATTGTAGGACTTCCACGAAAAATGGATCTAGGGGGAACCTCACTCCCACATTTAGCTATTCTTCATATATCATGATAGAGTTGCCTTGAGAGAGTATGTTGTTCACTTGCATGTGTTCCTTTAGTATGTAAGCAAGCAGGTGTGGTGGCAAGTTGTACTCCCCCAAAATGTCATGAATTTCATCTCTAGTAAGTTGGCTAGGAAGCGTGCCAACTCCGAAGGCTCCTTGAATGGCTCTTCTCCCTCGACAGTTGTAGCGCGAGGCCACATATCTTGAACCAGATGGTCCTGTAGGGTTAGGAACCATAGACGGGCCTCCCACACCCCCAACCCCAAAAGGCACCATTATTGTCTCTGACTTTTCTACCATTTGCCGAGATGACTCCTTTCCAGCCATTAATACTTCTTGGGGATGAGTAGCCAAATCGGAAGAGTCCTCAGTGGTGTCTTGAGTAGAGTCGGGAGCACCAGTGCTCATTAGAATATAAATAAGGAAAAATAAAAAGAAAAGAAAAAAGAAGATTACCTAAAAAAGAAACACATAAGAGAAATTTTTTGTCATGACCTAATTTCACTGGCTGGACTGACACTAGGACCTGGGCCAACATAAAGCCTCCGAGGCTCGTAGTAAGCCTCACTATTCCTAAACCCATAAGCAAAACTAAAATTAAGGCCCAAAATGCAAATAAAATAAAATAAAATATTATAAATTTATTTGAGTCACATCAACCCAATAACTAATAGAAAACAAAAATTAGGGGAGCCCAGCTCAACCCTACTACCTATCATGTACAAACTATTTAATATCATAATTTTTTTCATTAATGAATGCAATATATTCATAAACCAATGTCATAGTGGAGTTCTAGTAATTAAGCAAATAGATAGATAAATAAACAAATAAATAGACATAGTAAAACTATTAAACTAAGAAGCACAACTTGCGGAGAAAAATGCAGGTTAGACTCAAAAAAATAAACTCTCTCATCCTGCAACCTGGGAAAAATATTAAATAGAAATGAGCATTTAACTTAGAGAGTTTAGATATTTATTATAGATGCAATTTCTATAACTATCTAAAACTAGTGCAATCCTACCATTAAATGCACATCCATCACATATAATAATAATTCATCCAGTATTCGCACGAGAAGGTAATTTAGAGCTACTCACACACCTAATGTGTCACATAAATACATAAATATGGGAGCTGATCTCCTATACAGCTCTCTCAATCCAAATCCTGCCAGCGAGCTCAACTTAAGCCGAACTTTTGATTAATAATCTAAGTGCGGGGGCCAATGAGATCAACTCAAAGCCATGCTCATCTCAACTTATCCATATATAAGGATCGAGTCCCAGTGAGTCAAGCTTCAACCGTGACTACCCATTCTACCTATATCCATGTCTACACAATACTCACACTAATACACACACACACACACACACACACACAGCTACAAATTATCCTCAAGGCAATAATCACAAGCAAATAACAATAATTAAATATACGATAAGCAAAATGCCCCTGATATATTAGCTATATATGTACATAATTAAATATTTATAAAATGCATGAACATGCAAGATATATATAATTAATATTAAAATTATAAAAATAATCAATATTCAACTCACAAACTGGTCGACTCTATTGCAGCTGGTCCAACTGGAAGGAGAAGGGTAGCCGGCACTGATTGCCTAGACAGACACATTGACCTCTATTAAATTTACTGACAAAAATAATTAATTAATTTAATCAAAGAAGCAACAATAATTTCCTAAGGTTTTGTTAAAATTTTGGTAGAGTCTTCCCTACAACTAGACTTAACCTCCCTATAAGAAAAACACAACAACAGTATGACACAGGGCCTCAAGCCCACAATAACAATTATAATGCCTATCCAGGGCTTATAAGAATTCTAATATAGGTCAAATCCTCCAAACTCCTGCTCGGGTTCCTAACTCCTCTACAGTCTAAATAATTATTTTCAGCACTTTAAAAATTATAAAAATATTCTTGGAGGTCCTTCACATCCTTGTATTAATTAAAGTCACTTTATTAAATTTTTCTAAGCCATGAATATTTTACAGATTTATCAGCTAGCTTAATCAAACTAAAAACTACACAACTTGAGTTTGGGACTACTTTAATAAATTTTGCTACCTGGAATGCTTCGAAAACATTTAAAAATGTTGAAAATGATTGCAAACAAGATCCCTTTTTGGTCTGGTGAGCTGTTACCGATTTGATCGCACCTAAACGAAGTCCATAAATTGTTAATAATGATCATATAATTATATTTAATTTATGGGCATCAAAAAGGTAAAAAAATCTCACCAAGCACTCTAGACCGTCCGATGATCATCTTTTTCAAATGGCATTCGATTAGAGAGGGGCTAGTCCCGCCTTGAAGGTTTTGTCACTCTAAGTTCATTGGTGGTCTCGGATCGGTGGTCAGGTCGTCCTAGATCTGATCGAAAAGCTTGAAAAACCCAAAATTTCTCTCATTCATAACTTTTTTCTCCGACCACCATTTGATACAAAATTGGTCCCAAAAGAAAGCTCATGGAATGAGGATTCCAATGGCACTAGATCCAACGTTGGACTACGCCGAAATCATATCAGGAAGGTCCTGCCTTCACGTGCACATCTTTCTCTCTCCTCCCTTATTTGCCGCCACTTCTGGTGGTTTTGGATGCCGTTCATGGCCTTATGGTGGTCAATGGAAGAAGCGCCCTGACGGTAGATGGTGGCTCATCGGAGAAGAAGAAAAAGAGAGGGAGAAGTGAGAGATAGGAGAGAGAAAGAAGATGGGGGGGGGGGGGGGGAGGAGTTTCTTGTACGTTTTGATTTTTTATTTTATTTTCTTTAGTCAAAACTTGCAACCATCACGTGAACATCTTTTCAAACTTTTGTTTTTTCATATATTAAATTATTATTAAATTTAAAAGATCCAAAACTTTAAAATAATATAAAATAAAATACTTTAAAACAATTATGATAAATATCTTTCTTAAATAAAAGTTTAAGTAAAATTTAATTAGCCATCTTAATATAATATAATCATAAATTTTCTTTGAAATATTTACAATAGGAATAAAATAATAAAATCAACAATTAAAACAAAGTATAAAATATAATAGTAAAATAATCTCTATTTAGTATAATTAATTTTATCTAATAATTAAATTAAAATTTAAAATTTAATTTAATTTAAAAATAATATTTTTAGTTTTTATCTTTTTTTTTTTTACAAAAATTCAAATTATTATATTCTTGCCCCCTTAAGAAAATTCGTCCCTAATTTTTTTTTTTTTTAAATAAAGGGCCAAGGAAAAGAAGGTGATTGTTCAATGCTCCTCGAACTCTACATATGCTGTCAAACTTGTTCTACTATTCTCTAACTTTGCTGTATCACCAAAGCCATCATCATCCTTTCATAGTGAAACCCCTACCTCTAACAACTCCTTGATCTTTTTCTGACATCTCTGGTACTCTTTATTCTCCCATTGCACGTTAATGTAGTAACTTGAAAATCTAATCTATGTTCTCTTCTATTACTAATCTTTGTGATGCATAAAAGTGACTCGTATTGCTTGTTTTACAATGTCTCATAAAGCACCCTTCTGAAATAACTATTTTTGCATGCACCTTACTCGAGATCATTGTTGATCCTGTTTGGCCATTGAAGTGTTAGTAAGACTTTTCTCAGTGCTAAAAGCACCTGTACTTCTTACTTCCATGATAGTGTAAACTTTCCACTTATTTCGTGCCACTAACAAGGTCCTTATACCAATTTCTACCTATCTCATTGGTAATTAGCTGTGTAGAGTTCCATCCAAAAGCCAAACATTCCTTATACCATCTATTAACATCAGAAAATAAACTAGTGTTTCTTTTGAGATGATCAAAGTTTATGTATTCTCGAGTCAACCAGTCAACATGACTTATCATATCCTACTCATTTTTTGAAAAGGGAGTTTCTTGATTTCTGCTTGAAACTTCTTACTATCTGACGTACTTCTTGACATATTGGTACTTAGATCAAGCCTCCACTACTCCTTTAACCTGCCATTTTACCATAACTTATCCTAAACATCCCTTAGTGTCCCTCTCATACCATTCCTTTTCGTCTTTCCTCACATTGTGCCTTTTCCTTTGAAGATATTCATCCCATCAACATTATCTTTAATCTTTTTATTATTTCTTAATCCTAACTTGATTGCTAACTTCATTACTTCCAAAATTCCAACTCAGTGATTTGTTCCGACCAACATATCCACCATATAGTATTATACTATAGTACTAACCTACTACTCATATTATAAAACACAGGCCATTCACCATGGATGATTCTTCATGTACCACCTTCCTAACATGACCATCAAAACATTATCGTTCCCTATTATTCTTCATAACTTTTTCCGCTAACCACCATTTGATACAAAATTGGCCCCAAAAGAAAGCTCATGGAATGAGGATTCCAACAGCACCAGAATTGCATCCATTCGACTTCGGATGATGGCGAAATCATGTCGAAAAGCTCCTACCTTCGTGCACACATCTTTCTCTCTCCTCCCTCATTTGCTGCCGCTTTAGTGGTCAAGGCTGTAACGCCCTCTCTGTAGCAACTCTATACATTCTACTGTTCCGGTGACCAGTGTTGGTCCAGATAGCTAGAATGTCTGGAAAAATATTTAAACTAAAGTAAGGAACCATAATTAACTCAAATATTAATAAGAGAAATTTAGGAAAAATTTTAGAAATAAAATACAACCAAGTTAAATGAGCCGGTGCCCTAGCGATGGGTAACCTAGTAGGAAGTTGCGGTTCTTGCAACTAGGAGCCCTAGACCAGAGGAAAAATTCATAAAATAATTTTCGGGACTCCAGAGAAGGGTCATTGAGGTTTCTATAGCATTAGAATGCCAAGGAAATACTTAGAAAAATTTTTCAATCGGTACAGACAATTTTGGTCTGTTAAGCCAAACGAAGGGCATTTAGGTCATTTTGCCTTCGAAGGTATTTTTGGCCGACTTGTCCTGTTAAGTAAACAATTATTATGACATAAAATATGAATAAATATTGCTACAAATTAAATTGAAATTGAGTAGAAAAGAAAAAAAAAGAAAATGAATTAAATAAGAAATTATGACATCACATGATGTCATTAGTGTGTGTCTCCACCCAATCACATGGTGACACATGGCTATAACTCACTTAAATTGAGTTAAATGGGTACAAATGAAAGAAAAAAAAATCAGATTTCTTTTTCCTTTCTTCCATCCGTAGCCTTCCTTCTCCCTTCCACCCAAACTTCCATGAAAGCTCCACCAAAGCTTCATAACTCACCAAATCTCACCCCAAAACCCTAAATACCCTTCACAAAAATTAACCCCCACATCAAGAGCAAGGTTTTGATTATCATAAAGTGAAGAAATTCAAAGGTTTATACAAGCCAATAAAGAGACCAAAGAGGTTAGTGCATGTTAATTACTTAATCTTGTTTATTTCTTAAAATTTAGTTTGAATATGAACAAATAATTAAGAAATTGAGATAAATAATGTGTGAAATTGAGAATGGAATTTTGGCCAGCTTTATGGTAGTGGTAGTTGATGGTTTTGATGGATTTAAAATGGCTTAGAAATGGTGTTGATGTGTAGACATAAATTTGAAATGGATTAGTATGCCTAATTGACATGTGTTGTGTGAACCTTGAATTTGAGCTAGGGTTTGGACACAAAAACTTGGATCTTGTTTATGTATTGGTGAATGAAAGTTTAAATGGTCAATTAGTGACCATTTAGCTGTGTATGATAAAGAATTGAAGTGAGTTGTAGCTTAGGATTTGAGTTTGGCTAAGCTGCCTTGTGTGACCTGCAGGTCTGGATGTGAGTCCAGCCTGTTTGGGTAGCTATAACTTAGGTTGTGTAGGTTCAATTGGTGCAAGGCCAATTGGACATGAAACTAGACACATAATGGCACAACTTTGGTATAGAAACCTTGCCCAGAAAACCAAACCAAGTTGGCCTAAAAATTGCCCTAATCCGGGTGACTTGCATTATGCCTGGGCAAAATGACTAAATGAACAGTGTTTATTCATTTGGTCATAACTCAGTGTAGAAAGGTCTAATTGACCTGAAATTTTACCATTAGAAAGCTGAGACATATACCTACAACTTTCATGAAGAACACAAATCCAAATTCTGACAATAACCTAGTCAAATTTCCAACCAAACTTAGGTTACCAAATCTGGCAGAACCAGTTTTGCCCAGAATTTTAGATTCTGTCCAATCCGGCCAGTTATGGTGTTTAGAATTACTTATCTAATCATGGGTCCTTTGACCATTCTAGTCAATAATCTTACCCACATTTGTAACATTTCTTTATTATATCTGAATCAACTGTTCAAATTTTTACTTCCACAACTCTTTTTATCTATTAATATTATATAACTTACTTCCTTTTGTACTAAACTATAACCTTTAGATATTCTAACTTTTGAGTTATAAATCCCTAAGTAGGATTTTCAAACTTATTTCCAACAAAAAAATTCTGTCCTGGCATAACTATACTAAAACAAATGTCGTTAGCAACTATTCTCGTCTTGGTGTACTATCGAGTAGTACGTAGCTCTAAACAATAATCTTAAGTCAGTACTGTAATCTGTAGCTTACAGTATAAACATCAAGAACATTGTATAGTTACTACGATACATTACAATCGATCAAATTTTCCTATATTTTATTCTTTTCGAATTTACTGATATTCTAATCTTATTCTGATTACAATATCCATTAACAATTACTAACAGTAACATCTCTGTCCTCATCTAGAGCAATTCTATTATCGCAACTTACTTTTACGTCCTCTTGCCTTATATTAAGTAGGCTCGCCAATTAGCTTTATAATTTATGGTGTGTTAGAAAATACTTTTCGCCGATAAACTCTTTCAAAACTAATTTCACTTATTATCACAATCCTTTTCTTAAAGGACTAATCACTAATGCATCAAAATTTATTCTCCTGTATAGGAATAACAAGAGAACATATAGTTCTAACACTAACATACAAGTAAGTAGTGCTGGGATCAAACAATAAATTTTTTTTTTATTAAGAACTTACCATCAGCTACATTCGAAGTTTCTGTTCTTTCTCCTTGGCGTATAGTGGACGCTCTAACTAATGAGCTACTATGTTCGGGTTGATTCACTATGTTATGGTTGTGAGGAGTACCAGCTCTATTTATATCTCGACCTCTACTGACTGTCTGTGAACTTTGGAGAGCAGATTGAGGTGCTCTAATATAATCTTTAACAAAGTGTCCAAGCTTTCCACAATTGTAGCAGGCTCCAGAGGCCTTACGACAAATACCTCCATGTAGCTTACCATAAACATGATAGAAATGGGCAGAATAGGAACTTCTGGTTATTCGACGACTAGATCTTGGTGTTCTCTGCCCTGATGATCCACCTCTGTTATACCCCTGAGCTCGAGGCTCCTCAAATTCTTTTCTCTTCCCCAAATTACTGCTCGAGCTCTGACCCATAGGTTTCCCCCTTTTCTCTATTTCACATTGCCCTTGTGGGGGTTGGGTTTGTACTTGGGCTTGGGCTGACAGATTATCAGCCATTTGTTGAAAGAAAGTGGCCATTTGCTGGGCTATTTGTACAGTAATTTGTACAGGTAAAACTGGCACAGTAGGGCCTTTGATACTTTGTGGAGCTGGGGCCTCAACTTATACTTCTTCTATCACAGATTGTTCTATTATTTCATTTTTCTCTTTCATATCTTTTCATAGGATTTTCTATTTCCTATACAACCAGCACAAGGAGATTTCCTCCTATTAGTGCATCTTTATAATGTAATGTACTATATGTATCAAACAATGACATTGAGCAGTTGTACTATGAAGAAAGAATATTCAAATTACAGGTCAAAACAGAATTTAAAAACTAGCTCTGATACTACTAAAACATGTCACACTCTACCCCTCCGTAAGGCATAACATGATCCCGTAGTATACCTAATGAATTGCCAACTTCGTCTACTGATAACCCATTAAATACACTATAAGAGATTTTAAAACTTTTCTTACTTCTTTTTACATTGGAGAGCACTTTTAATAGGTGTTAAAAGTTTTTTTTTATACTGAAGTGAAACCAAATAACAAATTTGAGTATCAATAATTTTTGTAAAAATTTTGGCAGAGTGCCATCTGTATTTTGAATAAAACAGTTTTTCAAAAACCTGAAAAAAAAAGCACTTCAGATATATAATTCCTCAATCCTAAACTCCAATAATTTGTTCAATACATTAAATTTCTCAACATTATCAACTCAGTTCAACAATCAATTTTCTAGTGTTTCAAAAAAAAAATTGAGATAAGATAAATTTATCACAATACTTTTACAGGCCAAAATAGTTTACAATTTTAGTTTACAACTGCTCAAGACCAAGTACAATATATACATACAGTACACATACATTACAACAAAAACTACAAAATATGGTATACTCAATATACCCGGTGAATTCTCAAAATGTAACACAAGCAGCCTACTCTGCTGCTCTGTCCGTCTGTCTACCTGCGGCAGCAATGAAAAAGTTATCGCTGAGTAAAATTTACTCAGTGGTGTATAATAACAATTTAAAATGCGGTATGTAAAACTTTTATTGACAATTTACAATCCAAACAATTCACAATTTTTCAAAGCTCATATAACACAAATTTGATCAAATAATTGAACAACACAGTGTTGCCAATTAATAACACAACATAGGTCATGACACAAACTTTTCCGAACATGCCGTGTGTACATCACGATAAGGTACACTCACCCCAATAATTCAAATCAATGAGGGAGGAAGCTATCTAGATAATGAGAACTCATCCACACTCACCTCAGACTGGCAAGTCAAAGAGGAAGGAATATAATCACACTCACCACATAAATGGAGGAGGAAAATAGTCACACTCACCCCATAAATGGAGGAGGAAAATAGCCACACTCACCCCATAAACGGAGAAGGAAAATAGTCACACTCACCCCATAAGGAGGAAAGTATTAATATTGTCATGCCAAGTGTGAATCAAAATAATTCCAAATCATAATATTTAAATATTTCATACAAACCACAAATCATATTTTATTTCAAAATTTCCATTTTCAAAGTAGGCAACACAATAATTTTCAAATAAGATTCCCAAAGCCAAAGCAATAAAAAATTATTCATAACTCAATTGTCCAAATAAATTTTCTGGTAAAAGCAGTGAATATAAAAAGTATTATGCACAGACACAATTTAAAACTAAAATGTTCAATTAAATTTTTAAGTAAAAAATGAGAAATCAAAATTATTGTGCTCAAACCTCTGATATATGCCTCTTAGCCCTGACTCAGTATTCCTTATGCTTCTCAATATCATTTTCAACTAAAATACACAATTTAAAGTGTTTTAGTACTCAATGAATTCGTTTCTAACAATAAAATCCAATATTTAAATTTTCTTGCTACTATTCCCTTCAATTCATTTCATTAGTCAACCTATAATGTTGACCCTTGATGCACTCTAAGTGAGTCAATTCTAATGTTAACAATATGTCACATTTTATAGCCCTTAAGTGTTGGTATATGTTACCAAGTTCATTTCCAAGTGTATTGCATTTTATTACAATTTACC
The DNA here is from genome assembly GCF_030052815.1 of Hevea brasiliensis. NCBI lineage: Eukaryota > Viridiplantae > Streptophyta > Magnoliopsida > Malpighiales > Euphorbiaceae > Hevea > Hevea brasiliensis. The sequence goes on from NC_079503.1 coordinate 22,531,374, forward strand.
GGATTTCAGTATACTATTTTGACCTAGCCGGACAACCTAGTTCCCTTGATTTTCGGGTTTCGGTCCAAACCACAAACTTGTAGGTCTATGTCTTATTGCACGAGGGGAAAAATTTCAGGTCATTCTGAGTTGTGTAGACCAAGATATGGTCAATTTACTAATGCTAGACAGAATGCACTAAAATGGTAGGCTTAAGTCATTTTTAGGTCACTTTTGGTTCGGCCAGTTTTGGTACCTGAACTTGTGCAAGCTATTTGGCTTGGTTCTGGCCATTTCTGGGCTTTGGTGTCTTCATAAGAATTGTAGATTTATGTCTAAACTATTCATGGTAAAAATTTCAGGTCATTTGGACCTGTTTTGAGTAAGTTATGATCAAAAAACTAACTGCTGCCCAAATGGTCAATTTCCAGGCTTTCAAGTCACTAATCCGGATTTGGTCATTTTTTAGGTCAGTTTCTAGGCAGAATTTTGGCAACATTTCTACATGAAAGTTGGCCTATTTGGGGTCTAGTTTCATCCCCCATTGGCCTCATACTAATTGGGTTCACAGTTTTGCATTTATGACTTAATTTAGGTGCTGCCAACATACACAACCTGCACAAGATAATTACACTTCCAATTTAACATTCCTCTTCCTCCTCATGACTTCATTATTTATTCATAGCACTTTTACAAATACTAAACACAATTCCAGCAAGCATATTGGGCAGAACACTCAAGTGCTCAATGCACACAATTCACAATTAAAGTCCAACATTCACATCCACCCAAATTTAATGTATATCAACACTTATTTTACACATACACTTCCATGGCAATTATACAAACTGCCCACAATTCAACACCATCATAATTCATTAATAAACTTCATATTCACACACACAAATTCATGATATTATAGGCTGCTAAACGTGGCAGTTTGCCAAAGTATCAAGGTCCCATTTCAAACCCTTAATTCAAGCACTAACATGCACATACTTGGACATTAACCTACTACCACTTCTATTTGAGTTAATCAACCTTAATTCCCATCAAATACATATAAGAATAAGTCACTAACCATGCATTTTCATGACTGCCAAAACTAAGGTTCACCAATACTCATCATTTCCTCAATTTTTCTTAGCAATTCAACTTACCCAAAGGTCAACACATGGATTAGTGAAGGTAAATGGAAAGATTAAGCACTAACCTCAACTTAAGCTTCACAAATCAATAGAATTTCCTCTCTTTTTTGCTGCCCACATACTGCCCATAGTGTGAAGACCACTTTTAATGAAGGAAGTTTGAAGAAATATGGCTTGAATCATGGTAGATTTGAGCTTATGCATGAATAGCCATGGAGGAAGCTTGGAAGAACATTTGGCCATGGAAGAACTTGAGAAAGCAATGCGGCAAAGTGAAAAAAATGAGGAATAAAGTGAATTTGCATGCTGTTCACTTGGTTTTATATGTCCACTAATCCCACTTAGTGGAGCACTAACCATAAATTAATGATTTAATTAGTTAAAGTTCCATAATTTGCACATTTGCCTCATTTCTTTCACTACTTAAATAATGTACCACATTTTTACTTTTCATGACATTTTCGAAGTGTAATACCACTTATTTTTAATGGAAATTGAGGTCAAAAGTCAACTCTAGGTGTCAAATGACCACAATGCCCCATTCGTGTTGTATTCTCGATTTTTCGATAACACCGAGTTTTGTCGTTTTCTCGATTTCTCGTTTTTCTTTGTACTAATTAATTAATTTTTCTTTGATATTTCTAATGACATTTTTACTTCAATAAGTCTTTAATTATGTCTCAAAATTAAATTCTGAGGGTTCCCTGCAGTCTAGGGGTCGGCTATTGCCTGCGCCGTAACTTCCCCGTGCAGTCACCCATCGCTGCGGTACTGGCTCATTTAACTTAGTTTCATTTCATTGCTATTATTTTTCCTTTGTTTTTCTTATATTTTCTTTTCTTGTATTTAATTATTTTATGTCTCCTCACTAACAATTAAATGTAGTTCTAGGCATCCTAGCTGTCCGGACCGACACTGGTCACCGAAACAATAGAACGCACTACCGAACATAGGGGTGCTACATGAGGTCACAGATCTGCCTCGAGTCAGAGTCACTTCTCATCTATAGTGCATCAGTGGTAGGACCTTTAGGTCCCTTTTGAAATTATGTTTTTGCATTTTGTAATAGGTAGTAGTTTGTGATTTGTAAATTATGAACTCATGTAAATAGTAAATTTATATTATCATATGTTGATGTACATGTTTTGAAGAATTTTGTTAATTAATATAATTTGAGAATATCTTCATGAAATTTTAGTTGATTTTGAATTTGAATGAAATTGTGGATTAATGTTGAGAACTTGAAATGATTGCTAATGTTGAGACCATGTTGATGGTTATTGGAGTTTGAGAATGATTGGAAATGATTATTGGAAGTGTTTTTCACAGGTTCCGAAGAACTGTTTTCTCCATTTTTAGCCGGAACCTTCCGAATTTTCTATAAAATTTGCGGAACTTCAAAAAAATTTATGATTTCAATAAATGACTGAAATAAATTACATTTCACAAATTGTACTTCATAACTATAAAAAATAATAATAAATTACTAAGAATAAAAATGATTGAATTAAAATAGGGTGTTCCGATACACTGTGTGGCATATCTTGCTCGGTTACACTGTAGACGGGTAAGGGGTGTCACACTGGCCGTCATTCATGGCCTCATGGTCATCACCGGAAGAAGTGCCCTGGCTTACCGGAGAAGAAGGAAAGAGAGAGGGAGAAGTGAGAGATAGGAGAGAGAAAGAAGATGAAGGGAAGGCGGGGGGAGGGGGGGCTAGTCAAAACCTGCAACCATCACGTGAACATCTTTTCAAACTTTTTTTTTATATTAAATTTAAAAGATCCAAAACTTTAAAGTAATATAAAATAAAATACTTTAAAACAATTATAATAAACATCTTTGTTAAATAAAAGTTTAAGCAAAATTTAATTAACCATCTTCATATGATATAATCATAAATTTTCTTCTTTGAAATATTTACAATATGAATAAAATAATTAATCTTTATTCAATATAATTAATCTTATCTAATAATTAAATTAAGATTTAAAATTTAATTTAATTTAAAAATAATATTTTTATTTTTTATTATTTTTTTATTTTTACAAAAATTTGGGTTATTATATTTTCAGTGGAAAAGCAAGCTATGGCGAACTCGAAAATGAGAAACAAAGTTAGGAGGAAGACGAGCAGAAAATGGAAAAATATCTCATCTTTATACTAATATAGCAGAAGCAATAAATACAAAAAGAAAAAAACCCTCGAAATGCTAAATGAGATGCTTGGAGTGCTGCGTTGCCATGATTGTTACTCGAATCTCCAAAGACCAAATCAAATCATGTCCTTTCATCTCTCACCATTCAATTAATGCCACCTAAGCAATAGGTGCGACAAATGCTCATCACGAGATAAGAATTTCTATTAGAGGATGGTAAAGGGTAAAAGACTTGGATATCTAAAGGGAGACTAATGATATTACAACCATTAAAATAGTACTAAGAAGAGAATAACGGATAACCGAATAACAAGTAATGGACAATCCGTAGCAAATATCCATAGGATACTCGGACACTTGGGCAAAAAGTTACTCACCCAACCATACTCATGATACTCGGATCACTTTACAAGGATAAGGATCCCGAGATATCCACTATAATTAGAGTTCCATCCACATGAGAATTCAACTATCAAAGTAGACTCCTAGTCTTACTCAATCACAGATTCCTAATCCTAATAAGAACCTACATTGAAACCTATATTACGGCCATCAGGCATGTATGTTATTTAGTTTTTAACCTATCCTATCACAGCCCAATTCTTATTACTGATTTAAGCATTGGAATGGTGGCTAACAAACCCAAGTAGTGTTCACTTTATCTTGCAAATTCAATATCCAAAATCCAGCATCCAACGCCTATAAAAGAGGAGAACAACATCACTTACTTATAAAATGTTTTAAGAACTGAAATGTTATCTACACTGTAGCTTTCAATGTAACGACGACTTTCAATTCTTTGCACATTGCCTTATGGATGTTTGAAAGAATAACCCACTTGTAGATTTCATAATTTTTAATAAAAGAAAACATTAATTAATTGAAAATGTGATATGTTTATACCTCATTATGCATACTCGTCATGAATCTCTCTAGTACTTGTTGACTCCTTTTCAAGATAAGTGTTTGTCCAGACATAAATTCTTTTGAGAACAGGTTCGTTTTAAAATATTGTCATTTGTGAAGCCTTATATAACTCCAAAACAAACTTTATATTATTCGCAAAATTTAAGATATTCTCTTGTTTGTCAAAATTCACCGAAGCATCTATATCAAGAAATATAGATATTCAAGTGGTAAGCTAAGTACTAACTCTCAAACCCCTCAAATTCACGGATGGAAAAATTTTAACTGAAGAGATTTCATATCCATTCATCCGTAGGAGCCGAAATCCCACGGTGAAACATGCAGAATCTAAAAATATTTCTTCACTGCCTTGCATCTAGATTTGTTCGCTAACCCAATTAATCATTTCGATTCCCAATTACTATAGAGTTTCAGTGGAGAATCACCTGTATGTGTCACCTAGAGCGGTTGCTATAAGTTCAGTGAAATGCCTATCAATTATTAGCTTTGCCAAACTGTTGATCATATATAGACGGGGATAGATATCTAATGGACAAATGGTAGGAATTGAGAAAAGCAAAATTTTAACTCAATATATACCAAGGACTTGAGGTTAACGGTATATTATTAAATATTATTTATATACACGAGGAGGAATAGCTAAAACTGAAGCCCAGTTCCGATGGTGTGTCTAGCTATTCATGTGTATGGTGTAGGCTTGAATCCTCTCATTCGCAAGTTCTTTTTTTTTTTTTTTTTTTCTGATCTAATCAAATCGTTTAAACTTGGTCAGGTTTTATTTTTGAGATAAGCATTTAAACCTGACCGGATTGATTGGATTAATATCGAGTTTTTATAATGTTGGATTTATTATTTAAATCAAATCAATTATTAATTTAATTTCATACGGATTGGATTGGCCAGTCCGATTCAATTCTAATAACAATGTATACTACATAAGGAAATTTCTGGATTCATATCATGGTGTATCAGTAACTTTTTTCCATCACACAAAACCTCAAATGTATCAATCTGAAAAATGCCACAACTTATATTAAAAATAAAACTATGTATCATCACCTGCATTGTCTAATTTTTTTCACGAGGACAGGTAATCTAAACATTGTCCATCATGAAGATGAATGTGGGCAGCTGCAGTTGCGGATGGTGAATTGAAGAGCGAGCCATTACTTCTTTTGATATTTCATTAGCTCTTGCCAATTCTTTAATCGGGTCATCAAACCCTCTGCAACGTATGCAAGATAGTATGTCTCTCCATGGAAACTGCACCTGGAGGAACTTAGTATCAATATATATCACCAAGTCATTAATTATACATAAAGTTTGAATAATAATAAAAAATTCAAAATTATATATGGATATATTATGCATTTTAATTTCCAAATCTCTCTTGAGAAGTATTTCCTCAATTGAAGAGTTGTTGAAAGGAAGATTCAAGCCCATGTCTCTGGCATGCCCCATCGGGCCTAGAATATTATATGAAATCCAAGTGAAGAACGTTGATGCTTGTCAGTGGCGGCCCAAATGTTAGAGGCGATGAAGTCTAGACCTTTGTGCACAACTTGGTCACCAACATCCTATTTGTGTGGAGCTAGTAGACAGGCCAATGTGGAAGAGATTGAGTCTTTAATTACGGGGGATGAGTAGGACCATCAGGATGGGCAGTGTGGGAAAAGAGGCTGCTTGGCACTATTCTGGAGGATTCCATCGCAGCCCATGTAGTGTCATATGAGGAAACTGGTAACTCAACCTCTTCTTTCTTCAACACATCTCTGATTTTTCTAAGTGAATTTTTTGCATTCTGTAACATCAATGTGGAACGTGTCCATCTTAATTAGTTGTTAATATAGATTAAAAGTTATAACAAAGAGAGAGAGTGCTTACGACAACATTATGCAGCTAAGGAAAACCCTGTTAAACCATAATGTTATATTAATTTAACTAAAAGTTTCTTTTAGGCTAATATTAATTTAATTCGTTTTCAATTTATATTATTTAAAATGGTTTAAGGAAAATTTTAAAGCATAATGTTATATTAATTTAATTTTTATTTAGTATGATTTAATAAAAATTGTCTGTTAAATCATAACATTATATTAGTTTTAATTAATTTTTATCTTTTATTAATTGAAATAATTTAAGGAAAACATTCCGTTAAACTAAAATGGTTAATTTTTAAATTTAATATTTTTATTTTTATTTTTCGGAAAGGTCTATGTAAAACTTTTCGTCATAATATTAATTTTAATTTTATTATTTAATATGATTTACGCTAACTTTACGCTAAATGATAATAATATATCAATTTTAATTTATTTTTATTATTAATCAATTTATAATCTATATAAATTCAATTTCTACATTAGACTTTAATCACTAACGAATTATTATTTAATTAAGAGATTTTTGGTTTAATTGTGGATGCCAATGGACATTTAAACAGCTAAACAAAAGTGTTTGATAAACTCAAAACTAATAGCTGATTGATAGCTGATAGAATATCAATAAGGTGTCGTTAGGAACAACTCTAATTGTAAAGTTGTTCATGAACTATGTGCTTTTTTTTTTTCACAAAAATACTTGCAAATGCGAATAAAAAAGAAATGCTACCACACTTGATATGACTTTTTTTATCATTTATTGCACCATATATGTGGACACATACCAAAAAGAAGAATTTTTTTTTGCTTAAACTAGGTCTATCATGAACCCAAAATATAAAATATTTAGTGTAACCCATTTATTAAATACATGAGTCTTATATGATTGTATCTTGAATCTACAATGGACTGAGTCTAGGCAAGAATTTCTCCAAAAAAGAAATACCTACCTTTCTGCTTGTTATTATTTCACATGGCTAGTATTTTCACCATCAGTCTTATGTGAATCCACACTGAATTAAGCATTAGATATGAAGCATGATGTAAATTATGTAGCTTGATAACATAAGCATCAAAATTTGTTATCCAGCTGGCAATAGCTCATTGTTAGTTCAAGTAGTTTCTAGAATAGTTTTAGTCTTGTACATAAACGCTGGCAATCTATTATTTTCAGGTGTGCAAATGTAGAAAGCATTTTCTACAAATCATTTTTTATTCTCTGTTTACCCCTGTTTCATGGTATCAGAGCTCCGATCCTTGTGACCTGTCAAAGTCTGTTAGATCTGAGAGTGAGCAGTTACTAAACTTGACCAATGGAAGAAGATGCGCAATCTGGTGTGCAGACTAATGGAAATCATGGAAATCTCACTGGAGATCCATATATTCTTCAAAACTCTGATCATCCAGGTATGACTCTCATAAGCGTTCCTTTAACTGGACTAAATTATCTCTAATGGAGTCAATCAACAGTGGTCGCACTTAGAGCCAAAGATAAACTTGGTTTTCATCAATGGCAAATGTCCTAAACCTGATGTTAATTTTTAACTTTTGAAAAGTGGCAGTGAGTTGATAGTATGGTATTAGCATGGCTTCTGAATTCCATCGCTAAGGATATTGTTGATGCATTTTTGTATGCTACAACTGCTCATGAACTTTGGAAAAAACTAAAATAGCAATTTGGAGAAAGTAATGGTCCGTTATTGTATCAAATCAAGAGAGATATATGTTCTCTAAGTCAGGGGAATCAATTGATGATGCTTTATTTTACAAAAATGAAAAAACTATGGGATGAACTTTCATGTTTGAGAAATTATCCAGTGTGTACTTGTGGAGTAGCTAAGGCTGTTGCTGATATTAAAGATGAAGATCGTCTGATTTAGTTTCTTATGGGGCTTAATGATAGTCATGAACATGTTCTCTGCCCAATGTGAATAAAGCATATTTGATGATTAATCGTATTGAGAAAAATCGTGATGTATTGGCCATTTCTGATCCATTAGATAGCGTTGGTGTATTGCTAGTTAAAGATTATGGTTATAAGAATGATGGTACAGTTAGCATCAATAGGAATCAATCATTCACGGGAAGCAAAAAACGTGATGGTTGAAAGGAAGATAAATTTTGTCATTATTGCAAAGCACAAAGACATACACGTGATACATGTTTTAAGCTTCATGGTTACCTAGATTGGTATAAGGAGTTGAGGCAGAAATGTGCTAATTCACAACCACGAGCTTATGTGGCACAAGCACTTGAAACACCTATGGATGTTGATGTTCTTGATCTGTCAACTTCCATTACAGCTGAACCTAATGCCAACATATCCAGTATTATTCAACAAGAATTGGCTAAATACATGAAAGGGAAGATGATTATGGATTCTTCTACTGCTACTAATTTCTCCAATTTCGCAGGTAATGAACCAACTAAGTGTCTTCTTAGCGACAATGGTAAGTCTTTTGGTACCTAGATAGTTGATATAGGGGCAACAAGCCATATTTGTTTTGATATTTCTTTATTTTCACATACCTATTCCCCAAACTTCTCTTCACTCGTATATCTTCTCAATGGCACTAAACAGGTTATTGAAAAAATTGGTAATGTTACTTTGCATCCTACCCTCATTTTAAGAGATGTTTTACATGTTCCTTCTTTTCAATATAACCTTCTATCTGTTAGCAAAATTTTACAAACAACTAATACTTTAGTTTTTTTTTTCTTCCCTTCTCATTGTACATTGTAGGACCGTTTGACTAACAGGATTATAGCTATTGGCAAAGAGCAAGCTGGCCTTTACAAACTTGATCATTCTTCTTTCACATATGAGTCTTTAGTACCTGATTCCAATAATGAATGTAATAAAGTTCAGTCTGTTACCACTCCATGTCCTGCTTGGCATGAACGTCTTGGTTATGTTTCTCATTCTACATTGCTTAAAGTTTCGGGTATTGAAGTTTCTAGTTTCAGTAATCAACCATGTGAAATTTGTCCATTGTCAAAAAACAACGTTTGTCATTTCTCTTAGTACCATTTCTAGCAACTCTATTTTTGAGCTGATTCATGTAGATCTATGGGGACCATACCAAGTGCTTTCAATTTCAGGAGCTAAATACATCTTAACAATCGTTGATGATTTCAGCCGCACAACTTGGACCTATCTTTTACATGATAAAGTACAAGTTTTTTCTCACCTTGTTATCTTTTTTAATTTAACAGAAAATCAATTCCATAAACGAGTCAAATACATTTGCACAGATAATGGCACTGAATTTGCCAATCACAATTGTCAAACCTTGTTTCACTCTCATGGAATCATTCATCAACTTACCTGTCCTTACACTCCTTAACAAAATGGGGTGGTGGAATGCAAGCACAAACACTTGCTTCAGGTCGCTTGTGCTCTTTTATTTCAATACCATTTACCTAAGACTTTTTGGGGTGAAGCTATTCTTACTGTTGTTTACTTAATAAATTGTATTCCTTCTTCGATTCTTCAATGGAAATCTCCTTTTGAAATGTTACATAATCGACCACCTGAGTATCATTACCTTCATGTTTTTGGTTTCCTGTGCTTCGCCACTAATACTAAACCTCACAAAAATAAACTTGATCCTAGGGCAATCAAATGTTTATTTGTTGGATATGCGTCTGGTCATAAAGCATACAAAGTTTATGATCTTTATTCTCACCATATTTTTGTTTCTAGGGACTTTTTTTCACGAGTTAATTTTTCCATTCCAGTCACGTCCTATCTGTGTTCCCTCTTCTGTACGATTACCCCTTGTTCCCATTACTGCATCTACTCCTTTTGAGTCTTCACCTGTTGTCTCTTCTCCCCCCATTCAACCCGAACTTATTGGTTTTAATTCATCACATATTATTTCTCCTGTTGCTCAACTTTGCTATAACACTAGAGTTAGCTTTTGTCCCACATGGCTCCAAGATTTTGTTGCCCAAATTTTTATCAATGCTCCATTGTCTGTAGCTATATTCAATAATAACTCTGGTCCTACAGGTGCAGTTTTTCCCTTTAATCATTATCTTTCTGCCCCTTCTTTTAACCCTTCATATGTGGCTTTTATGTCCAATATATTGGCCACTAAGGAACCATGCTCTTACCATCAAGCTAAGGATGATCCAAGGTGGGTTCATGTTATGAATTAAGAATTGGAAGCCCTTGAGCACAATCAAACTTGGCAGCTTACTGCTCTTCCTATGGGCAAGAAACCTATTGCCTCCAAATGGGTTTATCGTGTGAAATATAAGCAAGATGGTTCTGTTGATTGCTTTAAAGCAAGACTTATTGCTCAAGGGTCTAACCAAGTTGTTGGCATAGATTATGTTGAAAGTTTTTCACCAGTGGCTAAGGTGGTTACCATCCGAATGTTTCTTACTATTGCTTCTACTAAGAATTGGCCCATTCACCAAATTGATATAAACAACGCTTATCTACATGGGTTTATCGATGAGGACTTGTACATGCTTCCTCCAGAAGGATATACTAAAGCTAAGGATGGGCAGGTTCGTAAACTCATCAAGTCTCTCTATGGCTTGAAGCAAGCCGGACGTGAGTGGAACAAACAATTCACTAGCAAGTTGAAAGACTATGGTTTTATTAAATCTCCATTTGATCATTGTCTTTTTACTAAACATGTTAAGGATAATTTTCAGGCACTACTAGAATATGTAGATGACATCCTTATCACTGGTACTTCTGAATCTTCAATCATTGCTACTAAACACTTCCTTGATTCTGAGTTCACTATAAAAGATCTTGGGTATGCCAAATATTTTCTTGGTATTAAGCTTGTTCGTTCACCTGATGGATTATTTCTGAGTCAGCGCAAGTATATTCTTGACATGCTTGAGGATGTTGGTCTCTCACATGTCAAACCTGTTCCATTCCCTACGGCGAAGGGTCTTCAGCTCATAAATGATTCTGGTGATTTGTTACCTGAGCCAGAGCAGTATCGTTGAATTGTTGGCAAGCTTTTTTAGTTAAGTTTGACTCATCCCGATATTACTTATCCCATGCAACAGCTAAGCCAATTTTTATAAATGCCATGACTTCCTCATTGGAATGTTGTGGTTTTTTCCTGCTTAATCTTCTTTCCAACTTACAGCATATTGTGATGCTTGGCTAGCACAGCGTACGAGCTCAAATGGATCTCATTTCTACTTGAAGGAGTGGAAGCATGAAAATTATTAGATTAGAACATTGAATTCAAAATTTTCTTCTAAGGTCTCATGCATCATGCCACATTCATTATGTACCTAATTGATTTCAATGTTCAATTACATATTAAAACACTTTTAATATGTATTAGGATCTACATTTGCCATTTAAGATTTTTGAATTAACAAATTAATTCATTAGAACCCTAGATTAAAAGAATAATATGTGCATTAATCTTTTAATGCACTATAGATATGATTGGTACCTTTGGGAAGCACCTAGGACCCCAATTGTTGTCCCTTTAGCTTGTCCACACCAAGATCACCAATGGGTAGCCCCTAAACTAGATTCTCAAGCCTTGCCAACCAATTGAAATTTAGGTTTTTGCCTTTAGAGAGGTTGTAGATGTATATAGGACACTAGAAACAATTTCTAGCAATTTTAATTTAAAGAAACTTGGATCATTCTCTTTGAATTGATGGGAGAAGATGAAGAGAGGAGGGTGAGCTATGGGTGGCGGCACACTTGAGAGAAAATAAGAAGAGTGGCTGATTTTTTATTTTCTCATAACATCACTTTATATAATTAAGTCATCACTTAAAAACCCTTGCCATATGTCATCACCTGATTGCATCTTAATTTTAATTGACCTAATCATATTAACCCAAGTGTCAAAGATAGACTTAATCTTGACTTTGATCATCTTGCATGATAGGAAGACAAATGACAAACCATGATGCCATGTGTCACCATCTCATGGTACCATATGTCACCCTGTGAAATGACCAAATTACCCTTGTATTGTAATTTTGAGTTCTCAACCCAAAATAATTATTTCTCCCCTTTTAATCAATTTATATCAAATATAAATTAATTAATTAATCTCCATTTATTAATTTCTCACAATTAAATTCATATTTAAACACTTTAAATATAAATTTAACTTATACTATACATCCAATAACCTAGATTTGGTTTCAAGCCATGCTAGGGACTTTGCAATCTTATTGTAAATCTAACTTATTTAATTAATCAATTAAACTCTTTAATTAATCAATTAAATCACATTTAACTTGGTGATTGCTTGTGTATGTGCGTGACTCACTAGGCTCATCACTAATTGGCAACGAGATATGATATTAACTCTTAATATCATCAGAACTCTTTCTTACCATAAATGACTTCTCAAAATTATTTTAGGCACCTCATAGACTATGGTTAACATCTAGCATAGCATGCCATGGTCACCCAATTAGTAGTAAGGAATACCTTAAATGAACCTATAATCGTATGTTACCATACACTGGAATCTCTCTGTTACAAAATCCCAATTCGAGCTGGAGTCATGGTTTACGTCAAACTCCATTTGCTATGAATATTATGTTCTCTTTTAATTCCAATTCTTGATTAAAAAGATTTTCTCATCAAAAACTCTTTTCTGATTAAATCTGTCTGTCTTGGCCATGAACTTGAAACATCAAGAACAATTAAATGAACATAGGATTTTATCCCTATTTACTTAGGGTAACAGATTCCATCTTGATCAACACTTACCTCCATATATAACTAGTAGGAGCCAACACATGCCCATATACCTATACACAGTATAAGTATGAAAGCAGTATCAAACTCAAACCACCTATATACAAGATAACTGTGTTATCTCAGGTCTAAAGATTATATGCACTGATATGATTTATGACAATGCATTGATAAGAGTAAACTCCACGTGCTTGTCATAAGTGTCATTGGTTCGGCTTACTTTTCATGCATAAGTACCTATCATGTTTGTTATATGGCATGAGACTCACCATTCCATCTTATTTACATTTCATATAAATAACTTGGGAACAAACATGATTACAATTTTTTTGGATAAGTCATGTCCTTGTTGTGAAGTATCCTCGATTGTGAACCAACTTATGATACTTTGTGCTAGAAATACTGTCATTCATATTCTTAACAACTTAAGAATAGAATTTCTAACAAAATATCAATGGACCTTTTCTATTACACATAAATATATTATGTAAATGGAAAAGTGAAATTACCTTTTATTAATAAAACATGTACAAGATATATACTAAATGATATGCTCTAAGGCATACTACTAATAATCTCCAACTAGCACTAGAGCCATTCCTTATAATATCTTAGACCCATCTTCTCAAGATGTCGATATAACTGAGCTTGTGACATAGGCTTCGTGAATGGATCCGATGGATTTTCAGTTGATGCTATTTTTTCAATGGCTACATCACCTCGCCCAACTATCTCTTTAATAATGTGGTAGCGCCTTTCTATGTGTTTGGATTTTTTATGAGACTGGGATTCCTTATATCCAAACAACCTCTTTTGCAGCATCTAATGCAGCAATGTACTCGGCCTCTGTAGTGGAATCAGCAATCATACTTTGTTTGGAACTCTTTCAACAGACTGCACCTCCATTACTAATGGACACAAAACCAGAGGTTGACTTTCTATCATCGATATCTGATTGGAAATCAGAATCAGTATAACCATCCAATTGCAAGTTACCACTTCCATAAATCAAGAATAAATCCTTAGTTCTTGTCAAGTACTTAAAGATATTCTTAACAGCTATCCAGTGTTCCAAACCTGAATTGGATTGAAACCTGCTAGTCAAACTAACAGCATGTGTAATATCCAGCCTAGTACACATCATTGCATACATCAAACTTCTAATAGCCGAAGCATATGGAATCCTGGCCATTTTATCTCTTTTTTCAGGTGTCTTTGGTGACATCTCTTTAGAAAGATGGATACCATGTCTCACTGATAATAATCCTCTCTTGGAATCAAGCATGTTAAATCTCTTTAACACCTTTTCCAAGTATAGACTTCGGGATAAACCAATTATTCTTTTTGCTCTATCTCTATAAATGCGAATCCCAAGAATATAGGTTGTCTCCCCTAAGTCTTTCATGGCGAATGTATTTAACAACCATACCTTTATAGCTGTCAACATATCTTTGTCATTACCCATCAATAAAATGACATCCACATATAAGACAAGGAATGTGATAGCACTATCACTAACCTTCTTATATACACATGGCTCATCCTCATTTTTGATAAAACCAAATGACTTAATGGCTTCATCAAAATGGATGTTCCAATTCCTCGAAGCTTGTTTCAACTCATAAATGGATCGCTTTAGCTTGCATACTTTGGAACCATCTTGGGATTCAAAACCCCTAGGTTGTTCCATGAAAATGTTTTCTTCAATGTGTCCATTGAGAAAAGCTGTTTTGACATCCATCTGCCAAATCTCATAATCATAGTATGCAGCTATTGCTAATAGAATCCTAATTAATTTAAGCATGGCAACAGGCGAGAAAGTCTCTTCATAGTCGATTCTTTGCCTTTGGCGAAACCCTTTCGCTACTAGCCTTGCTTTATATGTCTTTAACTTTCTATCAAAACTAATTTTCTTCTTGAAAACCCATTTATTCCCTATAGGTACAATACCTTCAGGTGGGTCAACAAGATCCCAAACTTGATTCTTATACATGGAATCAATTTCAGATTTTATAGCATCAATCCATTTTGAAGAGTCTATATCTGATATAGCTTCTTCATAGGTAAGTAGATCATTTCTATGATCTACTTCTTCATGAGTAAATAACTCTTATTCATCTTCATGAAGAAAACTTTATCTCACTAGTGAATGAGATATCCTGGTTGATCCGCAAGGAATAGATGTAGGTTGACTAGATGGATCTATATCCATATGATCCGTTGGTTGGTTAGAATTCTCCAATTCTAACTCTATTTGCCTTCCTTTACCTCCTTCTTGAACAAACTGTTATTCAAGAAATGTGGTATCTCTACTTACCACAACCTTTTGTGATGTAGGCAAATAAAAATAATATCCAAAACTCTCTTTTGGATATCCAACAAATCGACCCTTTTCTGATCTAGTTTTCAATTTATCAGTATTCAGCTTTTTTGATATAAGCTGGACAACCCCAAATCTTAACATGCTTAAGACTTGATTTTCTTCCGTGCCATATCTCATAAGGTGTGGAAGATACTGATTTTGATGGAATCCTATTCAGAATATGCAAAGTTGATTCTAATGCAAATCTCCAAAAGAAGATTGGCATATCAGTATAGTTCATCATACAACGTACCATATCTAATAAGGTGCGATTTCTCCATTCAGATGCACCATTCAGCTGTGGCATTCCTGGGGGAGTGAGCTGGGAAACAATGCCATGCTTTTTCAAGTATTCATCGAATTCAATACTCAAGTATTCACCTCCACGATCTAATCGAAGAGCTTTAATACTTTTTCCTGTTTGATTTTCTACCTCAAATTTAAATTCCTTGAACTTTTCAAAGGATTCATGTTTGTATTTCATCAAATACAAATACCCAAACCTTGATTTATCATCAGTAAAGATAATAAAGTAATGAAAACCGCCTCTAGCCATTTCTTTAAATGGACTACATACATCACTATGTATTAGCTCCAAAATATTTTTAGCTCCTAGTCCTTGTCCAACAAAGGGTGATCTAGTCATTTTGCCTTGATGGCATGATTCACAAGTTGGAGTAGGTTCAGAACCCAAAGAGGATAAAATCTCCATTTTCTCCAGTTTTGCAATCCTATCTTTTGCAACATGACCTAACCTAAAGTGCCAAATATATTTTGAGCTTGAGTTAATTTTCATTATGGCATTGCATTCATTTAGATCGCTATACTCTGGGCAGTTCCTTTTCCAGTGTCCATCATTCTAGTAATGGAAACACTTTCCTTTGCCTCCATCAGCTTTGGTCTTCCCTTTCTATTTGGCTATCTTCTTGGAAGGTCCTGGAACATGAGGTTTCTTTTTCTTATTACTCTTCTTTTTGTTGGACTTTCCAGTAAAAGAAGATGCAATCAAAGCTACATCTTTTCCTTTATTGCCCGGCATATTCTTTTGGGCAATAACCAACATGTTAAGTAAACCAGCCAAGGTGTATTCCTGCTTAGTCATATGGAACACAAAATTCCCAAATGACTCAAGTAGGGACTAAAGGATCAAATCAGTTTGCAGTTGGAAATCCATGTTAGAGTCAAGATGTTCCAGCTGCTCAATAAGCTGAATCATCTTGTGGACATGATCCCTAATATTCTGTCCCTCAGACATCCTCATTCAAAATAGCTGCCTAGATATCTCATACCTGGCATTCCTGCTATGCTTACCATACAACTCTTGTAGGTGAAGGAGGATCTCACTTGCACTTTGCATGTTCTCATGTTGCTTCTATAACTCATTGCTCATAGAAGCAAGCATGTAACACTTGGCTCTCATATCATGCACCTTCCACTTGTCCAAAGTTTCATGTTTCTCTTGAGTGGCCTTTGGAGGTAAGGGACTAGGAACATTTGAGTCTAGAACATATCCTATATGTTCAAGGTTTAGGACAACTTTCAAATTTCTAAGCCAATCAGAAATATTAGGTCCTATCAACCTATTGTGATCAAGTATGCTCGCATGGATATTGGATGGTGGTGCTTGTTATGTGCTCATTATTATCAGAAGAATAATTGCAGAAAATAACTAGATTAATTAGTAAATGTATCATATAATTAACTAAAATGATTATGGTCTTTTAATCATATTGGTCCTCCCACTAACTTAGCGAATCCTACACTTCCACAGTAGGAAACGAAAACCCTAGTTGAATGGATTTCTAGTGGGTGATTGAATTCTTATAATCTTATTGATCATCCTCAGGCACATCCATTATTGGAATTACAATAAACTATAAGTGAGCAACTCTTTGCCCATCACATCTCATGTGAGGTTCAATCCTTTATCTAGCCCCTAATGCTCAAAATCTCAGGCACATCCATTATTGACTTATCTTGCATTAGTTAAGTTGATCCCATTGAGCCAGTAAACATGTAAATAATTTTAATGTCCTCAGGCACATCCATTATTGGCCACCAAACCATTTACATATTTACAATATCTCATGCTTAATAATTATTCTTAAGAAAACCTCTTAAATTAATTGCATCATATGCAAGTTATTTAAAATTTTTTAAAATAATTGCCTCAATGGAGGGCCCATGATATAATTACTTTAATTATAACATTTCTAACTTAATAATTTGTTTGGAAGATTTTGTGGTCGGTTTAATTACTATTATGGTCTCACTTTGAACATTATCCAATTAGCATGCATATATCATATACTTGTATACATTCTCATACATCTCATGCATACATGGATAAACAATAAATATGGTATGATCATGGACTTTCTAAGGGATTCAATTCTGAGCCACCAAGAATTGAATCAGGACATTCCTAGGTGCATTTCATTCATTCATTTTACAAGAGTTGCTGAAGGAGTACCTAATCAATACTTGATCTTGAATTCCTCCCACTGGTCCCACCAATGTTTTTGACCTCTTTGATCTTCTTGCAATCCATTACATTGTAATTCTTGGCGTATCAAGGCGAATTTACAAGAATATGGACTTTAAAGTCCTCAAATAAATGAAATTACAACCCAAAAATATTACAACCTTTATAATACATACCACTAAAATAAATTAACTAATTTACAACCCAAAGAAAAATAAAAGAAATAAATCCAATCACATTGGTCTTTTATTGTCCATGATCATCCATCATGCATATTACCATTTAATAATTAAATAAAACATACGTACTAAAATTAAATTGAATATCTCATATTCAACTAAAAAATTCAGATTTGAATCTCATTTAACCAAATTTAAAAATTCATATTTGAATCTTACTCAAAACAAATTTAAAAGTTCAGATTTGAATCTCATTTAACCAAATTTAAAAATTTAGATTTGAATCTTATTCAAACCAAATTTAAAGATTCAGATTTGAATCCCATTCAACCAAATTTAAAAATTCAGATTTGAATCAAAATTTAATTGTGTAATTAAAACTCCTAATTAAACATTTTGATTAGTCATGGGATGGGCCTTAGATCATACATCAATTGCACATTCAAAGCCCATATACCTTGTGCACCATGGAGCACAAACATGATGCCGCCACACTCTTCTATGCAACCAGCAATGAATCAATCAACTTTTGATCAAATCACACAATTAAATCAGATATTAAACAATTTAAATGGAAAATATAGTGGCTTTGATGCCAATTGAAGGAGCAGAAGCATGAAAATTATTAGATTAGAACATTGAATTCAAAAATTTCTTCTAGGGTCTCATGCATTATGTCACATTCATTATGTACCTAATTGATTTCAATGTTCAATTGCATATTAAAACACTTTTAATATGTATTAAGATCTACATTTGCCATTTAAGATTTTTGAATTACCAAATTAATTCATTAGAACCCTAGATTAAAGAATAACATGTGCACTAATCTTTTGATGCACTATAGATGTGATTGGTACCTTTGGGAAGCACCTAGGACCCCAATTATTGTCCCTCTAGCTTGTTTACACCAAGATCACTAATGGGCAGCCCCTAAACCAGCTTCTCAATCCTTTCCAACCAATTAAAATTTAGGTTTTTGCCTTTAGAGAGGTTGTAGATGTATATAGAACACTAGAAATAATTTCTAGCAATTTTAATTCAAAGAAACTTGGATCATTCTCTTTGAATTGATGAGAGAAGATGAAGAAAGGAGGGTGAGCTATGGGTGGCGGCACACTTGAGAGAAGATAAGAAGAGTGGCTGATTTTTATTTTCTCATAACATCACTTTATATAATTAGGTCATCACTTAAAAACCCTTGCCACATATCATCACCTGATTGTATCTTAATTTTAATTGACCTAATCACATTAAGCCAAGTGTCAAAGCTAGACTTAATCTTGACTTCGATCATCTTGCATGATAGGAAGACAAATGACAAACCATGATGTCATGTGTCACCATCACATGGTGCCACATGTCATCCTGTGAAATGACCAAATTACCCTTGTGTTATAATTTTGAGTTCTTAACCTAAAATAATTATTTCTCCTATTCTAATCAATTTATATCAAATATAAATTAATTAATTAATTTTCATTAATTAATTTCTCACAATTAAATTCATATTTAAACACTTTAAATATAAATTTAACTTATACTATACATCCAATAACTTAGATTTGGTTTCAAGCCATGCTAGGGACTTTGCAATTTTATTGCAAACCAAACCTATTTAATTAATAAATTAAACTCTTTAATTAATCAATTAAATCACATTTAACTTGGTGATTACTTATGTATGTATGTGACTCACTAGGCTCATCACTAATTGGCAACAAGATATGATATTAACTCTTAATATCATCAGAACTCTTTCTTATCATAAATGACTTCTCTAATCATTTTAGGCACTTCATTGACCATGGTTAACACCTAGCATAGCATGCTATGGTCACCCAATTAGTAATAAGGAATACCTTAAATGAACCTATAATCATATGTTACCATGCATTAGAATCTCTCTGTTATAAAATCCCAATTCGAGCTGGAGTCATGGTTTATGTCAAACCCCATTTGCTATGAATATTATGTTCTCTTTTAATTCTAATTCTTGATTAAAAAGATTTTCTCATCAGAAACTCATTTCTGATTAAATATGTCTGTCATGGCCAGGAACTTGAAACATTAAGAACAATTAAATAAACATAAGATTTTATCCTTATTTACTTAGAGTAATAGATTCTATCTTGATCAACACCTACCTCCATATATAACTAGTATGAGCCAACACATGCCCATATACCCATACACAGTACAAGTATGAAAGCAGTATCAAAATCAAACCACCTATATACAAGATAACTGTATTATCTCAGGTCTAAAGATTATATGCACTGATATGATTTATAACAATGTATTGACAAGAGTAAACTCCACGTGCTTGTCATAAGTGTCACTGGTTCGGCCTACTTATCATGCATAAGTGCGTATCATGTTTGTTATATGGCATGAGACTCACCATTCCATCTTATTTACATCTCATATAAATAACTTGGGAACAAATATGATTACAATCTTTCTGGATAAGTCATGTCCTTATTGTGAAGTATCCTCGATTGTGAACCAATTTATAATACTTTGTGCTAGAAATACTGTCACTCATATTCTTAACAATTTAAGAATAGAATTTCTAGCAAAATATCAATGGACATTTTCTATTACACATAAATATATTATGTAAACGAAAAAGTGAAATTGCCTTTTATTAATAAAATATGTATAAGATACATACTAAATGATATACTTTAAGGCATACTATTAACACTACTTGCTGATTTTCGGATTCCATTACAAAGTCCCATCCCCTTATATTGCAATAATCAGCCAGCTATTCACATCAGCGCTAATCCGACTTTCCATGAATGAACAAAACATATCAATATTGACTGCCATGTTGTTCGTGATCATATTAACAGCGGCTTTCTCAAAACTATTCATACTCCATCTTGACTTCAGCTCGCTGATGTTTTTACCAAGCCTTTTTCAGCTGCTACTTTCACTTTTCTGTTGTCCAAGCTTGGCCTGGTTACCTTACACCAGTCCTCAGCTTGAGGGGGGGATGAAGCATGATGTAAATTATGTAGCTTGATAAAATAGGCACGCAAATTTGTTATCCGGCTGGTAATAGCTCATTGTTAGTTCAAGTAGTTTCTAGAATAGTTTTAGTCTTGTACATAAAAGCTGGCAAGCTATTATTTTCAGGTGTGCAAGTGCAGAAAGCATTTTCTACAAATCATTTTTTATTCTCTGTTTACCCCTGTTTCAAGATATGATAGAAACAGGAGACGTTATTTATTACTACACTGTTGTAGTAAACTTTTGAAGTATATAAAACCGAATATAGTGGCCATATAGTTACACTATTGTAAAAACTAAATGGATAGATATTATAGTATTTCAGTATGAACTGTTCTGGCTGAAGATGTGGAACTAGAAGTACAATATTTCTTCAGACATCTAGTTGGGAACCCAAACAACGTGGTCCTGAGGAATGAAATGGCAAACAGAACTGTTCCTGGCTTGACCTTGAGCACCTGGAAAGCCAAATGCTTTGGGTTCCAAGCTGATGTATCTGTATGGTAGACTGCTACTGCTTGAGCCTTTGATTCATCAGCACCCTCTAAGGAAACCATGTAAGCCCTCGTGGCTTGTGTTGCATGGCAATAAAAGACAGCATATGCATAGTTCTGTTTGTGACACACCACGGATTTGTCACCCGCCATCTTCTTTGTTCCATCCGTAAGTGTATACTTCTGCAACTGGGTTTGGTTTTCCGCCTCTGTGGAGACTGCCTGGACATTCTTTCCAAGTACAGAAGCGCTGAAGTCATTGATCGACTCTAGCGAAGTTGCGTTCTTCATACTCTCTGATTGTATTCTTTATTATCTCAGCTTCCAGTGATCCTTGTTTTACTGAAAACTGGTTATAAATCTCTGGCAACTTGTCAGATGAATAAGGTATCGAATTGGCAGTTTACATTTACTCCACCCTTCCCGACGTTAACAGAAGTGCCACCAGGTTTTCCTTTACTTGCATTAACATTTACACCTCCCTTTCCTACACCGACAGAAGTGCTTTTCTTGTCCATGAAGTCTGCAATTTAGCTGCGTTAGTTATAATTAAGATCTTAGAAAGGAAAGGCTGATCAAAATCTCTGTACTCAATAAGACAACAAAAATACTGTGTTGTCCGTGTAAGCTACAGATATGCACCATCACCTTAACAGAATACTTCGTGAATCTTTTAGAAATCAAAGTAACAACAGAGAATTAAGTTGAACAGTGCAGCAAACTTCATGGAAATTCTACTTCTGTTGAAATTATGTAAAAGAGTAGCTGAGGTCTTGAGTGCTGACGTGGCTGTAGAAGATTTTTGACAGCTTTTGGCATTGGAGTGTTGGGCAGAACAGAATTCCAGTATTGCTTAGGAGGTAAAGCAGCCTGGCCTGTTACTAGCGCAATCTGCAACAGGAGGTAAGTACATATGAAAAACTTCCTTAAAATACTCTTTATATGATAATAAATAGAAATATATATACTATAAAAACAGATTTAGGAAACAAGAAATCTTTCCTAATAAAACTAGTGCAAGATTCAGAGCTTACAGTGAGAAAAACAAGCATGTGTAGGAGATGGAACTCCATTTGAACTCTGAACATGAAACAGAAAACAAGGCAATTATAGTGAAAGAAAAGAACTGAAATATTAGATTTACATGGAAGAAAGAGCAAGTGAGTTGTAATATATATAGAGATTTTGTCCATCGGAGTACTACAAGTTGAATAGCAACACATCACCTACATTATCAACCAGCTTAATTGCTTCAACTGTCCCTGGTTCACTCACTAAATGCGATTGGTATCGAGTGGGACGGATGTAATAGGAACAAGAATTGATGTGCTAGTGTGGTAAACAGAAAAAAAATATCCCTAATCAGTAATGGCTTTCAAGTTTCAATTTGATTTTAAAAAACTTTCCTCTCTGCATAACTTGGAACCAGAATGGTTCCTATGTCCTGGACATGTCCTTTTCCATAATATACAATTAACCGCGAAGGCTGTGCAATCGGGACTAGTCTTAATTGCTTGGACTTGTGGCTCAAAACTTAAAAAACAGCTACCACATTAATGAGGTTAGCAGAGGTTGAGAGGCATGATTGTGCATTCTAATTCCAATTGCATCATCGATTTCACTGGTTTTATTATACGAATCTTGGGAGCCATCGCCATGTTTTCTTGCCTTTTCTGTTGTACGGTCAGAATGGTCGGTTTATGGATTATTATTATTACTATTATTATTATTACTATTATTATTATTATTATTAAGTGGATGTATTTCATTTCAAATTTCAAGTCATTGCTCCTGTTATGATTCATTTTTTAAAATTTTCATTTGTCAATACTCTCATCAGACAGTTGCAAGCTTGTGCACATGATGCACACGAGCTTATTGAATTGACCACCTTTATTTTTTTTCTTTTAGCAATTTTAAGTTCCTGCTGCTCTATGAATTCTATGCTGTCTCTATGTCTTAAAATTAGGGGCAGGGGTATATGATTTTGATTTTGATTTAAAATTTATTTAAAAATTAAAATTAAATTAAACTTTCAATAAGTTTAATTTTTAGATATTTTGATTTTAATTTGTGATTTAATTCTCAATATTTTGATTTGAGTTTGTTCTAGTTTCTATTTGAGTTTCGATTCTTGAAATTATTTTATATAATTATTATTATTGAAAATCACACCTGAATTGCCATTTGAATTTTAAAGTTGATTGCTAATATGTAGTATATCATATAATATATTTTTTTAATTTATTTTAATTATATATATAATTTTTAACTATAAATTATATATAAAATTAAGGATTACACATATTATATAATATACTAATATACTTATATTTAAGTATTATAAGTTGATTTAATGTATTTATAACTAAAATTGTTAAAAAAATTACATAGGATGAAAGATAATATATTAATTAGGTCTTATGTACTCCAAAATTATAACATATAAATAATATAACATAGACCTAATTAAAAAAAAATTCAAACCTTTTCGTTAATTTATTCAAAGTTTCAATTTTAGTAAAATAGGTAAAATTTTCAAAAATTCATGCAAATTTTATCTAGTTTTTGAATTGAATTTGGGTAGAGTATGCCACATCTAACATGGCACACTAATTAGATTATTTTAAATCTATAATGTCGAACCATAAGCCTCATGATAAAAAAAACAATTTGGGATCACATACCCAATTTCTTCTTCGTCAGACTACCTTTACACCTCCATTCCCAACAACCCTTTTCCCTCACGACTAACCCATTTCCCCCACTTTCATCATAATGCCCAGCTTCCTTGACACCGCATTGCCTCTCCTCACCCAAGTCACCTGTGCACACACATCACTTAGACACCTAACCTCCAGCTCATCCTAGCTCCTTAGCCCTCTGTTTCACAACTCTCTCTCCATCTACAGACATAGCTTCTCCATTCCATTACCTTCCCCATGGTCAAGCATTGCATACAGGGACCTAACTTCACCCCACCATCTCACCACTCCCTCACTACCACAACATCATGCCTGAATCAATGATTGTGCCTCTGTTGCAGATTGATCAGTAACTTTATACCATCCATGGATACACTCTTGATACCAATGTAGTAAAATATGGGCAATTGAGGGTTTTCCTATAACAACTTGAAGCTCATGCTTCTCTTCTTCGAAAACATTGCTTTAGAGGGCACTAATCATTTGATAGTTAATGGGAGGCAGAAAGAGTGTAGTCCATGAGAAAGTAGAACTTGTTGCCAAAATGACAACCTAGATAGGAAGAAAACAAAATGGGTGCTTTACCCAAACCCTTCACCCTATGGGCACACTTGAAACTCGTAACCTTAAGGCCTGAACTTAAGATTTGAAGCTCGCACACAAATGTTAAACTTTTGGACGTTTTCTCTCTCTATAATAAGAAATGAATTAGAAATAGAATTCTAATCTATTGATTGAAGAAGAAAGTCTTTATACATTAGTTCATGCAAGTGGGAAAAAAGAGGGAAGCTAGCAAAAAAAATAGAGAAAAAGGCGTGTTTAACAAGTTGGCGTCAGCTAAACTAACTAGCTAAAACTAGGTAACTTATTACAAAAATTAGTTAACTATGGAACTAGTTAATTAATTTGAATAAATAGCCTAGCTAATTCTGTGAATGCTCTGTTTGCAGTAATACTACCCCTTTCCCTGCACAAGTTGGAGAATGGGTATCGAACATTCCTAGCTTGAGTAGAAGATGACAAAATTGAACAATAGGCAGGGTTTTGTAAAACTTTCGGTGATTTGAGTTGACGAAGAAATAAGTAATCATTTAACTAAGCCTTACTGACTCTTTTCTCTAACAATATGATAATCCAAAGCAACATGCTTAGTTCTTTCATGAAATGTGAGATTGGCTGCAATGTGTAAAGCTGATTGATTATCATAGTAGATTAAAGTAGGCTTATTGTAAGAAACACGAAGATCATCAAGTAAGTCAGCAATTATAGTTCACAAATAACATAAGCAAAAGCGCAATACTCAACTTCAAAAGAAGATCAAGAAACTATGGACTACTTCTTGGATTTCCAAGACACTAAAAAAATTTCCTAGAAAAATATAAAAGCCTGTGACTAATCTTCGAGTATTAATACAATTAGCCCAACTGGCCCAATTAGATTAGTGAAATGTTTAAGCTGAAGATCAAAATTTGCAAGGAAAAATAAACCAAAGAATTTAATGTACTTCAATTCTCATTTGGCTGCCTATAAATGAACCTTAGTAGGAAGAGCCAAAAAAATGACTTAACTGTTGTGTAGCGAAGGTTAAATTAGGTATGATGGTAGTAAGATCTGAAAGCCTACCTATCAATCTTTTGTAAGATGAGGAATCAGGAAGAAGTTCTCCTAATTGCTGATGTAATTTTAATGAACTATCAATTGGATACTTGGGAGTCTTTGAAGCTAATAAACCAATATCATTCCATAATTCAAGAGCATACTTTCTTTAATTAACAATAATTCCTTGAGATGACTTTGCAATTTCAATACCTAAGAAGTAAGAAGTAGTTGAGCTCTCCCAAATCTTTAATTTGAAAAAAAAAAAAATCATCAAAGAAATATTTCACCTAATTAATTTTTAATATTAAGTTACCTACAAGAATAATATCATCCATATAAACTAGAAGAGCATTGAATGAAGGGGATGTGTTCTTGAAAAACAAAGAATAATATGACCTTGATTGAGTGTAACCAATAGAAATCAAAGCTATAAAGAGCTTAGATAACCACTATCAACTGGCTTGTTTTAAACCATAAAGGAACTTTAACAGTTTACTTACTTGATTTGTCTTGGATGAGTGAAACCCTTGAGGCAATACCATGTAAACTTCTTGATCATTTAAATATCCATGGAGAAAAGTATTATTGACATCCAAATGTTCAAGAATCCAATTATAATTAGTAGTAAGAGCAAGTAGTAATCTCACAGTAGTCATCTTTGCAACAAGTGAAAAAGTGTCTTGGAACAACAAGAAGTAATCTCATAATAATCATTAACCTTAATTTATGTGTAACCCTTAGCAACAAGTCTTGCCTTTTATCTTTTAATAGAATCATCTTCTTTATGCTTTATTTTATAGACCCATTTGCATCCAGTGGGAGTCTTACCACTAGGTAAATTAGTAAGCACCCATATTATATTTTGCTCCAAAGCAGCAATCTCAGCATGCATAAACTCTTTCTAATAATCAAATTTTACAACTTGGGAATAGGTTTTAGGTTCAGCAAGAGTTGAAAGTGAAAGAACAAAGTGTTTGTATTGTGGTGACAAGTAAGCATAAGAAAGTATAGTAGATAAAGGGTACAAAATACCTAAATTTGGTGGAGTAGCTAAAGTTGAAAATGATAAGTTGCAATGGTAATCTTATAGATAGAATGATTATTTTCTGGTACTATAAGAGTGTGCAACATTTGATGGTGTAGGATGAGAAGTAACAGAAAGGAGAGGATGACAAGAAGGTGCAAAAGAATGAGATGAATTATCAAGAATGGGAAGATCAAAATATGAGAGAATAATGTTTTAAGGCAAGAAAATAGGAGAATGGGTATCTGTGGAAGTATTAGAAATGTGGAAAGGAAAAATTAACTCATGAAAAACAATGTGACACCCCTTACTCGGCTACAGTGTAGCCGAGCAAGTTATGCCACTCAGTGTGCCGGAGCACTCTATTTTATCTTAATTCATTTTTATCATAGTTTTGAACATAACTTGTGAAATATAATTCATTTTAAACCATTTATCGAAATTATTATTTATTTGAGGTTCCGAAAATTTTAAAGAAAATCCGGCAGAGTACCGGCTAAAAATGGAGAAAACAGTTCTTCGGAACCTGTGAAAAACACTTCCAACATTCATGTCTTATCATCTCAAACTCCAATTATTGAAAATCTCAACATTTTTCAACCATTCATTTCTCAATTTCAGTTCTCAACAACCTTTTCATTTCTCAAACATCCATTTCTCATAATACTCATATACAAACAATAAATAAATGACCATAACTTTCATTATTTACATGAACATCAAAATACATTACATAGATCCAAATACATATGAGAAAATAAAAATTTAGTTACAAAATGCCAAAATGACACCTAGTGTCCTACCAATGCACTGCAGAAGTTGAGGTGACACGGATACTATGCAGAACTATGAACTGCCTTACCGAAACTGGGCCCTCTGTCCAAATCTTCAGTACCTATGCGTTGCAAAAGCGACGCGCTAAGCATAAAGCTTAGTGGTGCCAATAATACAAGAAAATATAATATGCTAATAAAAATCATAATTTCTTAGCCATTGTGTTCATAAGAACTGAATAATTACCAACTTAATGTTTAGTCGAGGGCTAATTACATTTTATGATATTAACTTCTTCATGCATTTTGTTAATTATTTTCTTCATGATCTTGAGTTTCTTTGTATTCTATCATAATCATTCCTGATATTTAATTTTTGTATTTTCTTTAACAATCAGTTCAATTACAGTTATACTTTTCCATGCCCAAGTAACCTATACTGAACGACTGGACTGGATAACGGGTCGTTGGCACTGGACACCGCGGTGCCATACCATGGGACGCAGAACGCCAACCACGTGATAAGATGGCTAAAAAGCCATGATATCACATAATCGGCATAAAAGCCATGAATACGGGCATAAAAGCCATGAATACGGGCATAAAGCCATGAATACAGGCATAAAGCCTTTCGCAGTACTGCTAAAACAATACCCTATTGGCATGCTAAACTATCCAAACCAATCACATTAGGCCTACTAGGGCATTTTGCATTTTTAAGTTTCACATTTTTGAATTTCAAGTTTTGGTGTCACTATTCATTTCATTGGTCAACAAGAAAGTTGACTTTTGCATAGAGAATATGTACACTGACTTTGGCACTTCAAACATACCACATTTTTCATTTAAAACTTGTTAGCATTAAGCATTAATACCATTTCTAAGCTTTAACCAAGGGAAACAAAATTTTCAGTTTTTGAAACTTAACTTTACTATTCCATTAAGCACTGTTGCAGTGGGAATTTGAGGAAATGGTAAACATGAAAGTTGTTCCTTATTTTGTCTAGTTGAATTTCCTTTTTTGAATCACTCCATTTGGAGTTTTGTAGCTCAAGTTATGGCCAAAATAAGTTTACTGTTCACGTGTCTTTGTTCATGCCGAGATTTTGGTCCGCAGATTTTTGGTCCAACTTTGGTCAGTAATTTGATCAAGTTAAGTTCATAATTTGGTCTAACTTTCTTCTTATGAAATGTTCTACCATACCTTAGTTTCCATCGGTTCAAGAATCGCCTAAATCCGAGTTTTCTAGAGAGAGTTATAGCCATCCAAACATTACTGCTCAAGTGAAAATCTGCAGAGTTGCAGGTTTGATAACTTAACTTTGCCTAATAATTTGAATGAGTTAATGGTATAATTTGGGGTAATGTTCCTCATGAAAGTTGTTTGTCTATATCCTATCTTGTTGCTGTAAAAATTTCAGGTCAATTTGACCATTCTACAGTGAGTTATGGCCAAATGAACAGTTACTGTTCATTTGGTCATTTCTGCAGTCTTTGGTTGGTATCCGGATTGGGGTCAAATTTTGGTCCTCTTGCTTTGGTCTTTTGGGCATGGTTTCTTCAGTAAAAATGTGCCATTATAAGCCTAGTTTCATGTCCAATTGGCCAAACACCAATTGGACTAACACAGCCAAGGATATGGCAGTCCAAGTGGACTAAAATCTCAGCCATCATGCTGCTGTCTTTAGGCAGCCTACCATTCCACTTTGCCATGCCATTTTTCAGTCCAATTTATGGTCAACATACCTCAAATGGTCACTAATTGACCATTAGAATGTTCTTTAACCAATTCATAAGCCAAGTCAAATTTTCATTCCTAAACCCTAGCTAAATTTCAAAGTTTTCACAATTTCCCTAATTTCAAATTTCAAAACTTAATCAATTAAATTCCTATCACTTCTCATGCATATAACCTCATCAATCATCATCACTAATCATGTATATATGCAGGAATTCATCAAACCCCATAAGGTTCCCAAGGTTGCTGAATTAGGGATGTTTAATTCCTTAACTAATTCTTTCAATTTCTTGAATTTCCCACTTAATTTGGCATACATACTACACCTAAAATTGAAAGAAAAGGTTTTAGTGCACTAACCTTTAAGTGGCAGAATTTCTCCAAGCTTAACTTCACTTTCCTTGTACTCTCTTAGCTGCCAAACACTTCCTCTAGGTCCAAGGATTCATTTTTGTGTTGGGGTCTTGAGGAAATATGGTGAGGAAGCATGAGAAATGAAGCTTTTGTTTGAAAATCGATGGAGGGAGAAGAGGGAGAGATTCACGTCTTGAGGAAGAAGAAGAAGAAGAGCAGCTGGTTTTTAATTCCTTTAGCCTTCATTTTGTCTCTTTTATTTGTTAATTTGATAGTTGTTTAAAGGTAATTGGTTAGAGCTCTTAATGACATCATCAAGATGTCATAAATGAGCCTTTCTTTGATTTTTCTTTTCTTTTCTTTTCATCACTACTCAATTTCAATTTAATTTTTAGTAATATTTATTCATATTTTAAATCATAATAATTATTTACTCAAGTGGACAAGTCGGTCAAAAATCACCTCTGAAGGCGAAATGACCAAAATGCCCTCCGTTTGGCTTAACGGGTCAAAATTGTCTGTACCGATTGAAAAATTTTTCTAAATATTTTCTTGGCATTCTAATGCCATAGAAACCTCAATGACCCTTCTCTGGAGTCTCAAAAATTATTTTATAATTTTTCCCCCGGGTCTAGGGCTCCTCGTTGCGAGAACCGCAACTTCCCTCTGGTTACCCATCGCTTGGGCACCGCCTCATTTAACTTGGTTGTATTTTATTTCTAAAATTTTTACTATATTTTTCTTATTAATATTTGAGTTAATTTTGGTCCCTCACTTTAGTTTAAATATTTTTCCGGACGTTTTAGCTGTCCGGACCGACACCGGTCACCGGAACAGTAGAATGTACGGAGTTGCTACCGGGAGGGTGTTACAAACAACATTTCTAAAGATAAAATTTCGCTTATGTCATAAAGAACGTATCCTTTTGTGCCATTTTTACAATCAAGGAAAATACACTTTCTTGATCTAGGATCAAATTTGGATGTTAATGTTTAAGGTTGAGGCAAAGCAGAAGGAGCGAAAAACTCTGAGATTATCAAAATCAGGAATGGTATGATGAAGTATTTCATAAATTGATTTATTTTGAAGAAAACGGGTTGATAGTTGATTGATCAAATTGAATGAATGAGAAACCACATAAGACCAAAAAATTTTAGGCAGATTTGCTTGAAAAAGAAGTGCTCTAGCCACATTTAAAATGTATTGATGTTTTCTTCCAACCATAACATTTTGTTGAGGTGTCTTTACATAGGTGGTTTGATGAATGATCCCTTTAAAACCATAGAATTATGGCATGAAAAATTGTAAGCCATTATCACTTTTGATCATTTTGCTTTTGGAAGAAAACTGAGTGTCAACAAAAGCCATAAAAGAATGAATCAAGGGTTGAGTCTCAGATTTTTGTTTCATTAAAAAGAATCCATGTGTTTGGAAAAATCATCCACAATTGTAAGAAAATATTTGTTTTGTGTCCATGTATTGCTGGTATAGAAAAAGGACCTCATATGTCAACATGTATGTGCTTAAAAACAACATTAGTTTTTAAAGTTACAATTAATAAAAAAAATTAGAATTTGCACAATGATTAATATGCAATTCGGCTAACAATTAAAACAAGCTAAACTTGCATAAGCAATTATAACAGTAAGCACTTCCCAAGATCTAAAACATGCACCCAAAACTCCAATAATTCAAACAATTCCCAATCAATTTAAGAACAATGAAAACAAATTAGATCTAAACAATTGAACAAAGGACACGCCAAAGAAAAACTTTGGTGCACCGAATTTACAAACTTTATATCTGAATTTCTTCAATGCAACATGCCAAATTTGAATCTTAAATAACTTGAATTAACTCCAACCAAGCAAATCTCCAAGTTAGGGATGCAATTGATGTTCACAACAAGGTAGAAAGAAGGGGGGGAAAAAAAACTTACAATTTCCTGGATAAGTTGCACGCCACCAAGGAATTGACAAGGATCTTGTTTGCTAATCTTTGATAAGTAGGACACCAGAAATAAGAATACACAAAGGAAGTTGCCACAACTAAAAGGTGATACGACACTTAATTCTCATGCCACTATTGAATGAGAGATATATGAAATAAACCTTAAGCAAAGCTTAAACTTGAATTAATTCTTCAACATTAAAAACATAAATCTGAATGTCTGGCTTATTTATAGGCACTTACAAATAAAATCAATTCTACTAGGGAAAATTAAACTGGGAAAACTAAAATCATAGATAAACTAAAAATACATAAAGTAACTAGGAAATGAAAGATATCTTCAATCTCCAACATTGGATCTACCACATACCAATAATGAAGACCAAATGATGCCACATGTTTTCTTGATGAGATAGGGATGAATATGCTTCCCCAAATCATATTAGGAAGAGTAGATAGGAGATAGATAAGGATTCCTAAAAGTTAGGCTACTTTTTAGGAAAAAGATAATTATCATGGATAAATTTTGACAACTGTCCCTGAACTTATCTAGTTGTAACATTACAGTCTCTCATTTTAAAAATGTAACATAAAACCACA
Organism: Hevea brasiliensis; assembly: GCF_030052815.1. Classification (NCBI taxonomy): domain Eukaryota; kingdom Viridiplantae; phylum Streptophyta; class Magnoliopsida; order Malpighiales; family Euphorbiaceae; genus Hevea; species Hevea brasiliensis. Next base: position 22,563,468 of record NC_079503.1, read on the forward strand.
TCAACTTTCAAATTTTGTACAGTAAAGTCCCTCTAACCTCAAATTATTAGTTTTTCAGTTAGACGCTGACCTGGACAGTTTCAACATGGAGCTTAGTCAGTATTTCTCTTTTTTCTCTCAAGCCATGTGTAAATTGAGTCCTTTTTCTCTCTATAGACAGAATAAATTTTCATGTGTAAAGAGAATAATTTTACACTTTGTATAAGAGAGAAGAGAGAAATATTGACTAAGTACCATGCGGGAGCTATTCACATCGATTTTTATCTGAAAAATCAGTAATTGAATGTCAGAGGCATTTTACTGTGCAAAATTTGAAAGTTTAGGGAGTTTTATGTTACATTTTAAAGTTAAAAGACTGTAGTGTTATAACTATATAAGTTCAGGGATAGTTGTTGAAATTTATCCTGCTTATCATCTTTAAAAAATAAAATTATCATCTCTATCTACTCCTAAATGATAATTATAATCATACAATAAATACAATCCCTTATCTACATTCTCCCTACATGCCACATAAGTGTCATTGGGCCTCCATATGCCCTTTCAAAGCCCACTATGTAACATCCCTATTTGCATAGCCTGGTATATTTCATTGTTCCGGTGACCGGAGTCAGTCTGGACAATTGAGGGGATTAGAACCACACTTAAGATAACTAGATAAGCCATAAATACAAATAATTAGTAATTTTCAATTAGTTAAGTATAAATAAGAAAAACAGAACATAAGAAGTTAAACGAGCCGAGAGTCACAGCGATGGGTGACCTTCTCGGGAACGACTGCGAAGTCGATTTAAACTCAAATTTCGAACAATAAAATGTGACGCCGCGGTCCTTAGGACCATTACGAACACAGTGAAAAAAAGAGAAAATCACGAAAAAGAATTGTTAATCCAGTCAAATAATTAGGTTAGGGAGACGAAAGAAATATTGAATTATTTGCAAACCGGGTTGAACCGGCGAGGGGCAATTTAGTCAATTGACCTCGAGAGCTGACTCCTGACCTAACTGTCAAATAAAATCGAAGAAAAGAAAATTTCTGAAATGAAAATTAAATTAAAGAACTAATAAAAAAATAAATAAATAAATAAGAGAAAAAGAAAAAATGAAGGAAGATGACATCATGCATGACATCATGCATGATGCCATAAAGATTATAATTAATAAATTTAATTAAAGTGATTTGTGACCTTCCTAAGACGTAAAAATAAATAAAATAGAAAAAAAAGTGAATTATTACATCATCATCATACCTCATGCATGATGCAATAAAAATAATTTTAATTAACCAAAATCTCACTAAGTCAAAAGCAAGATAAATACTAAAAATTAAAAGAAAAAAATGGGTCTTCTTCCTCCATCAAGTGCCGTCCACTTTTCTTCTTTCTCATCTCTTTCTTGTTTCCTCCATTGAAGCTTAATTTAAAGCTTCACAAACCCTAAAATCCTCCATTAAATCCCCCAAAATTTTTGATAAACCTTACTTTGGCAACTTGAAAAGTAGATTGAAGAAGAAAGGGAAGGAAGAAAGTTGACCAATTGAAGGATTTGAGCTTTAAAGAGAGGTTAGTGATCTAAACTTGAATATTTTAGTTAAATGTTTATGTTCTTAGTTCAATTAACTTAGAATTATGCTTAAAATGAAAAGAAATTAATTGTTGGAGGATTAAAGGAAAATTCAGCCAGCTAGGGTTTTGATGTGTGCGCATGAGTTTGATTGAATTCAAAGTGAAGGTAAGCTTACATGAGTATAGAAGTAATGTTAGTGTGCTTGAAATTAGTTAAATGCAACAATTTAGTGAGTTAGGGTTTTGGACACTTAGGGTTTAGAGACAAAAATGTGAGAATTTGGTAAATGATGTCTTTGACCTATTTTGAAGTGAAAAATGGTCAATGGTGACCAAATGAAGTATGTTGGAATGGTTGGAATTAAGGCCAAATTCGGATGGAGTATGGTCAAGCTGCTGACAGCATGACCAAATTACCTTTGAGGGACCAAAAAATAAAATTTTACAAGTCCAATTGGTATGAGACCAGTTGGGAATGAAAATAGACACTAAATGACACAATTTTCATTTAGGAAGCATGCCCAAAAAGTGACTAAAACCTAGTGAATAAATTGACTTAATTCGGAAAATCACAGTATGCCCCTGTACAAACTGACCAAATGAACATTTGGCTATAACTTGAGCTAGGCAGGTCAAAATGGCCAGAAATTTTACCAGTAGTTAGATGAGATATAGACCTAAAACTTTCATGGAGAACACAAACCCAAATTATGCCATTAACCAAGTTATTTGGCCACCCAAATTTGGTGACCCAAAACCGCCAGAACAAAAAATTGCCCAGAATTCTGGGTTGAGTCCAATCTGGCAGCCATGGTTCAAATGGCTATAACTTGAGCTAAAAAACTCCAATTAGAGTGATTCAAAAAGGAGAATAAACTTAAGACAATAGGGAACATTTCCTATGAAGAAAGTTTTGCCAAATTCCAACAGTAAAGTGACCAATGGAATAGTGCAACTTAGGACATAAAAACTGAAAAATTGCAAATTTACCTAAAAGACTTAGAATTTGAGAAAATGATGAAAACCAACAAGTTTGGTAACCAAAATATGGTATGTGGGTGAAGTTGAAGTTCCTATACCTATTAAGCCTTAGAAAGTCAACAAATTGACTTGAATAGTATCATGAATAGTAACTCCAAAATGAAAATTTCCAAGAATGTTAGTTTAAGCATATTTAGGCTAGAATTAAGTATTTATAAATTAATTACTGGATTTACTGTGAAATAAGGTATTGAAACACTATAAATTTTGTGTTTCAGCTGAAAAAAACCCGGAAGGCCTAGAGGCGATTAAGTCCAGATTTGTGCATAATAACTTTAAATTATTGTTTTTCCACTGAAAACTTAATTTGTATGCATTGTGTTAATTATGGGTTTTGAGAACTACGGTGTTGCCACTTGTTAATGGAAATTTGATTTTGAAAATGGATTGTGTTTATGCGCAAAAATTTTTAAATTATAGTTTTCATAATGGAAATTGATTTGTTATACATTGTGAATGTTTTTGTTCATTATGAATTTCGAGAATGTTGTGTTGCTTTTTCTACAACGGAAATTTGGAAGGAAAATTAATTATTGATTTGTATGAAATATTTGAACAATATGATTTTGAATTTAGTTATGGCTTTCAAAATCTTATTTGAAAAATAGTGTGTTGCCTACATTGTAAATGAAAAGTTTAGAATGAAATATGATTTGTGAATTGTATAAAATATTTGAATAACTTGATTTAAATTATTTTTAATTCACATTTAGCATGGCAATACTAATATGTTCCTCCTCCACTTGTGGGGTGAGTATGATATTTGATCAGTTTCCTCCCTCTCTGGCTTCCTAGTCTGAGGGGTAAGTGTGGATGAGTACTCATTAGCTAGCTAGCCACCTCCCTCATTGATTTCGATTAGTAGGGGTGTTTGCCTTGTCGTGATGTACACACAGCATGCTCGGAAATTTTGTGTCATAGCCTAAGTTGTGTTATTGTTTGGCAACACTATGTTTATTAAATTGTTTGATCAAGTTTTGCTCTATATTAAGCTTTGAAAATTATGATTTTTTATAAATGTGATTTGAGATTTTTGAATGATGATTTGTTCATAAACATTTTATATTATGCATTTTATGCTTTATTGTGCACCACTGAGTATTTATATACTCAGCGATAGCTTTAACTTGCTGTCGCAGATAGGGAAAAGGACATAGCAGCAGAGCGAGCTGCTACAGTTAGAGAGGAACACAATTGAAGAGTTTTTGTATGAGTATTTGTCTATACCCTTGTAGTTTAGTTTGATGTAAATATGATAGTATGCATATGTATCTCTGTAATTTGAGCAGTTGTGCAGATAAAATTGTAATAATATTATTTTTGAGATTTTGCATCTGTAAATTAACTTATGATTGTAAATTAATGATTTAAAAAGCAATGTGCAAAAGTTATGAAATGTTTTGAGATATTAATTCTTGATTTGAAATTTGGATTTTGAGTTGAAGTATTGCCATTGTTGTTGATTTGAAGTTGGTGGTTGCAAATGAAGTTGTGATTGAGAAATATATCGAGAGTGTTTTTATTTTCAGGTTTTGAAGAACTGTTTTCTCAAAATATAGACGACACTCTGCCAAAATTTTTGTGAAAATTATGGAGATTCTAAATATCCAAAAATTTGATTTATGTTTGGACTCTAAATGAAGGTTTTTAATATTTGAAAAAATTTTACCCACCAATTCTAAAACGAATGAAAATTGTTTTAAAATCCCTTGTAGTTTATTTAATGCATTACCGGTAGGTGAAGTACGGTAATTCATTAGGTGTACTATGGGAACATGTTACATCTTACGAGAAGTAGGGTGTGACATGTTTAGTGGTATCAGAGCAAGGTTTTAAAATAAATTTTGAACTGTGAATTTGAAATACTTTGTCGGTAAATGCAACTGCTCAAATGTTTGATAAATATGACATATTTACATCATGAATATTCACTAACGGAGGTCAACCTCCTTGTGTTTGTTTTTAGAGAGTAGAAAATTTTTGGAAAATAGAATGGAAGAGGGAGATCATTCCGTAGAGCAATCTGTCGAGGCTGAGGCCCGAGGAGAAGCCCCAGCACTCCAGAATGTGAGTGGGTCAGCCACTCCAGCTCCTTCTCAAGCACCGCAGTTCCCTGCTCAGTTTGCACAGCAAATGGCTGTGTTCTTTCAACAAATGGTGGGAAATGTGCCACCTCAAGCATAGACACAAGAACCTGTAGCACAACCACAGCCTCCGGCTCGGCAATATGAGAAATTAATGAAATTTGGGGCTACATAATTCAAAGGAATAGTGGATCCACTGGAAGCAGAACAGTGGTTAGAGCGAATGGAACGGGTTTTCAGAAAACTACAGTGTGCTGAAGAGTTGAAGTTTGAATATTCAGTATCACTTTTCCAAGGGGATGCATATGAGTGGTGGAAGAGCATCCCCTACAGTTTGGTAGAGCCACCAGTCCTTACATGGGCAGATTTTTTAAGGGAATTTCGGCAAAAGTGGGTCCCTGATACTTATGTAGACATAAAGTTGCCAGAGTTTTTAAGTCTGAAGCAAAGGGATAGAACTGTAGCAGAGTATGAGCGGGACTTATCAAGGCTAAGCCATTATGCTGGAAGCTTAGTCTCCACCCCCAGAAACCAGTGTAAAAGGTTTGAGGCTGGGTTGAGGCCTAGCTTGAGAATGCAAGTAGTAGGGTTTCGTCACCAGAATTTTTCTGAATTGATTTCACAAGCCCTAGAACTGGAAAGGATAGAATCAGAATGGGCAATGAAAAAGAGTACACAAGAGAAAGAGAAAACTGAAAAGGTTACTGGTCAAACTACTAAGAGTGGCTCTAGGAAAAGAAAACATTTTGGAAGATCTAGCTCGCACAAATCGAGTAGAAGTATATCTTCTAGACAGAAATCATCCCAATCCGATCAGCAAACTCAACAGAGGCGCAGAAATACACTATCGGATCAACTTTGTGAGACTTGTGGTAAACCACATAGTGGAGTATGTTATAGAGCTATAGGAGCATGTTTCAATTGTGGAGGGACTTGTAACACCCTCCCTGTAGCAACTCCGTACATTCTACTGTTCCGGTGACCAGTGTCGGTCCGGACAGCTAGAACGTCCGAAAAAATATTTAAACTAAAGTGAGGAACCATAATTAACTCAAATATTAATAAGAAAAATTTAAGAAAAATTTTAGAAATAAAATACAATCAAGTTAAATGAGCCAGTGCCCTAGCGATGGGTAACCTAGTGGGAAGTTGCGGTTCTCGCAACTAGGAGCCCTAGACCTGAGGAAAAATTCATAAAATAATTTTTGGGACTCTAGAGAAGGGTTATTGAGGTTCCTATGGCATTAGAATGCCAAGAAAATATTTAGAAAAATTTTTCAATCTGTACAGACAATTTTGACCCGTTAAGCCAAACGGAGGGCATTTTGGTCATTTCGCTTTCAGAGACGATTTTTGGCCGACTTGTCCAGTTAAGTAAATAATTATTATGATCTAAAATATGAATAAATATTGCTAAAAATTGAATTGAAAATGAGTAGAAAAGAAAAGAAAAGAAAAATGAAAGAAATTGATAATAATGACATCACATGATGTCATTGCAATGCCCTCCACCAATCAAATTTCAACAAGCACTTTAAAAGGGGATAATTGGGACAAAAATTGAAAACAAATCTGCATCTTCTCTCCTAAACCAGCCGGCAGTCACCTTTCCCATTTCCACCATTTTTATCCTTCATTACACCTTGCTAACTTTGAATTTTTCACCATAAAATCCCTACCTTCCTTCATAAAAATTTAATATTACATCTTGAGCAAGTGTTTGGCAGCCTAGAAAAAGAAAGAAAGTGAAGTTTAAGCTTGGGAAAATTCTGCTAAAAAAGGTTAGTGCTATGTAATTCTTTCTTTCTTGTTAAACTATGTTAAGCATGTATAAGGAAGTAAAAATTGAAAGAAATTAAAAGGGATTATTGAGAAATTGTTGAGTTAGGGTTTGGGTTGAAGAATGAGATTTGATCTTGTGATGATGGAAGTAGGTTTTAATGGTCAATTAGTGACCATTTGGTTTGGTTTGAATCAGAAATGAAGTGAATTGGGTTGTGGGATTTGAGGTCGATGTGGCTGCCTAGTCAGAGCAGTAGGTGTAGCTGTGAGTCCAGCCTGTTTGGACAGCCATAACTTGTGCTATGTAGGTTCAATTGGTGTTTGGCCAATTGGACATGAAACTAGACACATAATGGCACAATTTTGGTGAAGAAACCATACCCAAAAGACCAAAGCAAGCGGACCAAAAACTTGCCCCAATCCGGATGTCCTGCAACCAGATTCTGCAGAATGACCAAATGAACAGTGATTGTTCATTTGGCCATAACTCATTGTAGAATGGCCCAATTGACTGAAATTTTTACAGCAACAAGTTAAGATATAGACCAACAACTTTCATGAAGAAACCTACCCCAAATTATGACCAGAACTTATCCAACAAGGCGATTGCGCCATCTGCTCATCAGACCGTAGATATGGTCAGTTCTGAAATTTTTTAATCCGGCCAGTTGTGGTTTTTGGACCATAACTTGAGCTACAAAACTCTAAATGGAGTGATTAAAAAAAATAAATTCAACTAGACAAAATAAGGAACAACTTTCATGTTTATCATTTTCTCAAATTCCCACTGCAACAGTAACTAATGGAACAGTAAAGTTAGGGTATAAAAACTGAAAATTCTGCTCCATTAGTTTTAAGCTTAGAAATGGTATTGGTGATTAATGCCAACAAGTTTTGAATGCAAAATGTGGTATGTTGGGAGTGTTAAAACCAATGTACCTATTTTCTATGCAAAAGTCAATATTTTTGTTGACTAATGAAGTGAATAGTAACACCAAAGCTTGAAATTCAAAAATTACAAAATTCAAAAGTATCAAATGCCCTAGTATACCTAACAAGATTGGTTTGGATAGTTTGGCATGCCAATAGGGTTCAGTTAGCAGTACTGCACATGGCATTATGCCATTCCGTGAGTTCATGGCTTCTAGCCATTCTGACATTGTGTTGATATTTGGCCTTGTGCCTATTGTTATTACAGCTTATTAGCTGTTGCACACCGAGATGCATATGAGACCGATGGTGTGACGGCCCGAGCTACAAGATACCCGGTGCGGTTACCCATTTATCCGATCGATCGTCCAGTATAGGTTACTTGGGCAACCAAAAAATGAAAGTGGATAAATTTAACGAAATAATGAATATAACAAGTACAAAACAAGTAAGACATCGATACATTCAATGCATATTTATTTCTGTTATTTCCTTTTATTTTATTATTGGCACCACTAAGCATTATTGCTTAGCACATTGCTTTTGCCACGCGTAGGTTCTGGAGATACTGACCGAGAGCCCAGTAGACCACAGACTGGGTGAGACCTCCTGCAGCTTTGCATAGTGTCCGTGTCACCTCACCATCTTCAGTGCATTGGTAGGACACTAGGTTTCATTTTGGTATTTTGTAATTAACTTTTATTTTCTTTTGTGTAAATGGAACTTATGTAATGTATTTTGATGTTAACATAAATAGTGAAAAATTGTGTTTATGAATGGAAATTAAGAAATTTTCTTTTTTTTTTATTGTTATTACTTGTATATGAATGCTATGAGAAATGAATGTTTGAGTAATGGAAAGGTTGTTGAAAAATAATTGAGACCTTGTTGATGATTATTGGAGTTGAGAGTGATTGGATATGAATATTGGAAGTGTTTTTCACAGGTTCCGAATAACTGTTTTCTCCATTTTTAGCCTTTTTTCTGAAGGATTTTCTATAAAATTTTCGGAACCTCAAATAAATTATAATTTCAATAAATGACTTAAATGAATTATATTTCATAAGTTATATTCAAAACTATGATAAAAATTAATTAAGGAAGAATAAAAATGATTAAGATAAAATAGAGTGTTCCGGTACACCGTGTGACATATCTTACTCGGATATACTGTAGACGGGTAAGGGGTGTCACAGGACTGGTCATTTTGCTAAGGATTGCATAAGTCCATGCCGTTATGGATCATTTACCATAGCAAAAGGATCAGCCCAAGTTTTTACCCCGAAGATTTTACCAACAGTTGGTAGAGGCAGAGGCAGAGGCAGAGGTAGGGGTAGTACACCTGGAAGTCAGAGTACTGTGAATCAACCAGGACAAGGTGATGCTCCAGTGAGAGTATACACTATGTGACAGAAGGACGAGGATGAGACTTCTGGTATGGTTGCTGGTATTTTCTCAATTCTTAACTGAGATATGTATACGTGTAAAAAAAAAAAAAAAACAATTTTGATATGTTAGTGACTAGAATTAATTTTGGAAGAGTTTGTCAGTGAAAAGTATTTATTAGTACACAAGAATTTGTAAAGTTAATTAGTAAGCCTAATTATGCAAGGAAAGAGAACCTAAAAGTAAGTTATAGTAATATAGCTACCTTAGATGCGGGTAAGGGTATTACTGCTGATAGATGTCAGTGGGTACCATAATCAAAATAAGTTTAAGATATTAGTGGATTTAAAAGAAATAAGATATAGGAAAGTTTGTTCTATTGGGATGTATCGTAGTACTATGCAATATTCTTGATGTTTGTGTAGTAAGCTGCAGATTACAGTACTGGCTTGGGATTTATTATATAGAGCTACGTATTACCCAATAGTACACAAGAATAAGAATAGTTGCAAACGGCATCTGTTTTGATACAGTTATGATAAGATAAAGTTTTCTTATTGGAAAGGAGTTTGAAAATCCTAACCTGGGATTTAAAACTCTAAAGTTAGAATATTGAAAGGTTACAGTTCAGTGCAAAAGAAAATAATGACTACACATCAGTGCAAAATAAGCTATAGAATATCGATAGATAAAAATAAATAGAACAGTAAGAAATGAGAAAAATACTAGATGAGAAATTGCCACCAAGGCAAGCAATTTACTTAAGATGTGTAACGATATTCCGAACTATTTTATCAAGAAAGAAATAAGTTGAACCAAAGCAAACAAGATAGTGCAAAAGGGCACATAGGCCTTGGTTATAAATGGAGATGGTAAGATAATGGTTATGGACCTATGGCCAAGAAAGAAAAGACTACAAAAGAAAATAATTGTTAAAACAATAGCAAGAAAAGACTAAAATATTCTAAACTAAACTGAATGTTATATCAAATGATTAAGAGATTTGATAAGAAAAGAGTAAAACTAAGTTCTCACCCATAGGATCACACGAGGTCCTAGAAAAGCGGATCCACTAGCACACAGATTTGCTTACCTCTAAAATTGAAATGAATTTGAATCTAACTTATAATAGAAGCTCATAAGAAACTTGGCACACGAGGTAAGCAATCGATGAGTAAATAGTATTGGTTAAAGTACTAAGGAACCATCATTCAGGCCAGGAAGCTACTTAGGAGCGTGAATAAGATATGAGGAGACGGCACCCACAACTGTTCAGAGACTGATATTAGGTAAAATTTCGAGGACGAAATTATTTTAAGGGGGGGGAGAATTGTAACATCCCTATTTGCATAGCCTGGTATATTGCACTGTTCCGATGACCGGAGTCGGTTTGGATAATTAAGGGGATTAGAACCACACGTAAGATAACTAGATAAGCCATAAACACAAATAATTAGTAATTGTCAATTAGTTAAGTATAAATAAGAAAAACAGAACATAAGAAGTTAAACGAGCCGAGAGTCACAGTGATGCGTGACCTTCTCGAGAACGACTGCGAAGTTGATTTAAACTCAAATTTCGAACAGTAAAATGCGACGCTGCTGTCCTTAGGACCATTACGAACACAGTGAAAAAGAGAAAATCACGAAAAAGAATTGTTAAGCCAGTCAAATAATTAGGTCGAGGAGCCGGAAGAAATATTGAATTATTTGCAAACCGGATTGAACCGGCGAGGGGCAATTTGGTCAATTGACCCCGAAAGCTGACTCCTGACTTAACTGTCAAATAAAATCGAAGAAAAGAAAATTTCAGAATCGGAAATTAAATTAAAAAACTAATAGAAAATTAAATAAATAAATAAATAAGAGAAAAAGAAAAAGTGAAGGAAGATGACATCATGCATGACATTATGCATGATGCCATAAAGATTATAATTAATAAATATAATTAAAGCGATTTGTGGCCTTCCTAAGACATAAAAATAAATAAAATAGAAAAAAGAAAAAAAAGTGAATTATTACATCATCATCATACCTCATGCATGATGCAATAAAAATAATTTTAATTAACCAAAATCTCACTAAGTCAAAAGCAAGATAAATACTAAAAATTAAAAGAAAAAAATGGGTCTTCTTCCTCCATCAAGTGCCGTCCACTTTTCTTCTTTCTAATCTCTTTCTTGTTTCCTCCATTGAAGCTTAATTTAAAGCTTCATAAACCCTAAAATCCTCCATTAAATCCCCCAAAATTTTTGATAAACCTTACTTTGGCAACTTGAAAAGTAGATTGAAGAAGAAAGGGAAGGAAGAAAGTTGACCAATTGAAGGATTTGAGCTTTAAAGAGAGGTTAGTGATCTAAACTTGAATATTTTAGTTAAATGTTTATGTTCTTAGTTCAATTAACTTAGAATTATGCTTAAAATGAAAAGAAATTAATTGTTGGAGGATTAAAGGAAAATTCAGCCAGCTAGGGTTTTGATGTGTGTGCATGAGTTTGATTGAATTCAAAGTGAAAGTAAGCTTACATGAGTATAGAAGTAATGTTAGTGTGCTTGAAATTAGTTAAATGCAACAATTTAGTGAGTTAGGGTTTTGGACACTTAGGGTTTAGAGACAAAAATGTGAGAATTTGGTAAATGATGTCTTTGACCTATTTTGAAGTGAAAAATGGTCAATGGTGACCAAATGAAGTTTGTTGGAATGGTTGGAATTAAGGCCAAATTCGGATGGAGTATGGCAGCATGACCAAATTACCTTTGACGGACCAAAAATGAAATTTTACAGGTCCAATTGGTATGAGACCAATTGGGAATGAAAATAGACACTAAATGACACAATTTTCATTTAGGAAGTATGCCCAAAAAGTGACTAAAACCTAGTGAATAAATTGACTCAATTCAGAAAATCACAGTCTGTCCCTGTACAAATTGACCAAATGAACATTTGGCCATAACTTGAGCTAGGCAGGTCAAAATGACCTGAAAGTTTACCAGTAGTTAGATGAGATATAGACCTAAAACTTTCATGAAGAAAACAAACCCAAATTATGCCATTTACCAAGTCGTTTGGCCACCCAAAGTTGGTGACCCAAAACTGCCAAAACCAAAAATTGCCTAGAATTCTGGGTTGAGTCTAATCCAGCAGCCATGGTTCAAATAGTTATAACTTGAGCTACAAAACTAAAATTGGAGTGATTCAAAAAGGAGAATAAACTTAAGACAATAGGAAACATTTCCTATGAAGAAAGTTTTGCCAAATTCCAACAGTAAAGTGACCAATGGAACAGTGCAACTTAGGACACAAAAACTGAAAAATTGCAAATTTGCCTAAAAGACTTAGAATTTAAGAAAATGACGAAAAGGAATAAGTTTGGTAACCAAAATTTGGTATGTGGGTGAAGTTAAAGTTCCCATACCTATTAAGCCTTCGAAAAATCAACAAATTGACTTGAATAGTATCATGAATAGTAACTCCAAAATGAAAATTTCCAAGAATGTTAGTTTAAGCATATTTGGGCTAGAATTAAGTATTTATGAATTAATTATTGGATTTACTATGAAATAAGGTATTGAAACACTATAAATTTTGTGTTTCAGCTGAAAAAAACCAGGAAGGCCTAGAGGCGATTAAGTCCAGGTTTGTGCATAATAACTTTAAATTATTATTTTTTCCACTGAAAACATGATTTGTATGCATTGTGTTAATTATGGGTTTTGAGAACTATGGTATTGCCACTTGTTAATGGAAATTTGACGTTGAAAATTGATTGTGTTTATGCACAAAAATTTTTAAATTATAGTTTTCATAATGGAAATTGATTTGTTATACATTGTGAATGTTTTTGTTCATTATGAATTTCGAGAATGTTGTGTTGCTTATTCTACAATGGAAATTTGGAAGGAAAATTAATTATTGATTTGTATGAAATATTTGAACAATATGATTTTGAATTTAGTTATGGCTTTCAAAATGTTATTTGAAAAATAGTGTGTTGCCTACATTGTAAATGAAAAGTTTAGAATGAAATATGATTTTTGAATTGTATAAAATATTTGAATAACTTGATTTAAATTATTTTTAATTCACACTTGGCATGGCAATACTAATATGTTGCTCCTCCACTTGTGGGGTGAGTATGATAATTGATCAATTTCCTCCCTCTCTGGCTTCCCAGTCTGAGGGGTGAGTGTGGATGAGTACTCATTAGCTAGCTAGCCACCTCCCTGATTGATTTTGATTAGTGGGGGGTGTTTGCCTTGTCGTGATGTGCACACGGCATGCTCGAAAATTTTGTGTCATGGCCTAAGTTATGTTATTGTTTGGCAACACTATGTTTATTAAATTGTTTGATCAAGTTGTGCTCTATATTAAGCTTTGAAAATTATGATTTGTTATAAATGTGATTTGAGATTTTTGAATGAGGATTTGTTCATAAATGTTTTATATTATGCATTTTATGCTTTGTTGTGCACCACTGAGTATTTATATACTCAGCGATAGCTTTAACTTGCTGTCGCAGATAGGGAAAAGGACATAGCAGCAGAGCGAGCTGCTACAGTTAGAGAGGAACACAATTGAAGAGTTTTTGTACGGGTATTTGTCTATACCCTAGTAGTTTAGTTTGATGTAAATATGATAGTATGCATATGTATCTCTGTAATTTGAGCAGTTGTACAGATAAAATTGTAATAATATTATTTTTGAGATTTTGCATCTGTAAATTAACTTATGATTGTAAATTAATGATTTAAAAAGCAATGTGCATAAGTTATGAAATGTTTTGAGATATTAATTCTTGATTTGAAATTTGGATTTTGAGTTGAAGTGTTGCCATTGTTGTTGATTTGAAGTTGGTGGTTGCAAATGAAGTTGTGATTGAGAAATATATTAAGAGTGTTTTTATTTTCAGGTTTTGAAGAACTTTTTTCTCCAAATATAGACGGCACTCTGCCGAAATTTTTGTGAAAATTGCGGAGATTGTAAATATCCAAAAATTTGATTTATATTTGGACTCTAAATGAAGGTTTTTAATATTTGAAAAAATTTTACCCACCAATTCTAAAACGAACGAAAATTGTTTTAAAATCCCTTGTAGTATATTTAATGGGTTACCGGTAGGTGAAGTACGGTAATTCATTCGGTGTACTACGGGAACATATTACATCTTACGAGGAGTAGGGTGTCACATGTTTAGTGGTATCAGAGCAAGGTTTTAAAATAAATTTTGAACTGTGAATTTGAAATATTTTATCGGTAAATACAACTGCTCAAATGTTTGATATATATGACATATTTACATCATGAATATGCACTAACGGAGGTCAACCTCCTTGTGTTTGTTATCAGAGAGTAGAAAATTTCTGGAAAACGGAATGGAAGAGGGAGATCATTCCGTAAAGCATTCTGTCGAGGTTGAGGCCCAAGGAGAAGCCCCAGCACTCCAGAATGTGAGTGGGTCAGCCACTCCAGCTCCTCCTCAAGCACCGATTCCACCTTTCGGTTGCACAGCAGATGGCTGCGTTCTTTCAACAAATGGTGGGAAATGTGCCACCTCAAGCACAGACATAAGAACCTGTAGCACAACCACAGCCTCTGGCTCGGCAATATGAGAAATTAATGAAATTGGGGGCTACAGAATTCAAAGGAATAGTGGATCCACTGGAAGCAGAACAGTGGTTAGAGTGAATGGAACGAGTTTTCAGAAAACTACAGTGTGCTAAAGAGTTGAAGTTTGAATATTCAGTATCACTTCTCCAAGGGGATGCATATGAGTGGTGGAAGACCATCCCCTACAGTCTGGTAGAGCCACCAGTCCTCACATGGGCAGATTTTGTGACACCCCTTACCCGTGTACAGTATACCCGAGTAAGTAATGCCACCTGGTGTACCGGCACACTCTAATATTTCTCAATTAATTTAATAAATGCTTTTGCACATAATTTATGAAATACAAATTATTTAAACCATTTATCAAAAGTATCATGCATTTAAGGTTCCGAAAAATTTTAAGAAAATCCGGCGGAGTACCGGCTAAAAATGGAGAAAACCGTTCTTCGGAACCTGTTAAAAACACTTCCAATACTTTTATTTCATCATCTCAAACTCCAATATCCCAAAATCTCAACAATATTTCTCAAACATTCATTATCAACACCAAATTCAATATCATGACTTCCACATTTCAATTTCCATTTTCATTCATCATTCACATGTGATGTTCGCATGTAAATCACAAGTAAACATCTACTTTTCCATTAACAAATACAATTTTCATAATTTACATATACATCAAAATATATTACATGAGATCAAATACATATGAGAAAATACAAATCTACTACAAAATATCAAAATGACAAACTGACACCTAGTGCCCTACCGATGCAATCGCAGTAGTGAGGTGACACAGACATCGAGCGTAATCGGATGGACTCACCATGCTGTGGTCTCTTGGGCTCACGATCGGGATCTCCAGTACCTACGCTGGCAAAAGCAACGCGCTAAGCAATAATGCTTAGTGGTGCAATAATATAATAGAAGAAAATAGCAAAAATAAATGTGTATGCAAAGTGTATGCTTTCTTTGTTTGATTTTGGTATATTCATTAATTCATTAACTTAGTTCACTTTTATTAATTTTGTTGCCCAAATTAACCTAAACTAGACGACTGTACTGGATAACGGGTAAACTGGCACTGGGAACCTAGTACCTCTGGCCGACACACCATTGGTTGCAAATGCATCTCCCGGCAGCGACTAACAAGCTGTAAATAATGTCAGGCACAAGGCCAAGTCTCAATGTAAAGTCAGAATGGCTAAAAGCCATGAAATCACAGAATGGCATTGTTGCCATGTGCAGTACTGCTAACGGAACCCTATTGGCATGCCAAACTATCCAAACCAATCTTGTTAGGTATACTAGGGCATTTGAAACTCTTAAATTTGTCAATTTGTGAATTTCAACTTTTTTGGTGTCACTATTCATCATTGGTCAACAAAAATGTTGACTTTTAGAATAAAAATGTGTACATTGCCTTTGGCACTCCCAACATACCACATTTGGTGTTTAAAACTTGTTGGCATTAAGTGTTAATGCAAATTCAAAGTGTAACCCACACTAGCAGAAAATTTCAGTTTTGATGCCCTAACTTCACTGTTCCATTGGACACTGTTACTGTTGGAATTTGAAGAAATGTAAAACATGAAAGTTGTTTCTTATTTTGTCTAGTTGAATTTCCTTTTTTGAATCACTCCATTTGAAGTTTTGTAGCTCCAGATATGGCTCAAAAACCCAAGCTGGCCGGATTTCAAATTCTGCAGATTTACCATATCTACAGTAACATGAACAGTGACTTGAGTCACTTGGTTGACTGGGTTCTGGCCATAATTTGGGGTAGGTTCCTTCATGAAAGTTGTTTGTCTATGTCTTAACTTGTTGCTGTAAATATTTCAGACCAATTGACCAAATCTACAGTGAGTTATGGCCAAATGAACAGTTACTGTTCATTTGGTCAAATTCTGCAGAGGCAGTTTCAGGGTTCCGGATTGGGGCCAAGTTTTGGTCCTCTTGCTTTGGTCTTTTGGGCATGGTTTCTTCAGCAAAAATGTGCCATTATAAGCCTAGTTTCATGTCCAATTGGCCAAAATTCAATTGGACTTACACAGCCCAAGTTATGGCTGTGCAAAGGGACTGAAATTTCAGTCCCTATGCTGCTGTCCATAGGGCAGATTTCACCTCACTTTGCCATAGCATTTTTCAGTCCCATTTATGGTCAACATATCTAAAATGGTCACTAATTGACCATTACAATGTGCCCTAACAATTTCCTAAGCCAATTCACATTTTCACCCTTCCAAACCCTAATATCCAACTAAATTTACTCATGAACTTAATTAACATACTTAGTTTAATGTCCATGTGTTTTAATACTTTAACCATCATTTCTAGCCACTTTAAATTTATCAAAACAATCAACCTCATACTTCCATAGGGCTGCTGAAAATTTAAAGTACCATAACTCATGTAATTTACTTCAATTCTTTAAAATTTCTTAGCTCAAATGATATTTTAACTAAGATTAAAAGAAGGAGAATGAAGTTTGTAGCACTAACCTCACTTAGGGCAGATTTTTCCCACCTCTAAACTTCACTTTCCTTCACTTTCAAGGCTGCCAAAAGGTTGTTTAAGGTGTGGAGTAAAATTTTAATGAAGAGAGGTTAGGGTTTTGTGGTGAAACAAGGGAGAAATTAAGCTTGAGAAGTGAGGTTTAATGGAGTTTGAGAGAGGAGAGAGGTTCACGTTTTGGCTGCACTAAGGAGAGAAGGATGGCTGCTGAAATTTTGTTGAATTTGGTCTTCTCTTATCTCTTTTAATGGTTAGTCAAACAATGGCTTAAGTGTGATTGGTCCAACTTTTTAAATGATGTCATTTTTGCCTTATTTTTGCATTTTCTTTTCTTTTCTTCCACTACTCATTTCAATTTTCATTTCTAGTAATATTTCTTCATATTTGATGTCATATTAATTATTTACTCAACTGGGCAAGTCGGCCAAAAATCACCTCGGAAGGCGAAATGACCAAAATGCCCTCCGTTTGGCTTAACGGGTCAAAATTGTCTGTACCGATTGAAAAATTTTTCTAAGTATTTTCTTG
This sequence comes from Hevea brasiliensis, assembly GCF_030052815.1. Classification (NCBI taxonomy): domain Eukaryota; kingdom Viridiplantae; phylum Streptophyta; class Magnoliopsida; order Malpighiales; family Euphorbiaceae; genus Hevea; species Hevea brasiliensis. The sequence goes on from NC_079503.1 coordinate 22,580,908, forward strand.
GCATTCTAATGCCATGGGAACCTCAATTACCCTTCTCTGGAGTCCCAAAAATTATTTTATAATTTTTCCCCCGGGTCTAGGGCTCCTCGTTGCGAAACGCAACTTCCCTCCGATTACCCATCGCTTGGGCACCGGCTGCGTTTGACTCGATTGTATTTTATTTCTAAAATTTTTACTAAATTTTTCTTATTAATATTTGAGTTAATTAGGGTTCCTAACTTTAGTTTAAATATTTTTCTGGACGTTCTAGCTGTCCGGACCGACACCGGTCACCGGAACAGTAGAATGTACGGAGTGGTTACCGGAAGGGTGTTACAACTCTTCCCCTCTAATTTAAATTTCGTCCTCGAAATTTACCTGATGCAAACAGTTGAGGGAACTGTTGCCTCATCGTTTCTTCACTTTCCCAAGTTGCCTCCTCGGTGTTGTGTTGCCTCCAAACCACTTTCACGATGGAATCTGTTTGTTCCTCAACTCTTTCACTTCCTGAGCCAAGATTCGTAGAGGTTCTTCTTCATATGTCAAATCCGGTTGTATTTCAATTTCTTCTCTGGAGATGACATGTGAAGGGTCTGAGCGGTATCTTCTGAGCATGGATACATGGAACACATTGTGGATCTTGTCCAGCTCTGGTGGTAAAGCTAGCCTATAGGCCACTTTGGACCCACACGTTCAATGACTTCATATGGGCCAATGAACCTAGGGCTCAACTTACCTTTTCTTCCAAACCTCAATACCTTCTTCCATGGTGACACCTTGAGGAACACTTTGTCGCCAACCCCATATTCTATTTCTTTTCTCTTCAGGTCGGCATAAGATTTCTGTCTGTCTGAGGCAACCTTCAGATTAGCTTTGATCAATTTTACCTTGTCCTCAGTCTGTTTCACCAGGTCTGGCCCTACCAGTTTGTCTTCGCCCAATTCAGTCCAGCACACTGGAGTTCTACATTTTCTCCCATACAGTGCTTCATATGGGGCCATTTGGATGCTAGCTTGATAGCTATTGTTGTATGCGAATTCTGCCAGTGGGAGGTATCTATCCCAACTTCCCTCAAACTCAATGACACAACTCCTCAGCATATCCTCAAGGACCTGACAAATATTTCATGTTATTGTTATCATTTCAATTCAATATTTGTATCAATTTCGTGGGTTTCAATTGTTTACCTGGATTACTCTTTTTCGATTGCCCATCCGTCGAGGATGGAAAGGTCATCTTTGAAATGGAGTTGTGTACCCAAGGATTCATGCAATTTCTTCCAAAATCTCGATGTAAACCTTGGGTCTCGATCAGATATAATGGAAAGTGGGATTCCATGCAGTCTAACTATCTCACTGATATACAATTCTGCTAACCTCTCTAGTGAGTAGTCAGTCCTAACTGGCAGAAAGTGTGCTGACTTTGTCAATCTATCCACTATTACCCATGCTGCATCATGTTTCCTCTGGGTGAGAGGCAGACCACTTACAAAATCCATGGTGACCGATCCCATTTCCATTCGGTATGCGTATGTCGTAGCAATCCTGATGGAACTTGATGTTCTGCCTTGACTTGCTGACATGTCAAGCATTTAGTCACATAGTCACCGATATCTCTCTTCATACCAGGCCACCAATACTGAAGCTTCAGGTCGTGATACATCTTTGTACTTCTTGGGTGAATAGCATATACACTAGTGTGTGCCTCTTTTAGAATACTAGCTTTCAATTCCCCATCATCTGGTACACACAGTCTTCCTTTGTAGTACAGACACCCATCCTTTCACCCCATAGTCGGTTGCTTTTCCCTCTGAGATCTTGCTCATAATAGCCAGTAACTTTTCATCTGTCTTTTGCCCATCTAGTATCTGCTGTAGCAGGTTTGGCCTCACTTGCAACTCAGCCAAAATAGCTCCATCTCGAATCAAAGATAGATGGGCATTCAATGATCTCAAGGCTGTCATGGATTTTCTGCTCAAAGCATCAGCAACTACATTTGCCTTCCCAGGATGGTAGTCTATTACACAGTCATAATCCTTCAGGAACTCAATCCATCGCCTCTGTCTAAGGTTGAGCTCCTTCTGGGTTGGCAAATATTTTAGGCTCTTGTGGTCCGTAAACGTAGCACTTTTCACCATACAAATAATGCCTCCATATCTTGGTCGAAGATAATTGCTGCAAGCTCTAGATCATGGGTAGGGTAGTTACATTCATGTGGCCTTAGGTATGCGGAAGCATAGGCGATCACTTTCCCCTCTTGCATCAACACACACCTAACCCATTATGAGAGGCATCACTGTAAACCACAAAATCCTTCCACGACACCGTGTTAACACCGGTGCCTCTGTCAACATAGCCTTTAACTTCTCAAACTGTCCGGCACTTGTCATTCCAGTCCGTCGACATTCTTGTATAACAACTTGGTCATTGGAGCAGCTATTAGGGAAAATCCCTTCACAAATCTTCTGTAATACCCAGCTAGCCCCAAGAGAAGCTTCTGACCTCGTTTGTGTTCTGGGAGGCTTCCATTCCATCACTGCTTCTATTTTCTTGGGATCCACCCTAATCCCATCAGCTGACACTATGTGTCCAAGGAATGCAATTTCATTCAGCCAAAAGTCACACTTGGACAACTTAGCATACGACTTCTTTTCTTTCAGGGTTTGCAGAACAATCCTCAAATGCTCATCATGATCTTCCCTGGTCTTGGAATACACCAAAATATCATCAAAAAAGACCACTACGAACCGATCTAAGTGTGGATGGAAGATAAGGTTCATAAGGTCCATGAATGCATTGGTGCATTTGTTAGGCCAAAGGGCATCACTAGAAACTCATAATGCCCATATCGGGTCTGAATGCGATCTTTGGCACATCTGCATCCTTCACCGTCAACTGAGGATTCGATGTTCTGAGATCAATCTTGGAAAATACTCCTTCTCCATTAATCTGATAAAACAGATCATCAATTCTATGATACGGATTTTTTTTCTTCACAGTCACTTTGTTTAACTGTCGGCAATCGATGCATAGTCTCAAAGTCCCATCCTTCTTTTTCACAAACAGCACTGGAGGCTCCCACGGTGACACACTGGGGCGTATGAACCCCTTATCAAGCAACTCTTGCAACTGAGTTTTCAACTCCCTCAACTCAGTGGGTGCCATCCTATAAGGAGCAATGGAAATGGGTCTTTGTGCCGGCGGTGTCTCAATGGCAAATTCGACTTCCCTTTACGGTGGCAAACGGGCAACTCTTCAGAAATACCTGCAGGAAGTCTCTCACTGTGGGTATGTCACTCGGGTTTGGCTTAGCTCGCCTAGTATCCACCACATGTGCTAGGTAGGCTTCACACCTTTTCTCATTATTCTTCTTGCAATCGTGGTGAGATGACATTGGACAGAAATCATCCTTTCCCCCACAACTGTGATCTCATTACCCTCTGAAGTTTTTAGAGAAATTCTCTTCAATTTGCAATCAACTATTGCCTGATGACGTGACAACCAATCCATTCCCAATATCACGTCAAACTCATGGAAGGGCAACTCAATTAGGTCTGCCAAGAATTCATACCCCTGAATCCTCAACGGGCAACCCTTGTATACTTTGTTCACTACCACACTGTGGCCCAATGGATTAGTGACCGTAATGTCTTGGTCACTCTCCCCTACCAATATCCCCCTTTCTACGGGTAGGTTGATGCAAATGTAAGAATGAGTGGATCCTGGATCCACCAATGCATGCACAGGAGTATTGTAGAGGGAGAACGTACCCCTGATGACGTCTGGGGCATCTTGTTCCTCCTGAGCTCTCAAGGCATAATTTCTGGCAGGTGGTCTGTTATCTGGCCTCTCTGCTGGCTCAGATGTAGGCCTCTGAGATGGTCCCACAGCTTCGGATTTACCAGACCTTCTACCCCTTGGTGGTGCAGAGCGGTGCATCTACTTGTGTCGGAGCAATTGTAGTAGTTCTGCGTGGCGGTTCCTCGATTGATGTTCTGTCGACCCACATCTCAAGCAAGCACCGATCACTCTCCAACATTCCCCCTTGTGCCATTTCGGCGGTGTGGACATGCGAGAAGATGCCGGGCTGGTCCCTGAACCCCATCCTCGAGAGCTGCCCACCGATGGTGTGGGTGACCTCTCCTAGGGGTGAATCGTGGCTCAGGCCCCTGAGACCGACCACGACCACTGGTGGACCCGAACTCGTGCGGGAGGACCCTTAAACGTCTTCCCAAATCCAGGGGTGGAACTAGACTGACCTGGTCCCCTCTTCTGTTGTCTCTCCCTTCTGGTCTGCTCATTGATTCTCACTTTTTCAACCCTTATTGCAGCTTCCACTAGCTTGCTAAATTCTGTGATTCCCAAGGCGGTGAGTCAGTATCTTGATATTGTCATTCGATCCCTCTTGAATCTCTTGCACCTTTCGGCCTCATTAGGGACTATCTCCCTTCGTAGCGGCTTAATCGGACGAATTCTTTCTCATACTCACCACCGACAATTGTCTCGCCTCGAGTTAATAAATTCCCTTCTTCTCTCTTCCGGTATACAGTACCCACATATTTCTTCTTGAACTCGAGAGAGGAAGAAGTCCCAAGTTCTGACTTGGGCTACACTTCATCGACACAGTGTCCCACAAACCGTAGGCATCTTCTTGAAACAAGCATATAGCGACTTCTAAGTTACGCTGCAGGGTGCAGTGGAGTTGTTTTAAGACTCTGCCTGTTCGGTTCAACCAATTCTACGCACAGCAGTCATCTTCTCTCTTGCCATAGAAGTCCACAGCTCCAAATTTTCTTAACCTTTCCAGGTGTGATTTCTGCTGTGGAGCTGGTGGTGGTGGTGGTGGTGCTGGCATTACCCCAGCCATCTGTCTAAAGAAGTCGGCCATTTGTTGGAACATGGCATGTGGAGGCTGAGCAGGCTCTGCTTGAGCTGGCGGAGCAGATTCTCTCATGCCTCCAGTCTCAGCTGCTGCAGGTGGAGCATGACTCTCCACTTCCTCCTCAACGGCTCTCTGAGAGGAAGGATCCATATCCTATTCAAAATAAGAAAGATAAACAGATCTGCATTAGTGTCACCTCGACTCTTACAAATGCAATGCATGGTATGGACTCAATCTAGGCCCAGAAACGCCTAAACCGTGCTCTGATACCACTAAATGTGACACCCCTTACCCGTGTACAGTATACCCGAGTAAGTAATGCCACCTGGTGTACCGGCACACTCTAATATTTCTCAATTAATTTAATAAATGCTTTTGCACATAATTTATGAAATACAAATTATTTAAACCATTTATCAAAAGTATCATGCATTTAAGGTTCCGAAAAATTTTAAGAAAATCCGGCGGAGTACCGGCTAAAAATGGAGAAAACCGTTCTTCGGAACCTGTTAAAAACACTTCCAATACTTTTATTTCATCATCTCAAACTCCAATATCCCAAAATCTCAACAATATTTCTCAAACATTCATTATCAACACCAAATTCAATATCATGACTTCCACATTTCAATTTCCATTTTCATTCATCATTCACATGTGATGTTCGCATGTAAATCACAAGTAAACATCTACTTTTCCATTAACAAATACAATTTTCATAATTTACATATACATCAAAATATATTACATGAGATCAAATACATATGAGAAAATACAAATCTACTACAAAATATCAAAATGACAAACTGACACCTAGTGCCCTACCGATGCACTGCAGGTAGTGAGGTGACACGGACATCGAGCGTAATCGCCGGATGGACTCACCGATCAGTGGTCTACTGGGCTCACGATCGGGATCTCCAGTACCTACGCGTGGCAAAAGCAACGCGCTAAGCAATAATGCTTAGTGGTGCAATAATATAATAGAAGAAAATAGCAAAAAATAAATGTGTATGCAAAGTGTATGCTTTCTTTGTTTGATTTTGGTATATTCATTAATTCATTAACTTTGTTCACTTTTATTCATTTGGTTGCCCCAAGTAACCTACACTAGACGATCGGATCGATAACGGGTAACCGCACTGGGTACCTAGTACCTCGGTGTCACACCATTGGTTGCATATGCATCTCCTGTGCAGCGAGCCTAACAAGTCAGAATAATGTCGAGCACAAGGCCAAGTCTCAATGTAAAGTCGAATGGCTAAAAGCCATGAAATCAGAATGGCATTGTTGCCATGTGCGATCTTGCTAACGGAACCCTATTGGCATGCCAAACTATCCAAACCAATCTTGTTAGGTATACTAGGGCATTTGAAACTCTTAAATTTGTCAATTTGTGAATTTCAACTTTTTTTGGTGTCACTATTCATCATTGGTCAACAAAAATGTTGACTTTTAGAATAAAAATGTGTACATTGCCTTTGGCACTCCCAACATACCACATTTGGTGTTTAAAACTTGTTGGCATTAAGTGTTAATGCAAATTCAAAGTGTAACCCACACTAGCAGAAAATTTCAGTTTTGATGCCCTAATTTCACTGTTCCATTGGACACTGTTACTGTTGGAATTTGAAGAAATGTAAAACATGAAAGTTGTTCCTTATTTTGTCTAGTTGAATTTCCTTTTTTGAATCACTCCATTTGGAGTTTTGTAGCTCCAGATATGGCTCAAAAACCCAAGCTGGCCGGATTTCAAATTCTGCAGATTTACCATATCTACAGTAACATGAACAGTGACTTGAGTCACTTGGTTGACTGGGTTCTGGCCATAATTTGGGGTAGGTTCCTTCATGAAAGTTGTTTGTCTATGTCTTAACTTGTTGCTGTAAATATTTCAGACCAATTGACCAAATCTACAGTGAGTTATGGCCAAATGAACAGTTACTGTTCATTTGGTCAAATTCTGCAGAGGCAGTTTCAGGGTTCCGGATTGGGGCCAAGTTTTGGTCCTCTTGCTTTGGTCTTTTGGGCATGGTTTCTTCAGCAAAAATGTGCCATTATAAGCCTAGTTTCATGTCCAATTGGCCAAAATTCAATTGGACTTACACAGCCCAAGTTATGGCTGTGCAAAGGGACTGAAATTTCAGTCCCTATGCTGCTGTCCATAGGGCAGATTTCACCTCACTTTGCCATAGCATTTTTCAGTCCCATTTATGGTCAACATATCTAAAATGGTCACTAATTGACCATTACAATGTGCCCTAACAATTTCCTAAGCCAATTCACATTTTCACCCTTCCAAACCCTAATATCCAACTAAATTTACTCATGAACTTAATTAACATACTTAGTTTAATGTCCATGTGTTTTAATACTTTAACCATCATTTCTAGCCACTTTAAATTTATCAAAACAATCAACCTCATACTTCCATAGGGCTGCTGAAAATTTAAAGTACCATAACTCATGTAATTTACGTCAATTCTTTAAAATTTCTTAGCTCAAATGATATTCTAACTAAGATTAAAAGAAGGAGAATGAAGTTTGTAGCACTAACCTCACTTAGGGCAGATTTTTCCCACCTCTAAACTTCACTTTCCTTCACTTTCAAGGCTGCCAAAAGGTTGTTTAAGGTGTGGAGTAAAATTTTAATGAAGAGAGGTTAGGGTTTTGTGGTGAAACAAGGGAGAAATTAAGCTTGAGAAGTGAGGTTTAATGGAGTTTGAGAGAGGAGAGAGGTTCACGTTTTGGCTGCACTAAGGAGAGAAGGATGGCTGCTGAAATTTTGTTGAATTTGGTCTTCTCTTATCTCTTTTAATGGTTAGTCAAACAATGGCTTAAGTGTGATTGGTCCAACTTTTTAAATGATGTCATTTTTGCCTTATTTTTGCATTTTCTTTTCTTTTCTTCCACTACTCATTTCAATTTTCATTTCTAGTAATATTTCTTCATATTTGATGTCATATTAATTATTTACTCAACTGGGCAAGTCGGCCAAAAATCACCTCGGAAGGCAAAATGACCAAAATGCCCTCCGTTTGGCTTAACGGGTCAAAATTGTCTGTACCGATTGAAAAATTTTTCTAAGTATTTTCTTGGCATTCTAATGCCATGGGAACCTCAATTACCCTTCTCTGGAGTCCCAAAAATTATTTTATAATTTTTCCCCCGGGTCTAGGGCTCCTCGTTGCGAGAACCGCAACTTCCCTCCGGTTACCCATCGCTTGGGCACCCGCTCGTTTGACTCAGTTGTATTTTATTTCTAAAATTTTTACTAAATTTTTCTTATTAATATTTGAGTTAATTAGGGTTCCTAACTTTAGTTTAAATATTTTTCTGGACGTTCTAGCTGTCCGGACCGACACCGGTCACCGGAACAGTAGAATGTACGGAGTGGTTACCGGAAGGGTGTTACAGATTTTTTACGGGAATTTAGGCAAAAGTGGGTCCCTGATACTTATGTAAACATGAAGTTGTAAGAGTTTTTAAGTCTGAAGCTAGAGGATAGAACTGTAGCAGAATATGAGCGGGACTTTTCAAGGCTAAGCCATTATGCTGGAAGCTTAGTCTCCACCCTAGAAACCGGTGTAAAAGTTTTGAGGCTGGGTTGAGGCCTAGCTTGAGAATGCAAGTAGTAGGGTTCCGACACCAGAATTTTTCTAAATTGATTTCACAAGTCCTAGAACTGGAAAGGATAGAATCAGAATGGGCAATGAAAAAGAGTACATAAGAGAAAGAGAAAACTGAAAAGGTTACTGGTCAATCTACTAAGAGTGGCTATAGGAAAAGAAAACATTTTGGAAGATCTAGCTCACGCAAATCGGGTAGAAGTATATCTTCTAGACAGAAATCATCCCAATCCGATCAGCAAACTCAACAGAGACGCAGAAATACACTATCGGATCAACTTTGTGAGACTTGTGGTAAACCACATAGTGGAGTATGTTATAGAGCTATAGGAGCATGTTTCAATTGTGGAGGGACTGGTCATTTTGCTAAGGATTGCACAAGTCTACGCCGTTATGGATCATTTACCACAGCAAAAGGATCAGCCCAAGTTTCTACCCCGAAGAGTTTACCAACAGTTGGTAGAGGCAGAGGCAGAGGTAGGGGTAGTACACCTGGAAGTCAGAGTATTGTGAATCAACCAGGACAAGGTGATGCTCCAGTGAGAGTATACACTATGCGATAGAAGGACGAGGATGAGACTTCTAGTATGGTTGCTGGTATTTTCTCAATTCTTAACTGAGATATGTATATGTGTAAAAAAAAAAACAATTTTGATATGTTAGTGACTAGTCTTTTTAAAATTAATTTTGGAAGAGTTTGTCAGTGAAAAGTATTTGTTAGTACACAAGAATTTGTAAAGTTAATTAGTAAGCCTAATTATGTAAGGAAAGAGAACCTAAAAGTAAGTTATAGTAATATAGCTACCTTAGATGCGGGTAAGGGTATTACTGCTGATAGATGTCAGTGGGTACCATAATCAAAATAAGTTTAAGATATTAGTGGATTTAAAAGAAATAAAATATAAGAAAGTTTGTTCTATTGGGATGTATCGTAGTACTATGCAATACTCTTGATGTTTGTGTAGTAAGCTGTAGATTACAGTACTGACTTGGGATTTATTGTGTAGAGCTATGTACTACTCAATAGTACACAAGAATAAGAATAGTTGCAAACGGCATCTGTTTTGGTACAGTTATGATAAGATAAAGTTTTCTTATTGTAAAGGAGTTTGAAAATCTTAACCTGGGATTTAAAACTCTAAAGTTAGAATATTGAAAGGTTATAGTTCAGTACAAAAGAAAATAATAACTACACATCAGTGCAAAATAAGCTATAGAATATCGATAGATAAAAATAAATACAATAGTAAGAAATGAGAAAAATATTAGATGAGGAATTGCCACCAAGGCAAGCAATTTACTTAAGATGCGTAACGATATTCCGAACTATTTTATCAAGAAAGAAATAAGTTAAACCAAAGCAAACAAGATAGTGCAAAAGGGCACATAGGCCTTGATCATAAATGGAGATGGTAAGATAATGGTTATGGACCTATGGCCAAGAAAGAAAAGACTACAAAAGAAAATAATTATTAAAACAACAGCAAGAAAAGACTAAAATATTCTAAATTAAACTGAATGTTAAATCAAATGATTAAGAGATTTGATAAGAAAAGAGTAAAACTAGGTTCTTACCCATAGGATCACACGAGGTCCTAGAAAAGCGGATCCACTTGCACACAGATTTGCTTACCTCTAAAATTGAAATGAATTTGAATCTAACTTATGACAGAAGCTCATAAGAAACTTGGCACACGAGGTACGCAATCGATGAGTAAATAGTATTGGTTAAAGTACTAAGGAACCATCATTCAGGCCAGGAAGCTACTTAGGAGCGTGAAAAGGATATGAGGAGATAGCACCCACAACTATTCAGAGATTGATACTAGGTAAAATTTTGAGGACGAAATTATTTAAGGGGAGGAGAATTGTAACATCCCTATTTGCATAGCCTGGTATATTTCACTGTTCCGGTGACCGTAGTCGGTCCGGATAATTAAGGGGATTAGAATCACACTTAAGATAACTAGATAAGCCATCAACACAAATAATTAGTAATTGTCAATTAGTTAAGTATAAATAAGAAAAACAGAACATAAGAAGTTAAACGAGCCGAGAGTCACAGCGATGGGTGACCTTCTCGGGAACGACTGCGAAGTAGATTTAAACTCAAATTTCGAACCGTAAAATGTGACGCCGCTGTCCTTAGGACCATTACGAACACAGTGGAAAAGAGAAAATCACGAAAAAGAATTGTTAAGCCTGTCAAATAATTTGGTCAAAGAGCCGGAAGAAATATTGAATTATTTACAAACCGGGTTGAACCGGTGAGGGGCAATTTGGTCAATTGACCCCAAGAGTTGACTCTTGACCTAACTGTCAAATAAAATCGAAGAAAAGAAAATTTCAGATTCAGAAATTAAATTAAAGAACTAATAGAAAAATAAATAAATAATTAAATAAATAAGAGAAAAAGAAAAAGTGAAGGAAGATGACATCATACATGACATCATGCATGATGCCATAAAGATTATAATTAATAAATTTAATTAAAGTGATTTGTGGCCTTCCTAAGACATAAAAATAAATAAAATAGAAAAAAGAAAAAAAAAGGTGGATTATTACATCATCATCTTACCTCATGCATGATGCAATAAAAATAATTTTAATTAACCAAAATCTCACTAAGTCAAAAGCAAGATAAATACTAAAATTAAAAGAAAAAAATGGGTCTTCTTCCTCCATCAAGTGCCGTCCACTTTTCTTCTTTCCCATCTCTTTCTTGTTTCCTCCATTGAAGCTTAATTTAAAGCTTCACAAACCCTAAAATCCTCCATTAAATCCCCAAAAATCCTTGATAAACCCTACTTTGGCAACTTGAAAAGTAGATTGAACAAGAAAGGGAAGGAAGAAAGTTGACCAATTGAAGGATTTGAGCTTTAAAGAGAGGTTAGTGATCTAAACTTAAATATTTTAGTTAAATGTTTATGTTCTTAGTTCAATTAACTTAGAATCATGCTTAAAATGAAAAGAAATTAATTGTTGGAGGATTAAAGGAAAATTCAGCCAGCTAGGGTTTTGATGTGTGTGCATGAATTTGATTGAATTCAAAGTGAAGGTAAGCTTACATGAGTATAGAAGTAATGTTAGTGTGCTTGAAATTAGTTAAATGCAACAATTTAGTGAGTTAGGGTTTTGGACACTTAGGGTTTAGAGACAAAAATGTGAGAATTTGGTAAATGATGTCTTTGACCTATTTTGAAGTGAAAAACGGTCAGTGGTGACCAAATGAAGTGTGATGGAATGGTTGGAATTAAGGCCAAATTCGGATGGAGCAGAATGACCAAATTACCTTTGAGGGACCAAAAATGAAATTTTACAAGTCCAATTGGTATGAGACCAATTGGAAATGAAAATAGACACTAAATGACACAATTTTCATTTAGGAAGCATGCTCAAAAAGTGACTAAAACCTAGTGAATAAATTGACTCAATTCGGAAAATCACAGTCTGTCCCTGTACAAACTGACCAAATGAACATTTGGCCATAACTTGAGCTAGGTAGGTCAAAATGACCTGAAATTTTAGCAGTGGTTAGATGAGATATGAACCTAAAACTTTCATAAAGACACAAACCCAAATTATGCCATTAACTAAGTCGTTTGGCCACCCAAAGTTGGTGACCCAAAACTGCCAGAACAAAAAATTGCCCAGAATTCTGGGTTGAGTCCAATCCGGTAGCCATAGTTCAAATGGCTATAACTTAGGCTACAAAACTCTAATTAGAGTGATTCAGAATAAACTTAAGACAATAGGGAACATTTCCTATGAAGAAAGTTTTACCAAATTCCAACAGTAAAGTAACCAATGGAACAGTGCAACTTAGGACACAAAAACTGAAAAAATGCAAATTTGCCTAAAAGACTTAGAATTTGAGAAAATGACCAAAACCAACAAGTTTGGTAACCAAAATGTGGTATGTGAGTGAAGTTGAAGTTCCCATACCTATTAAGCCTTAGAAAGTCAACAAATTGACTTGAATAGTATCATGAATAGTAACTCCAAAATGAAAATTTTCAAGAATGTTAGTTTAAGCATATTTGCGCTAGAATTAAGTATTTATGAATTAATTATTGGATTTACTATGAAATAAAGTATTGAAATACTATAAATTTTGTGTTTCAGCTGAAAAAGACCTGAAAGGCCTAGAGGCGATTAAGTTCAGGTTTGTGCACAATAACTTTAAATTATTGTTTTTCCACTGAAAACTTGATTTGTATGCATTGTGTTAATTATGGGTTTTGAGAACTATGGTGTTGCCACTTGTTAATGGAAATTTGATTTTGAAAATTGATTGTGTTTATGCACAAAAATTTTTAAATTATAGTTTTCATAATGGAAATTGATTTGTTAGATATTGTGAATGTTTTTGTTCATTGTGAATTTCGAGAATGTTGTGTTGCTTATTCTACAATGGAAATTTGGAAGGAAAATTAATTATTGATTTGTATGAAATATTTGAACAATATGGTTTTGAATTTAGTTATGGCTTTCAAAATCTTATTTGAAAAATAGTGTGTTGCCTACATTGTAAATGAAAAGTTTAGAATGAAATATGATTTGTGAATTGTATAAAATATTTGAATAAGTTAATTTAAATTGTTTTTAATTCACACTTGGCATGGCAATACTAATATGTTCCTCCTCCACTTGTGGGGTGAGTATGATATTTGATCAGTTTCCTCCCTCTCTGGCTTCCCAGTCTGAGGGGTGAGTGTGGATGAGTACTCATTAGCTAGCTAGCCACATCCCTCATTGATTTCGATTAGTGGGGGTGTTTGCCTTGTCGTGATGTACACACAGCATGTTCGAAAATTTTGTGTCATGGCCTAAGTTGTGTTATTGTTTGGCAACACTGTGTTTATTAAATTGTTTGATCAAGTTGTGCTCTATATTAAGCTTTGAAAATTATGATTTGTTATAAATGTGATTTGAGATTTTTAAATGAGGATTTGTTCATAAATGTTTTATATTATGCATTTTATGCTTTATTGTGCACCACTGAGTATTTATATACTCAGCGATAGCTTTAACTTACTGTCGCAGATAGGGAAAAGGATATAGTAGCAGAGCGAGCTACTACAGTTAAAGAGGAACACAATTGAAGAGTTTTTGTACGGGTATTTGTCTATACCCTGGTAGTTTAGTTTGATGTAAATATGATAGTATGCATATATATCTCTGTAATTTGAGCAGTTGTACAGATAAAATTGTAATAATATTATTTTTGAGATTTTGCATCTGTAAATTAACTTATGATTGTAAATTAGTGATTTAAAAAGCAATGTGCATAAGTTATGAAATGTTTTGAGATATTAATTCTTGATTTGAAATTTGGATTTTGAGTTGAAGTATTGCCATTGTTGTTGATTTAAAGTTGGTGGTTGCAAATGAAGTTGTGATTGAGAAATATATTGGGAGTGTTTTTATTTTCAGGTTTTAAAGAACTGTTTTCTCAAAATATAGACGGCACACTACCGAAATTTTTGTAAAAACTACAGAGATTCTAAATATCCAAAAATTTGATTTATGCTTAGACTCTAAATGAAGGTTTTTAATATTTGAAAAAAATTTAACTCACCAATTCTAAAACGAACGAAAATTGTTTTAAAATCCCTTGTAGTATATTTAATGGGTTACCGGTAGGTGAAGTACGGTAATTCATTAGGTGTACTACGGGAGCATGTTACATCTTACGAGGAGTAGGGTGTGACACACTAAGCCACTTGGACATGGACCTCCAAATGGGGCCTCTTTTAGCTCTGGTTTTCTTAACCCCAAATAAATTAAGCCTATGATCATAAGTCTATTTCAGTTTCTTCCTTTTCACACGTCTAACATGCTCCATGCTCAATTCTTGACTTAACTCATGGTGTTCTAGAAAGTGGCGAATGTGTGTTCCATGAGGTAGCACATCAATTTATCATTAATATTTGTTAGAAATTTATTTGAGAATAGAGTACAAGTATTAGTTTAGTTATAGCATACAAAATAAAGAATATCCTATGCTATAACATATTCATTATGGTGAGGAAACTTTTGATTTGGATGATACCTATTCTATTTCTACCATTTAAAGACAAAATGAGTGTTAAAAAACTTGCTAACCCAGCTTTGTATGGTTTATTTGAATTATTGAAAAAATTTGATGAAGTTTATTTTCTAATCTACATTTAACAAATTTTATATGCATGAAAATTTATTTGCAAATTTATAATTTTAATGTTACACAATTGTTAAAATTTATGTAATATTTTACCAAAATGGATAGAATTTACTAATGATTTCTAAACTAATAAGCTTTTGTTTACTACAATAAATTGAAAAAATAGCAATAAAAATTATCAACTATAAAATTTTTTAGTTGGTAATTACCAATTATTTACCAATTAAAAAGTAAAAGGTGCAAAAAAACTAAAATTTAAATTAATTTTTGTTGACTAAAATACCAATCGATTATTGACAGATAATTTACCAACTACTTTATTTAGTAGGTAAAAATGGCACCAAAATGGCGACAAAAGTAGCAATAAAGAATGGCAGCAAAAGTAGTGACCAATAATAAGATATACCGACTAAATATATAGTTACTAATTATTGACTAAAAAGAATTTGGTAGGTAAATTTAAACAAAAAATAAAAGATTAAGTTTTAAAATAACAAAAAATATGCCAACTATGTTATTTAATTGGTAAATTTAAATGCTAATAAAAATAAAATTTTACATTCACATTGAAAATTTACTGACTAAATATTCAGTTAGTTCATAATTACTGATTAATTATTATTTAGTTGGTAAATTAAAAGGCTAATAAAAATAAAATTTTATAATCACATTGAAATTTTACCAAATGGTCAGGTAGCTAGTAATTATGGACTAATTGTGATTTAGTTGATAAATTTAAAGGCTTATAAAAATTAAATTTATTATTATTATTATTATTATTATTATTATTATTATTATTATTATTATTATTATTATTATTATTATTATTATTATTATCATCATTAACTTTCAAATCATCAATAACAAAATTATTTAAAATTTGAAATTTTAAAATAACTACAAATAAATAAATACACACCATTTAGATTAGTAAGTAATTAATTAAAGAATTATAAGAATATACGAACCAAATATGTATTTAAAATAAAAATTTACAAAAAAAAGATTAACTACCATTTATTTAGTTGGTAATGTATTAATAATAAAAAAAATAATTAAAGTAGTCAATATTTTTTTTATTACTTTATTTTAACATTATATTATTTTAAATAAAAATTTATATTATAAAAATTAAGCACCATTTATTTAGGTAATTTATTTTCTTTAACAATTAAAAAAAATACTGACTAAATAAAATGGTAGGTATTGTTTTCCATTATATTATTTAAAATAAAAATTAATATAAAAAATTACTTACCATTTATTTAGTCGGTAATTTCCTACTAAACTATGGTAGTTGGTAAATAGTAGCTAAGTCCCTCATTCCTATGATCTACCAATGATAATACCTACCATATCTCTGATAATTTCCTAATAAAAATTTAATCTATAAATTTACCGACTAAAATGTCAATTAGTAATTTTGTTGGTAATTTTACCAAGTACAATTGAGTACTCTGTAAAATTTACTTATAACCTAATTAGCGTATTACCTTATTTTAGTTGATATTTAGTTGATAATTGAAATTACTAACTAAAAATCTTCAAAAATAATTGATAATTTTAGTAGCTAAAATTTTAATATCTTGTACGTTTGGGTTTACAATTGGAATGTCTAACGATTATTTATATTATTGAAAAGATATTTAATTATTTTAAAATTTTTATAATTGTAATATATTAAATTTAATTTTAAATTAACTTTTAATACTTTCTAATTAATATATTGAATAATGTATTTTTTAATAGTAATTCCAATTATAATATTTTTTTAAAATGAGACTAATTATAAAAAGAAATTTATAGTGTATACATGTGATATCAAATATAATCATTTATTTATTAATGAGGGTTTTTTTTTTTTTTTTTCCTTTTCAAATCTTTTACAAGTCAACTCATTTGATGCAAACACATCACGAGAATTACTTGTAAGTTAAAATTGCTCTAAGGTAGGATGAATGTAAAATGGTTTATTCAATATATTTAATTGGTTTAGTCTAAACCACAATTATTGAATTTATATTTTAATTGGTAAGTTATATTTTAATTGATAAGTTATATTTTAATTGGTTTAGTCTAAACCACAATTATTGAATTTAAATTTGTATTTACCCTTGTTTTTTCTTAAATTGAAAATGAAAATCAGTTTGATCTTATAATTGTTGATAATAGATAAGATGTGTGTCAATGGGAAATTTGTGTTAAGCAACCACTAAATTTAAAAGTTTTATGTTTATAAGTGAGAGCTCCCATAATAATTTTATATCTCTCTATCACACCTACCCACCTGAAAGTCTACTAGATTTTAAGCATGAACAAACATAGATTCACTTTATCTTATGTTGAAATATTCAACTAATAAATGGGGTGGTTACGATTTGAACTTTAAACTTTTTGGTCTGAGAGACTCTGACACTATATCAAAGAACCACTCAATTTAAAAGCTTAAACTTGTTGATGAGGGCTCCTATAATAGTTTTATATCTCTCTATGAACTTGACCAATCAATGAATTAAAGGGACCAATCAATGAATTAAGGGGGAATAAAAAAAAATCATGTTCTACATACATTTTCTTTTAAATATTTTAGCAATTTTCTTTTCATGAGGTGTTACAAATAGTCGCGGAGGAGGGGGGCTGTGTGGTCAAGGCCCTAGTTTTGTGGGGAAAATTTTTTTATTATTATTCTGTATATTTAAAATTAAATTGACCCTTAATTTTGTTGTCACACCTTATCCTTTTGTAAGGTATAACATGGTCCCGTAGTATACCAAATGAATTACCGAACTTTGCCTACCGATAACTCATTAAATATACTACAAGGTATTTTAAAATAATTTTAATACATTTGAGAGTTTTAAATGACCATAAAATAGCTATTAAAGTGTCCTTTTAGATTTGGGTAGATGTCAATTTTTTTTCCACATTTTTAAAATTTTACGAAAATTTTGACAGAATAATAGTTATAAATATAAGAAAACAATTGTTCAATTCACCTGAAAAAGCAATTTAAAATAATATCCAAGTCCAATATCAACATTTTTAACATCTCACAATTTATTTCCCATTTTCATTTCAAAGAAATTAACACATATATATAAAAGTAAAATTTCAATATTTACAAACTCAAATATTATACAAGACATTTTTATACAACTACTCAATATTCATGATTACATACATACTTGTAGCTGTAATTACATCAAACGAAAAATACTATGGGCATTTCTAATATACCCGGAAATGAGACCATAAAATGCTCCAATTGACGGCTCACTCGATCGTCTATGCAGACTTCTCCTTATTCCTACCTGTGATAGCATAACAAGCTATCACTGAGTATTATATTCGGTAGTGTACAACCATAATTTAATACTTGACGTAAACACAATTTACCAAAAATATAAATAAGAGTTTTCAACATTCATCTATCATTCATATTATCAAAAATGTTTTATCAAATAATTTCAAACATTGGTGTTGCCACAATTCACACAACTTAGGTCACAACATAAAATTTTCAATCAATGCCATGTTGTACACCACGACAAAGCAATATAAAATCTCACTAACTGAAATTAATGAGGGACGTAGCTAGCTAGCTATATGAGTACTCATCCAAACTCGACCTCAACAAGAAAGCCAGAGAGGGAGGAAATATAGTCAAACTCAACTCCATAGATGGAGGAGAAACATAATAAAAATTATCATGCCAAGTGTGGTTTCAAAAACCCAATTAAAACTATTTCATTCAAATAATTTCATTGCAAATCACTAGCCATACTTCATTCAAAATTTTTCACTTATAGAGTAGGCAACACACTATTTCCCAAATTAATTTCTCAATGCCATAACAATCAAAAATCATTCACACACACTTATTCAATTTAATTTTCAAATGAAAAACAAAGAATTAAAATTAGTTATGCACAATCCTTCTTTACTTGTCTTGACTTAACCCATCTCCTTCCTTGGAAGGCTCCTTTCTAACTGAAACACATAACTAAAGTGTCTTAATACTCATCCAAAACATTTCCAATAACAAATCCAACAATTGCATCATACATACTTAGGTTACTTATGAAATTTCATAAGGTTTAAGTTCTGGACAGTTTTACCTTCTTACTTTTGAACCCAATTTCGATCTAGTTCTAACTATAATCTAGTAAGGTGTTCTTAATAAAATTTGTCCCTCTATGTCTTAATTTCATTTTTCATTTTGAATCACTCCATTTGGAGTTCTAGTTCTCAAGTTATGGTCAATTTACCAAGTGTTGGTCCAATGAACCTCTATAGTTCTAAAACCAGGCAAATTCTATAGTGAAATTTTGTCTAGTCATTTTGGCATGCCACAGTCATTTTTAGGCCTAATATCCTTCATATGAGTTGTTACCCTATGTCTTAGGGTCACTCAAGTTTAAGAGTCACAATTTTTTAGGTTATGTAGGGTGAGTTATAGCAAATTAACTGACCTGGACTCTTGAACCCTATGCCTTTAGGATTTCATGTTCAGATCAGTGTCTTTTATTCCCATTTTAGGGTCCCTACACTCAAAATTTGAGGAAAGTTTCTAAACCAAAGTTGGAGTTTTGTTTCTTAGGTTTACAGAATAATTTATCTCTTCCCAATTGGAGTTTCCTAGTGTAAGATATGATTTAAATACTATTCTGAGGTCTAGTGGCTATTTAGTTCAATTTTCAGATTTGAATTGCTGATTTGTCCAAGCAATTTGTCCAAGATCCATTAGGTTCTGGAATTTGGTCAAAATAGCAAAATTGTAGTTCTAAGTCTTATAGAGATTTTGGCTTTGGATTCACTATATTTGTAGTTTTGTGGGTCAAATTATGGCATTTTTTCCAAAACTGTTCGGGTAGGTCCAAGTCCAAAATTTCAGGTCAGTTTTGGTTCTAGTCAGAATTGCTGACCTAACTTTTTCTAGCAAATTGGTGGGGTTAGAGTCAAAATTTTGGCTCATGATGTTCATAAGAAATGTTCTACTATGTCTAAGATTTCCACAGGTTCAAAAATTAGGTCATTCTGACTTCCTAGAGTGAGTTATGCCCATTTGAACATTCACTGTTCATTTGGTCATTTCTGTCTAGGTCCAGAATTCAGAAATTTAACAATCATCAATTTTCTCAATTCCATTCATCAATTCTCACTTCAAAACATATCAAATGACCATAATTAGGCTTTATAACCATCAATTGGTCAGCATATCACAAAAGCCCTAAATTTCATAAACCCTAATTTTTCATCATCCCTAACTCATGCAATCTTCACGCAATTCAACTCAATATTCATATGTACATATCAATTAACACTACTAAACAATTTAATTCCTTCAAATACTCAAAACTTTACTTCTCCCTACATCCACTAAAATTCTCTAATCCTTAATTAGGCATTATCTTTTTCATTTCTCATGAAGTTTCATCTCAATTCAACTTACTCCTAATAATTAAAGAAGAGAGATAACAAGATTAAGCACTAACCTCTTTGGTTGAATTTCCAAGTTCTTCAATTCTTCACTTTTTCTTCTTTTTTTTGCTCCCAAATTCTCAATCAAGGTCCACAATCAATTTTTCTATTGATGAACTGTGAGATTCAAGGGAAAACTCTGGTAATTTTTGAAGCTTGGTGATCATTAACGGTGAAAAGGAAAAGAAAAGAGAAAGAGAGAGATGGGAGAGATGAGCCAGTCAACATAGGTAGAAGAAGAGGATTATTTGATTTTTAATTTATGTATTCTCTTATTTATATTTATCCAAAAATAATTCAATTTAGATTAAAATTTTAATTGTGTCATGCTTATCTCATGCTAATGTCATAATTCCAATTTAAATTTGAATTCTTTTCTTTTATTTTCTTTTTACTACACATCTCTTCATTTTAAATTCTTTTTCATTATTTTAATTTCACAAATTTTATTGAACAAATAGGTCAAGATTCACCTCTAGAAGTGAATTGACCAAATTGTCCTTCATCAGTTCTAATCCATTTTCTAATAGTGTTTGGTAACTCTTTGAATTCTGATTCACTTATTTGAGCTTATTTTGTTTTTATTTCCATGACTTTCACATTTGTAATAGCTTCGCAATTATCCCTTGACCTAGGGTGTCATGGGGTCCCATACGAATTTAGGGTAGCAATTGAACTCGCAGTCACTTTTTGGGTCGATCACCCATCGCTGGGACCTCGGCTCATTTAACCGATTTAGACTTTATTTCTTTTATTTTCTTCCACTATCATATGATTCTTATCAATTTTGTTTATGACTTTTTCTTTGTGGCTTAAGTATGGTTTTAGAGATTCTAATTAACCGGATAGATACTAGTCACTGGAATAGCAAAATGTACAGAACTGATAAACATAGGGGTGTTACAATTCTCCCCCCCTTAAAATAAATTTTGTACCGAAATTTTACCTAGTGTTAGTCTCTGAATAGCTGTGGGTTTTGTCTTCTCATATCCTCCTCATGCTCCCATATAGCTTCCTGGCTTGAATGATGGTTCCATAGCACCTTAACCAGTGGTATCTGCTTGTTCCTCAGCTGCTTCACCTCATGTGCCAAGATCTCTATGGGCTCTTCATCATAAGTAAGGTCTGGATTCACCTCAATCTCCTCTACTGGTAAAATGTTAGAGGGTTCTGATTTGTACTTTCTCAACATAGATACATGGAAAACATTATGAATCCTTTCCAACTCTGGAGGTAATGGCAGTCTATATGCTAAAGGACTCACTCTTTACAGAACCTCATATCGCCCAATGAAGCGAGGACTTATTTTCCCTTTTCTGTCAAACCTCATAATCTTCTTATAAGGTGAAACCTTGAGGAATACTTTGTCACCTACTGAATATTCAATATCTCTCATCTTCATATCAATATAGGACTTTTGTCTGTCTGATGCAACCTTGAGTTTGTCATGAATAATCTTAATCTTCTCCTCAGTCTGCTGCACAATTTCAAGGCTAATCAACTTTCTCTCACCCACTTCATCCCAACACAAGGGAGTTCTACACTTCCTGCCATATAAAGCTTCATATGGAGGTATCCTAATGCTTGATTGGTAGTTGTTGTTGTAGGTGAATTCAATCAAGGGCAAGTGTGTATCCCAACTTCCTTCAAACTCAATCACACAAGCTCAAAGTATGTCCTCTAAAATCTGAATTACTCTCTTAGACTAGCTATCTGTTTGTGGATGGAATGCAGTGCTAAAGTTCAATCTAGTTCCTAAGGCTTTTGGAAACTACCCCAGAATCTAGAAGTGAACCTTGGGTCTCTATCTGATACAATGGATACTGGCACTCCATGCAGTCTCACTACTTCATCAATGTAGAGTTTAGCCAATCTGTCTAGATTGTAGTCCATTCTCAATGGCAGAAAGTGTGCAGACTTTGTCAATATGTCTACAATGACCCAAACTGCATCATGATGCTTTTGTGTACGTGGAAGTCCCATCACAAAATCCATGGTAATTCTCTCCCATTTCCACTTGGGAATTGGCAATGGTTGTAGCAAATTAGCTAGCACTTGGTGTTCGGCCTTTACTTGCTGACAAGTTAGGCATTTGGCAACATATTCAACTATATCTTTCTTCATGCCCATCCACCAGTAGTGCTCTTTCACAGTTCTGTACATTTTTGTTCTACCAGGGTGCATGGCAAATGGTGAGTCATGTGCTTCCTTCATAATGGTTTTCCTCAATTCCACATCATTTGGAAAGCACATTTTACCCTGTGTAGCAATAAACAATCATCATTCATGGAAAAGTCTGGTTTCTTGCCATCCTGAGCCTCTTCTATTAACTTTTGATACTTTTCATCACTTTGAGCTGCTGTTTTAATCTAATCCATCAGCTTTGGCTTTACTTGCCAAGTAGCTATCATCTGTCTCTCATCATCTATCTCCATATTAGCATGCAATGCCCTTAACTCCTGCACCATGGACAAAGGAGAAACCCTTAAACTGGCTATAGACCTGGGTGGCCTCTGTCCTGAGGATCTCCCTCTACTAGACTTGCAAGAGCTGGATCCTCCAAAATATTTCCTCTTTCCTGTTCCACTATCAGAAGCTTGGCCCAAAGTCTTCCCACTCTTCTCTTTTTCCTCAGCTCCCTTTTTAACTGTCCCTTCACTTTCAATTCTTTCTAGCTCCAGGGCTTGTGAAATCAACTCTAAAAAATTTTCATGTCTAAACCTAACCACTTACAGTCTTAAACTTGATCTCAATCCAACCTCAAATCATTTGCATCGGTCCCTGCCAATGGTGAGTAGACTCCCATCATAGTGACTCAACCTAAAAAAATCCCTCTCATGGTCTGCCACCATTCTGTCCCCTTGTTTCAAACTCAAGAATTCTTGTAATTTCATATCAACATATGTGTCTAGGACATGCTTCTACCTGAATTCGTTGAGGAAGTCATCCCAGGTTAGCATAGAGGGTTCCACCAAACTGTTGGGGATGGTCTTCTACTATTCATATGCATCCCCTTGCAGCAGAGAAACTGAGTATTCACATTTTAGCTCATCAGTGCAATGTAATTTCTTGAAAACCTTTTCCATTCTTTCAAGCCATTATTTAGCTTCTAAAGGATCCACTGTACCCTTAAATTCTTCAGCCTATACTTTTTTAACTTTTCATATTGTCTTGCTAAGGGTTGGGGTTGCACTGCTGGTGCTTGCACTGGAGCCTGTGCTTGCATGTTCCCAGCCATTTGCTAGAATAAAGTAGCCATTTGTTGGACAAATTGGGCAAGAAACTGCTGCATTGGTGGAATTGATGCAGCTGATCCTCCAGCATTTTAGGGAACTGAGGCCTCACTCTGTGCCTCAGCTGCCACTGATTGTTCCACAGAATGATCTCCTTCCTCCATTTCAATTTACTGGAATTTCTACTACCTAAGATCCAACATAAGGACATTTCCCTCCATTAGTTCATATTCATGATGTAACACAATGTATATATCAATTAATGACATTGAGCAGCTGTACTAATCAAAATATTTAAAAATCACAATTCAAAACCAAAGCTCTAATACCACTAAAACATGTCACACCTTACCCTTCTGTAAGGCATAACATGATCATATAGTATACTAAATGAATTACTAAACTTTGCCTATCGATAACTCATTAAATATACTACAAGGGATTTTAAAATAATTTTAATACATTTGAGAGTTTTAAATGACCATAAAATAGCGATTAAAGTGTCCTTTTAGAATTTGGGTAGATGTCATTTTTTTTTTGCATTTTTAAAATTTTATGAAAATTTTAGCAGAATAACAGCTATAAATATAAAAAAATAGTTGTTCAATTCACCTGAAAAAGCAATTTACAATAATATCCAATTCCAATCTCAACATTTTCAACATCTCACAATTCATTTCCCATTTTCATTTCAAAAAAATTAACACATATATACAAAAGTAAAATTTCAATATTTACAAACTCAAATATTATACAAGACATTTTTGTACAACTGCTCAATATTCATGATTACATACATATATGTAACTGTAATTACATCAAAAGAAAAATACTATGGGTATTTCTAATATACCCAGAAATGAGACTACAAAATGCTCCATTTGACAGCTCACTAAGTCGTCCATGCAGACTTCTCCTTACTCCTACCTACAACAGTATAACAAGCTATCGCTGAGTATTATACTCAGTGGTGCACAACCATAATTTAATACTTGAAGTAAACACAATTCACCAAAAATATAAATAAGAGTTTTCAACATTCATCTATCATTCATATTTTCAAAAATATTTTATCAAATAATTTCAAACATTGGTGTTGCCACAATTCACACAACTTAGGTCACGATACAAAATTTTCAATCAATGCCCTGTTGTACACCACGACAAAGCAATCTACAACCTCACTAACCAAAATTAATGAGGGAGGTGGCTAGCTAGCTGTATGAGTACTCATCCAAACTCAACCTCAACTAGCAAGCCAGAGAGGGAGGAAACATAGTCAAACTCAACTCCATAGATGGAGGAGGAACACAATAAAAATTGTCATGCCAAGTGTGGTTTCAAAAACCCAATACAAACCATTTCATTCAAATGATTTCATTGCAAATCACTAGCCATACTTCATTCAAAATTTTTCACTTATAGAGTAAGCAACACACTATTTCCCAAATTAATTTCTCAATGCCATAACAATAAAAAATCATTCACACACACTTATTCAATTTAATTTCGAAATGAAAAACAAAGAATTAAAATTAGTTGTGCACAAACCTTCTTTATTCGTCTTGACTTAACCCAATTTTTCTCCTTCCTTAGAAGTCTCCTTTCCAACTGAAACACATAACTAAAGTGTCTCAATACTCATCCAAAACATTTCCAATAACTAATCCAACAATTGCATCATACATACTTAGGTTACTTATGAAATTTCATAAGGTTTAAGTTTTGGACAGTTTTACCTTCTTACTTTTGAACTCAATTTCTATCTAGTTCTAACCATAATCTAGTAAGGTGTTCTTCATAAAATTTGTCCCTCTATATCTTATTTTCATTTTCCATTTTGAATCACTCCATTTGGAGTTCTGGTTCTCAAGTTATGGTCAATTTACCAAGTGTTGATCCATTAACCCTATATAGTTCTAGAACCAGGCAGATTCTGTAGTAAAATTTTATCTAGTTATTTGGGCATACTACAGTCATTTTTAGGCCTAATATCCATCATATGAGTTGTTACCCTATGTCTTAGGGTCACTCAAGTTCAAGAGTCACAATTTTTTAGGTTATGTAGGGTGAATTATAGCCAATTAACTGATATGGACTCCTAAACCTTGTGCCTTCAGGATTTCATGTTTAGTTCAATGTCTTTGATTCCCATTTTAGGGTCCTTACACTCAAAATTTGAGGAAAGTTTCTATACCAAAATTGGATTTCTATTTCTTAGGTTTCCAGAACAGTTTGGCTCATCCCAATTGAAGTTTCCTAGTGAAAGATATGTTCTGAGGTCCAATGGCTCTTTAGTTCAATTTTAGGATTTGAATTGCTGATCTGTCCTAGCAATTTGTCTAAGTTCCATTAGGTTCTAGATTTTGGTCAAAACACCAAAATTGTAGTTCTAGGTCTTATAGAGATTTTGGCTTTGGATTGATTGCATTTGCAGTTTTTTGGACTAAGTTATGACATTTTTTCCAAAACTAGTCGGGTAGGTCCAAGTCCAGAATTTCAGGTCAATTTTGGTTTTAGTAAGAATTATAAACCTAACTTTTCTAGCAAATTGGTTGGGTTAGAGTCAAAATTTTGGCCCTTAATCTTCTTAATAAATGTTCTACTATGTCTAAGCTTTCCACAGGTTCAAAAATCAGGTCATTCTAACCTTCGTAGAGTGAGTTATGCCCATTTAAACATTCACTGTTCATTTTGTCATTTCTGTCCAGGTCCAGGACATTAATTTCGGAATCAAGAAATTTTTAGACCAACTTATGGTCAGTTTTTTGTCAAAGTTTCTCCATGAAAAATATGGCTTTAGGTCTTAAGTTTCATCTCCAATTGGCCTCACACTAATTGGAGTTGTGTAGCTCTAATTATGGCTATTCAAATCCACTAGAATCAAAGGTCCAGAATTCAGCGATTCAACAACCATCAATTTTCTCAATTCTATTCATCAATTCTCACTTCAAAACATATTAAATGACCATAATTAGGCTTTATAACCATCAATTGGTCAACATATCACAAAAGCCCTAAATTCCATAAACCATAATTTTTCATCATCCCTAACTCATGCAATTTTCATGCAATTCAACTCAATATTCATATGTACATATCAATTAACACTAATAAACAATTTAATTCCATCAAATACTCAAAATTTTACTTCTCCCTACATCCACCGAAATTCTCTAACCCTTAATTAGGCATCATCTTTTTCATTTCTCATGAAGTTTCATCTCAATTACACTTACTCCTAAGAATTAAAGAAGAGAGATAACAAGATTAAGAACTAACCTCTTTTGTTGAATTTCCAAGTTCTTCAATTCTTCACTTTTTCTTCTTTTTTTTTGCTCCCAAATTCTCAATCAAGGTCTACAATCAATTTTTCTATTGATGAATTGTAAGATTCAAGGGAACATTCTAGTGATTTTTGAAGCTTGGTGGTCATTAATGGTGGAAAAGGAAAAGAAAAGAGAGAGAGAGAGAAAGGAGAGATGAGCCGGCCAACATAGGTAGAAGAAGAGGATTATTTGCTTTTTTAATTTATGTATTCTCTTATTTATATTTATCCAAAAATAATTCAATTTAGATTAAAATTTTAATTGTGTCATGCTTATGTCATAATTCCAATTTAAATTTGAATTCTTTTCTTTCATTTTCTTTTTACTATACATCTCTTCATTTTAAATTATTTTTCATTATTTTAATTTCACACATTTTATTGAACAAATAGGTGAAGAGTTACCTCTAGAAGTGAATTGACCAAATTACCCTTCATCAGTTCTAATTCATTTTCTAATAGTGCTTGGTAACTCTTTGAATTCTCATTCACTTATTTGAACTTATTTTCTTTTTATTTCCATGACTTTCACATTGCCAATAGCTTCGCAATTATCCTTTGACCTAGGGTGTCATTGGGTCTCACATGAATTTAGGGTAGCAATTGAGCTCCTATCGCTTCTCGGGTCAGTCACCCATTGTCGGGACCTCGGCTCATTTAACCGACTTAGACTTTATTTCTTTTATTTTCTTCCACTATCATATGATTCTTATCAATTTTGTTTATGAATTTTTCTTTGTGGCTTAAATATGGTTCTAGACATTCTAATTGTCGAGACAGACGCTAGTCACCGAAATAGTAGAATGTACGGAACTGATAAACATAGGGGCGTTACATTTGTAAAAAAAATATATATATTTTATATATTTAAAATAGAATTGGTCTTTTTAAATTTAAAAATTTTTATATTTTATTAGGTTGGTTTTTTATTCAATAGAGACATATGATAAGTCGTGTAATAATTAATGGGCTGTAAAATATGAGGTAATCATCTTCTTTTTTTACATAAAGTAAATAGCATTATAACATGTCAATGAAAAGACTTGAACTCAAAGACCTTATACTCTCTACACCCTAAAAATGAAAAAAAGACTAATCAAGTTACCTTTTAATGTAACACCCCTAATTTTTAAAATACTTAATTTATATGTAAATATTAATATCTTATTGTGTTAAAATTTTGAAAATTTATTTGAAATTTTTTGAATTTTAGAAATCGGGTTTAATTTTTCAAAATCAATAAATTTTGTTAATTTTTAAAAATTAATTTAAAGACTATGTGGCAAAACTAAAAATATATTTAGACTTCATAAATTTTTCTGAGTTTTCTGGAAATTTTTCAAAATTTTTGGGCCTCGTTTTTGGTTCCACGGTAAAATAAAAATTCAATTTCGGGTATCCTGCATCGGACTAGCCAAATTGAATAGGACCGGGTAGGACCGGTCAAATCAGACTGGCCTTTTCTTTTTCTTCTTCCTTTTTGCATCACGCCTGCACTCCCTCCCTTTCTCTCGCGATTTCTGTCAACTCTCTTCTCCTTACCACCGACCACTGCAACCCAGCCCTCCCCCACATGCCGACGCACCACCTCCACTTTTCCTCGTCGCTGGCCGCCCTCTAGATTGCTGAAAATTTCACCATTTCTCCCCTTAAGTGCATAGTGCGACACCTAACCTTTCAGCCAAAATTCGGCTGATCCGGCTACCAATCGAATCAAGTCTTGTCCCAAATACCTACTACTCATTGAGAGCATTCCATAGACATTAAAAGCACAAATTTTCATAGAGTATTTTATCTAAATTTTCCCCATAAAGTTTTAGCCTATTTTGATTTTTGGGCTAAATTTCTCCCAAACCAAAACCCCACAGGAAATCCAAGAGTACCGAAGTGCTCTACACCATGAGAGCTTCGCGAGGATATAAATTTCAAAATTTTCCAACACTAAAATTTCGGTGGGTCCCACGAATTTTATAGTATTTTTTATAAATTCAATTGAGCTTAATTAGTTTTGTAAATATTTTTTTCTAACTCCTGGTGTTGTGAGCTTTGCGTAGGTACCCTTGTTTCGTGGAAATTTGACAGTTACTTGGGTTTGTAATTTCGGGCCGAACAGACAGGCTGCTAGAAATGTTTCAGAACTGAATTGAGGTTATAGGTTACCCCACCATTTGTAGATGCCCCAAACGCATCCCAACCATCAGAATTAGCATAGGTAAACTCGAAACTTAAGTTTTCTTAATTATTGAGTGCTTGAATTAGATTAAAAATCCATAAAATATTCGTGGTAGTTTAAAAAATTATAATTCTTTTTGAATTAGCTTAGGCATATAGCTAAGGATTATGGGGCAAAATTTTAGAATTTTTAAAGCTCGTTTATGTGGTTTTTACTAAAAAGTTAGCTCCGGGAACAAAAATGTAATTTTCTCAGATTGTAAGTTTTGACTAATTTGGAAGGCTCAGGAAGGGCCATATGTTATTAATGCATTGTGGTTGTGAGAAATTGAGAATTAGAAGTGTTATTTGAACCTTTTTGCTGGATAGGTAGGTCTAACGTATAGGGAAAACTCTGCCGGATTTTCGGCAAAACCTTAGGGTTGTCTTTTGATTCTCTACAGCTTTGTTTTAAGTTGTTTATTAATAAATTTTGATATATTGTTTAGGTGAGTAGGGGGTGAGTCAAGACAGCCTTTTTCCTCCACCCAGCCACCATAGTGATTTTTAAAGTGTTGTGAGTAGATATTTATTTTATTTATAATTTCAATATTATTATATTTCTAGCATGCTCATGCATCACTTATGTATATACGTATGTAGTTAAATATTAGGCATGCCCCATTTTGCATTTATGCTTGATGATACTATTTTGGTTGCTGTGTTATGATAATCTGGAGCTGTGTGTGTGAGTGGGTGTGTAAGTGGATATGGGTAGGACGGGTAGACGCGGCTGGAGCTTAACTCATTGGGACTCAATCCTTATTATGGATAAGTCAGGGTAGGCATAGCTTTGAGTTGATCTCACTAGCCCCCGCATCTGGATAATAAGAGAAAGTCCGGGTTTGAGTTGATCTCCCTAGTAGAGGTTGGAACTAAGAGAGCTGGGTAGGGAAATCAGCTCCCCATATATGTATGTGTGAGTATGGATTTGACATGGGTGCGTGAGTGCCCCAGATTATCTTTGATGTGACTGTATATGATTTGTATGACTTGTATGAAGATGATGCATTTCATTTCCAAGGATGTATTAGAATTAGATAGTTATAGAAATTATATGTAAAATAAATATTTACTCTCTGAGTCGAATACTCACTCATGTTCACTATTTTTCTAGGCTACATGAGAGTTTTTTTCTTGTGTTTAACCTACTTTCATTCTTCGTAGGTCTACTTATTATAAATTTTATGTTTTGTACTGTTAAATATAATTTCTAGTCCTCTGCATGTGTAGAAACATATTATTTAGTTTGGGACTGTAATATTTATTAATTTGGGATTGTAATTTATATACTTTATGTATGTGTAATCGTGTGATTGAATATCAATGATGGATGAGGGAGCTGAGCTCCCATTAATTTTATTTTGGAATTATAGATGATTGATGGGTGAGTTGGGTTCCCCAAATGTATTTTATTGAGATTACAGGTCGGGTGAGTTAATAGCTCCCCATTGAATCATCCATTTTATGGTTGGACTCTGTTCGGTTAATTTCTTGAAATTGGGCTTAATATGGGCTTATTGATGGGTTAGAGTTTAGTGAGGCTTACTACGGGCTTTGGGGGCCTTATGCTGAACCAAGTCCTAATACCGGTCTGGCCCATAATTTGGGTAGTGACAAGATTGGTATCAGAGCTTAGGCTCTAGATTCATGAGAAATATATGTTTAAGGTTTTGAGAAGAGTCTAGTTAGGAGTTACATGCGAAGAATAGGGTTCACATTTGTCCTTGCATTGTCATCCTTACTTCTAGTTTTTGCTTCATATACTTGTGTGTAATTATGAGTCTATAGAGCTATGTAACATGTTGTTTTGAATTTTGTGGGCTAATGCTGCTGAATTTCAAAAAATGCATAGAAGTAGAAGAGGTGCCACTACATTAGAACAAGATGTTCCAGATGAGGTATCGGCACAGGATGAGGCGGCTGCCCCAAGGAGGTGGGGCAGGAGACTTAGAACTGCTCAAGTAAAAGAGCTAAAGCCACCAATTTAGGAACAATCTTTTGAAGCCTAGGGTCCTTTGGATCCAATGGCAGTTACCTTAGTCGGTTTATAGAGGACCATCAATATGATGGCATAATAAATGATCCACTCTCCATAATGGCAGCAGCCCACTGCACCGAGAGCAGAACCTTACAAAAAATTAATTAATTTCAAGAAGTTGGTGCCTAGTATCTATGATGTAACTGATGATGCCTATCAGTTTTTGGACTCCTACAAATAGGCAGGGGTGAAACTGCAGTTAACTGATAGGAGATTGATAGATTGTGTGCAGCATGTATTGGGGCTAGTGCCAAGGCAGTGGATGACAGACTACGTACTACCTCACATTTAAAGGTTATCATGGACAAAGTTTGTAGAACTGTTCATTAACAAATTTGTACTAGAAAGCTTCAGAGACCAAAAACAGTGGGCCTCTGAGGCCTTAAGACAGAATAGTAGATCTATAGATAAGTATGCTTTAGAAATCTTGGAGCTAAGTAGGTATGCCCCTACAACTGTGGCTATAAAGAGCATGAAAGTAAAAAGGTTCTTAAAGGGGCTAGATAGGAAGTTTGCAAACTTGGC
Source organism: Hevea brasiliensis (assembly GCF_030052815.1). Classification (NCBI taxonomy): domain Eukaryota; kingdom Viridiplantae; phylum Streptophyta; class Magnoliopsida; order Malpighiales; family Euphorbiaceae; genus Hevea; species Hevea brasiliensis. The sequence continues at coordinate 22,612,382 of NC_079503.1, forward strand.
CATTTTGTTGGATTAGTTACATGAGAGATGAAGGAAGTAGAGCAAAGAAAAACTGAGCCAAAGGGTCATCTGGCATGCCACTGATAAGCAGTATGGGAGGCAACCAAAGCCACTTCAGTGGAAGGATGAGAGGTAGTAAGAAAGCAGGCCACAAACATAAAGCCAGGGGATTCAGGCCAGGGTATGGCTCAAGTAGTGGTCAGAGTTCAGGCTATAGTAGCTCAGGTTTTGGATCAGGTTCTTCTTTAGCGCCATGCACACAATGTGGTAAAGTCCACTTAGGGACTTGCTTGAGGAGCTCTGGTTGATGCTTTAGACGTGGCCAGCAGGGTCACTTTACTAGGGAATACCCCATGTTCAATGAGCAGCTGATGGGGTCATAGGGTTCTATTGCAAATATTCCCTGATAGTCACACTTTAGCACATCCAGCATGGCAGGTAGCCAGTATAGTGACTAGCAGGGCCGTGGACATAGAGGACATGGATTTAGAGGTAGATTAGGAGGCAAGAGTTAGTATCAGGATTTTGCAGTGCAAGGTAGAGGTCAAGCTCAGGTTTTCACCCTAACATACCAAGACGCCCAGGCTTCAAATGCAATTGTGGCAAGTATTCTTCTGGTCTGCTCTTTTAAGGCACGTGTCTTAATAGATCCAAGTGCTACGTACTCGTTTGTTTCCCCTATATTTACCCTGAGGTTGGGTAGAAATCCTGCAACATTAGAGTGTCCCTTGTCTGTAGTTACCCATCTTAGTGATAACATAGACGTAAACATGATATTTTCGAGTAGCCCAGTGCTTGTAGATGGGAAGATCCTCCCAAAAGATTTGGTTCCTCTACCAGTGATGGACTTTGATGTGATCTTAGGGATGGATTGGCTATCAACTCATAATGCCACCCTAGGTTGCAGAAATAATAAGGTGTATTTTCACATACCGGTAGTAGAAGAGTTCTGTTTTGATGGTAACAAAAGTGTGGCTATGTACAACCTCGTGTCAGCCATTAGCGCCAGGAAGATGTTAAGGCATGGATGCCAAGGTTATTTGGCACTAGTAAGGGAAACATCTGCTGAAGGTATAAGCATGGAGGATGTTCCCATTATCCGAGAGTTCATGGATGTTTTTCCCGAGGAGCTTCCAAGGTTTCCCCCAGAAAGGAAAATAGAATTCTGCATAGATATTGTGTCGGCTACAAACCCCATTTTTATGCCACCTTACAGGATGGCACCAGCAGAATTGAAGGAGCTAAAGGAGCAGCTACATGAGCTTCTGTGTCACACCTTGCCCCTCTGTAAGGCATAATATGATCCCCTAGAATACCTAATAAACTACCAAACTTCACCTACCGATAACTCATTAAGTATCCTACAAGAGATTTTAAAAATATTTTCTTACTTTTTGGAATTGGTGAGCGTTTGGTAAAAATTAAAAATATTTAATTGAAGTTTGAAAACTAGTTAAGATTTTTGTCCATATATATTTTTTCGCCAATTTTATAAAAATTTCGGTAGAGTGCCGTCTATATTTGGAGAAAACAGTTCTTCAAAGGCCTAAAAAAAAACACTTCCAAATAATTTCATTTCACAGCCTCAATCTCCAATAATATCCCAATAATACAGTTAACCACAATTTAAATCAAAATTCACTTTTCAAAATATTGTTAAATAATTCCATTCATAAACGTGGCATTAAAATTAATTTTACATACACAATATTAATATACAAAAAGAAAATTCAAAATAATATTATTATAATTTTATCTGTACAACTGCTCAAATTACAGAGATACATATGCATACTATCATATTTACATCAAACTAAACTACCAGGGTATAGACAAATACCCGTACAAAAATTCTTCAACTGTACTCCTCTCTGACTGTAGCAGCTAACTGTGCTGCTATGTCCTTGTCTCAATCTGCGACAGCAAGTTAAAGTTATCGCTGAGTATAAAAATACTCAGTGGTGCACAATAAAGTATAAAATGCATAATATAAAACATTTATGAACAATTTATATTTCAAAAATCTCATAATTACATTTCCCAATTTTTCAAATCACATTTATAACAAATCATATTTTTCAAAGCTTAATATAACACAACATTGATCAAACAATTTAATAAACATAGTGTTGCCAATCAATAACACAACTTAGGCCATGATACAAAATTTCCAAACATGCCATGTTGTACACCACGACAAGGCAAACTCACCCCACTAATCGAAATCAATGAGGGAGGTGGCTAACTAGCTAATGAGTACTCATCCAAACTCACTCCTCAGATTGGGAAGCCAGAGAGGGAGGAAAGTGATCAAATATAAAACTCACCCCACAAGTGGAGGAGGAACATATTAATATTGCCATGCCAAGTGTGAATTAAAAATAATTTAAATGAATTATTTAAATATTTTATGCAAATCACAATCAATTTTCAAAGTCAAATTTCCATTCACAAAGTAGCAACACAGTAGTTCTCAAAACCTATAATTAATACAATAATTTCACAATGCATAACTAAACAAATTTTCTATGAGAAAACAATAAATTAAGGTTTATTGTGCACAAACCTGATGTGAGTCGCCTCTAGGCCTTGACTCAGTTTGCCCTATCCTTTTCCAGGTCTCTTTTAGCTGAAACACACAATTTATAGTGTTTCAGTATCTTATCTCATAATAAATCTAATAATTAATTCATAAATACTTAATTCTAGCCCAAATATGCTTAAACTAACGTTTTTAGAAATTTTCATTTCGGAGTTACTATTCACGATACTATTCAAGTCAAAATATTGACTTTCTTATGCTTAATAGGTATGGGAAATCTAATTATACCCACATACCACATTTTGGTCACCTAACTTGTTGGTTTTGGTCATTTTCTCAAAACTTAAGTCTTTTAGGCAAACTTTCAAATTTTCAGTTTTGATGACCTATTTTGCACTGTTCCATTGGTCATGTTGCTGTTAGAATTTGGCCACATTTTCTTCATAAAAATTGTTCCTTATTGTCTTAAATTTATTTCCCTTTTTGAATCACTCCATTTGGAGTTTTGTAGCTCAAGTTATAGCCATTTGAATCATGGCTACCGAATTGGTTAACCCAGATTTTCTGGGCAAATTCTGGGTTCTGGTAGTTTTAGGTTACCAACTTTGGGTGGCCAAATGATTTGATTAAAGGTATAATTTGAGTTTGTGTTCTTCATGAAAGTTGTAGGTCTATATCTCAGCTTTCTACTGGTAAAATTTCAGGTCATTTAGACCTTCCTAGCTCAAGCTATGGCTACTATTCATTTGGTCATTTTTGTACAGGTCAGAACACCCATTTCCGGATTTGGTCAATTTGTTCACTATGCTATGGTCACTTTTTGGGCATGATTCCTAAATAAAAAATGTGTCATTTTGTGTCTAGTTTCATTCTCAATTGGCCTCACACCAATTGGGTTGGTAAAGTTTTAGTTTTGGTCCCTGAAAGGGACCTTGGTCCTGCCGCCTGCAGAATGCCTATAACCAATTCGAATTTAAACTCAATTTCAACACTTTCTACACACCACAGTTGGTCACATATGACCATTTTTCAACTCAAACAAGGTCAAATACACCATTTGACCTTTTCTCCAAATTTTGTCTCCCAAACCCTAGGTGCCAAAAACTCTAACTCATAAAATTCAAAACCTAATGCATTCTAAACATCTATTCATAGTTTACATACTTAATTCAACCTAAGCAACCATTCAAATGCATCAAATTGAGCCATTTCAAACCCTAACTAAGGCTGGACGAATTTCATGTTTGGTCCTCCAATAAATATTTTCTTTTGATTTTAAGTTAAACTCTATGCAATTCCTACTTATTCAAGTTCATTCCTATGCAATTTATTCAAAGTAATTTAGAAAGAAGCACTTACCTGTTGAACAGAATTTTATCTTCAATTTCTCTCAATTTTCTTCAATTCTTCTCCTTCTAATCTTCCTCTTGAGGTTTAATTTGAGGTTTCTACTATTTTTCACAAAAGAATTATGGTGTAATTTGGGGTTTAAAAAGCTTGATAATAAGCTTTAATGGAGGAAATTAGAAGAGAGGGTGAGCAGGAAGAGAAGTCACGGCAAGGAAGAAGAGAAAAATAAAATTTCCTTTTTTTCTTTGTCTTTTTATTAGTGTAATTATCCTTAAAATAATTAAATTAGAAATTAAATAAATTTTGGTGTCATGCATACATCACTTAAGTGATGTCATAATGCCTTTACTTTTTGAATTTTTCATTTTCATTTTCATTTATTTTTCCATTAGTTCTTTAATTTATTTCTTGATTCTGAAATTTTCTTTTCTCCAATTTTATTGGACAGCTAGGTCAGGTGTCAGTTCTAGGGGTAAATTGACTAAATTGCCCCTCGCTGGTTCGACACGATTTATAAATAATTCAATATTTCTTCCGGATCCCTGACCTAATTATTTAACCAGCTTAACAATTCTTTTTCGTGATTTTCTCTTTTCCACTATGTTCGCAATAGTCCTAAGGACCGCGGCATCACATTTTATAGTTCGAAATTTGAGTTTAAATTGACCTCGCAATCGTTCCCGAGAAGGTCACCCATCGCTGTGACTCTCGGCTCATTTAACTTCTTATGTTCTGTTTTTCTTATTTATACTTAACTAATTGAAAATTACTAATTATTTGTGTTCAGGGCTTATTTAGTTGTCTTAGATGTGGTTCTAATCCTCTTAATTATCCGGACCTACACCGGTCACCGGAATAGTGAAATATACCAGGCTATGCAAATAGGGGTGTTATATTCTGGATAAGGGTTTCATATGTCTAAGAACTTCACCTCGGGGTGCTCCTGTTCTGTTTGTGAGGAAGAAGGATGGATCCCTAAGATTGTGCATCGATTACAGGCAGCTGAATAAGGTGACCATTAAGAATAAATATCCACTTTCTCAGATCGATGACCTATTTGACCAGCTACAAGGAGCGAGGTATTTCTCCAAAATAGACCTCAAATCAGGTTATCATCAGTGGAGAATCCGGAATGAGGATGTACCGAAGATAGCATTTAGGACAAGATATGGTTATTATGAGTTCTTGGTGATGTCTTTTAGACTCATTAATGCACCAACGGCCTTCATGAACTTGATGAACAGGGTGTTCAAGTCGTTCCTGGACCGTTTTGTCATCATATTCATAGATGACATTCTGGTATATTCTTGAACCGAGAAAAAACATGTGTGGCTTTTGAGGATGGTATTGCAAACTTTGAGGGAGCATCGACTGTATGCAAAATTTTCAAAATGTGAATTTTGACTGAAAAGTATCTCATTCTTAGGACACGTGGTTTCTAGTGAAGGTATTCAAGTAGATCCCAAGAAAATTAAGGTGGTAACTGACTGGCTTAGGCCTACAATAGTCACTAAAGTGTGGAGTTTTCTAGGTCTGGTAGGTTATTAAAGACGTTTTGTTCAGAATTTCTCTAGAATAATAGCACCCTTAACTAAGTTAACTCAGAAGAATGTCCCATTCATTTGGGCCGATGAGGGTGAGGAGAGTTTCCAGAAGCTTAAGGAATGTCTGTAACACCCCTATTTGCATAGCTTGGTACATTTTACTATTCCGGTGACCGGTGTCAGTCCTGAAAGCAAATAATTAGTAATTGCCCAATAGTTAGGTATAAAGAAGAAAAACAAAGGATAAAAAGTTAAATGAGCTGGGAGTCACAGTGATGGGTGACCTTCTCGGGAAAGGACTGCGAGGTTAGTCTTAACTCAAATTTTGAACCGAAAAATGTGACGCCACGGTCCTTAGGACTATTGCGAACATAGTGGAAAAGAGGGAATCACGAAAAAGAGTTGTTAAGCTGTCAAATAATTAGGTTAGGGATCCGAAAGAAATATCAAATAACTTATAAACCGAATTGAACCAACTAGGGGCAATTTGGTCAATTCACCCCTAGGGCTGACTCGTGACCTAACTATCCAATAAAATCAGAGAAAAGAAAATTTCGGAATCGGGAATTAAATTAAAGAACTAATGAAAAAATAAATGCAAAAGAAAAGAAAAATAAAAATTTACATCATCACATTACCTCACTTATGACATCATAATTCAATTTTATTTACCCCCATTTTTGACCAAGTCAACTATTGCTTAAATAAACATAAAATCAAAAAAAAATTAATTAAAAGAGAAAAAGCTCATTTTCACAACCATGTTGGCACTCATCTCCATCCTCTCTCTCTTTACTTTTTTTTCCTTCATTAAAATCCACCATTAAAGCTTGCTTCAAGCTTTAAATCCCCCACTAAACCCTAATCTCTTCCCCAATCAATTGATAAAAGCTTCTAATCTATAATAGAGAAGGAGATTGAAGAGGAAAAAGAAAGGAGAAAGTGAAGGAAATTTGGTGATTGAATTTCAAGTTTGAGGTTAGTAGTTGAATTGAAAATTTATGTTTAATACTTATGTTTTTAGTTTAAGTAGCTTATATTTTAACTTAAAATCAAAAGAAAAAACTTGTTGGGGGAGTAACTAGAAATGCAGCCAGCCTTAGATGTGGTTGGAATTGATGGAATTTGGTGAAATTAAATGGTTGTTTAGGTTGAGTTATATATGTAGAGTATGGATATATGTGTTTGAATGCTTTAGATTTGAACTTTATGTAATTAGGGTTCTTGAATATTTTGACAATTAGGAAAAAAAATTGGAGAATTGATTAATTGATGCCATTGACCTTACTTGAGTTGAAAAATGGTCAATTGTGACCATTTGTGGTGTGTGTGAAATGCTAGAACTAAGTAACAATTCGGATTGGTTAGTGATTAGATTCTGGTAGCTTGACCTAAGTCCCTTTCAGGGACCAAAATCAGAAATTTACCAACCCAATTGGTTTGAGGTCAATTGGGAATAAAAATAGACACAAAATGACACATTTTTCATTTAGGAACCATGCCCAGAAAATCACATTAGGATAGTGAACAATTAGGCCAAATCTGGATTTGGGCACATTGCCCTGTACAAAAATTACCAAATAAACAGTAGTCACTTAAATGACCATAACTTGGTCTAGGAAGGTCCAAATGACCTGAATATTATACCGATGGAAAGATGAGACATAGCCCTACAACTTTCATGAAGAAAGAAAACCTAAATTTTGACCATAACCTATCCAAAAAGTCACCTGTAGTCAGCACATCAAAACTGCCAGTATCCAGAAAATGCCTAGAATTCTGGGTAACACCAAATCCGGCCAGCCCCATTCAAATGGTCATATCTTGGGCTACAAAACTCCAAATAGAGTGATTCAAAAAGAGAAATAAATTTAAGACAATAAGGAACAATTCTATGAAGAAAATTTAGCCAAATTTCAATAGAAACTTGACCAATAGAACAGTGCAAAATAGGACACCGAATATGAAATTTTGAAATTTCACCTAAGAGACTTAAAATTTGAGAAAACAACCAAAACCAACAAATTAGGTAACGAATACGTGGTATGTGGGTGAAATTAAAATTCCCATACCTATTAAGCATGAGAAAGTTAATAATTTGACTTGAATAGTGTCATGAATAGTAACTCCGAAATACAAAGTTTAAAGAACATCAAGTTAAGCATATTCAAGCTAGAAATAAATAGATTTGAATTCGTTTTTGGATTTATGATAAATTGTGATACTGAAACACTATAAAATTGTGTGTTTCAGTTGAAAGGAATACCGGGAAAGAACTTGAGACGTCGAGTCAAGGCCTAGAGGCGACTCGCACGAGGTTTGTGCACAACATAAATATTCTTTAAAATTTCCTTTGCAAAGTGCATGAAATGAATTGTGATTTACTTATATTGCAAATTTGTGAATGAAAATGAATATTATGCTTTTGACTTAAATTGTTGGAAATTTAATTGTATGTGTTTGAATTGTTAATAAATGTTTAGTAAAATGTTAAGATAGTTTTGAAACCACAGTGTGGCACCCCTTACCCGTCTACAGTGTAGCCGAGCAAGATATGCCACACAGTGTGCCGGAGCACCATATCTTATTTCATTACAATTTATCAGTTCTTAATTTTTTTTATTATAGTTATTAAGCGAAATTTATGAAATTGATGCCATTTAGATCATTTATTGAAATTATAAATTAATTTGCGGTTCTGAAAATTTTATAGAAAATCCGGTAGAGTGTTGGCTAAAAATGAAGAAAACAGTTCTTCGGAACCTGTGAAAAAAACACTTCCAATACATTTTTAATCATTCCCAAACTCCATTATATCAACAAAATCTTAATATTTCTCAACAATTCTTCTATTTCTCATTCATTCATTTCACATCATCATCATGCTCAAATGATAAATAAATTCTCATATGTTATTTATAAACACAAAGTTACAAATACTTACATTAATATAAAATTATATTACATTTGTTTCAAATATACATGATAAAATAAGAGTTTAATTACAAAACTTACAAAAATCACAAAATACAAAATGGGACCTAGTGTCCTATCAATGCACTGCAGTCTGTGAGGTGACACGGACACTATGCAGAACTGTGAACGGCCTTACCCAATCTGTGGTCTGCTAGGCTCTCTGTCCAAATCTTCAGTACCTACGCATTGCAAAAGCGACGTGCTAAGCATAAAGCTTAGTGGTGCCAATAATACAAGAAAATATAATATGCAAATAAAAATAATAATTTCTTAGTTATTGTATTCATAAAAAAAAAGAATAATTACTAACTTATTGTTTAGTTGAAGGCTAGTTACATTTTATGATATTAACTTCTTCATGCATTTTGTTAATTATTTTCTTGATGATTTTGAGCTTCTTTATATTTTATTGTAATCATTCTTGATCTTTATCTTGATATTTCATTTCCTTATTTTCTTTAATAATCAGTTCAATTACAGTTATACTTTTCCATGCCCAAGTAACCTATACAAATTGACCGGACTGGATAAACGTGTAAATTAGCAGTGGGTACCAAGTACCTCGGGCCGTCACACCATCAGTCACAATGTGTCTCCCGGTGTGCAAACATAATGGCTAATAAGCCATAAAAGCAATAATGCATAAAGCCAAGTATAACATCATAATCAGTATAGCCATAGGCTATCATCACAGAATGGCAATGAAGCCATATATCATACGCAGTACTGCTATCAAAACCCTATTGGCATGCCAACCTATCCAAACCAATCCCATTAGGCCTACTAGGGCATATTACAAAGTCATTTCTTGAATATTTGTACTTTACATGTAAGGTTACTATTCATTTCATTAGTCAACTAAAATGTTAACTTTTTCATAGATAATAGGTATATTGCTTCAAATATCACCAACATACCACATTTTACATTCTAAAGTTATTGGCATTGGTTGCCAATTTCATTTCAAAGCTTAGTGTTAGTTATTCACATTTTTTAGATTTCAAGCACTAAGTTTACTGTTCCATTAGTCATTTATACAGTAGGAATTTGGCAAAATTGTCTTCATGAAAGTTGTTCCTTATTTTGTCTAGTTACATTTCTTTTTTTGAATCACTCCATTTGGAGTTTTGTAACTCATGTTATGGCCTAAACACCATAACTGGCTGGATTGCAAGTTTTCCAGATTTTCTGGACAGAACCAAATCTATAGTGTTTTATGCACTGACTGCAGGTTAGTTTTTGAACATGTTATGATCAAAATTTGGGTTTTGTTTCTTCATGAAAGTTGTAGGTCTATGTCTCAGCTATCTGCTGGAAAAATTTCAAGTCAATTGGACCTTTCGAAGCTGAGTTATGACCAAATGAATAAATGCTATTTATTTGGTCATTTTGCCCAGGTAGAATGCAAGTCACCCGGATTAGGGCAATTTTTAGGTCAACTTGGTTTGGTTTTCTAGGTAGGATTTCTTCACCAAAGTTGTGCCGTTATGTGTCTAGTGTCCAATTTGCCTTGCACCAATTGAACCTCTACAACTCCATTTATAGCCACCTAAACCTGCTGGACTCACAATAAGTCTTGCAAGTCACCAAGGGCAGCATGCCTAAGTTCCACTCCAACATCCTTACTCACTTTAATTCCTCCTCACACACATTCAAATGGTCACTAATTGACCATTACAAGGTTAACATACCATTACATGAGCAAACCCTAATGTTATTCAAATGTCCAAGTTTTCAATTTCATTCATGCACAATACTTGCATTTCACTTACACAATCATGTTCAAGCACTCATCTCATGCTATGGGCAGCTCATAAACACTTTACTTCAAGTAAATTCATCAAACCCTAACCACCCCTAGGCTATTGAAATTTATAAGGATGGATACACATAATTTTTATTTTGTTTTTCTTACATTTTCTACTTATCTCATGGCATTAAGCATGAATCAAGTAAAAGTGCTAAGAGATTGGACACTAACCTTGTTGGAGCTACTCCCAAGCTTGCCAAAACCTTTCTTTTTCCTCTTCAAATTGCTGTCCAAGGCTTGCTCTAGTGGTAGGGACAATTTTTCATGAAGAGAAGTTAGGGTTTAGAGGTGATTTGGTGGGTTGTCTCAAGCTTGCCTTAAGCTTTCATGGAGGAATGGGTTAGGGAGAGGGAAGATGAGAGAGCCACGGCTGGAAATGGGAAAAGGAAGAAACAGATTGGTTCCCTATTTCTTTCATTTTTCTTTCCTTTTCTTTTCTACTCATTTTCAATTTAATTTTTAGCAATATTTATTCACATTTTATGTCATAATAATTATTTACTTAACTGGACAAGTCGGCCAAAAATCATCTCTGAAGACGAAATGACCAAAATGCCCTCCGTTTGGCTTAACAGAACAAAATTGTCTGTACCGATTGAAAAATTTTTCTAAGCATTTTCTTGGCATTATAATGCCATAGAAACCTCAATGACTCTTCACTGGAGTTCCAAATATTATTTTATGAATTTTCTCTTGGGTCTAAAGCTCCTAGTTGCGAGGACCGCAATTTTCCACTGGGTTACCCATCGCTAGGGCACCGGCTCACTTAACTTGGTTGTATTTTATTTCTAAAATTTTTATTAAATTTTTCTTATTGATATTTGAGCTAATTATGGTTCCTCACTTTAGTTTAAATATTTTTCCAAATGCTCTAGCTGTCTGGACCAACATCGGTCACCAGAACAATAGAATGTACTGAATTGCTACAGTGAGGGTGTTACAACTCTTCCCCTCTAATTTAAATTTAATCCTCGAAATTTTCCTAACTTAAGCAATCGTGGAGTTGCTACCTCCTTGCTTTTTCACTTTTTTGTATTGCCTCATCAATGTCTGGGTTTGGCTCCTCCTGAGCTTCCATAGCATATACCTGTGGTGCCACCCTGACTTCGGGCCTTTCGACTGTCTCCGAAATAATTTTCTGTGAAATGTCAGCCGTCTCTGGTCTGCCCGATCTTTTACCCCTTTGAACTGTAGGGGTAGGTCTATCAACTTATACTAGAGCTATTGAACCACTCCTCTGAGGGCAATCTCTTATGAAATGATCCGTAGCCCCACACTTGAAACACTCTCTAGTTAACAGTCGACACTCCCCTCTATGTCTCCTACCACAGTGCATACATTCAGGCACTGGGGCAAATCCCCTTGTTACTGTGCCCGGGGAACTAGCTATAGATATCCCAATCTGGCCTCTCTGGCCCGGTGTTTGATCTTGTGAACCAGAACCCTTAAACTTCTTACTATCAGTCGGTATAAGTGACTGCCCTGGTCCAAATTCCCTCTTACGCTGCCTATCTTTCCTATTCTATTCACTTACTCTGACCCTTTCAACTTTCAGTGCGGCTTCAACTAATTTCGTGAAGTTCATAATCCCCAAGGCAGTGATCATAATTTTAATGTTGTCATTTAGCCCCTCTTCAAACCTTCTGCACCTCTCTGCTTCTGTGGGGACTATCTCTCTTCTATAGCGGCTTAGTCTGGAAAACTCCTTCTCATACTCTGCTACTAATAGCTGTCTCTACCTCAGGTTAATGAATTCTCTCCTCCTGTCTTCTAGGTAGACACTTCCCACATACTTCTTCTTAAATTCAGCGAGGAAAAAATCCCAAGTTATCAACTCTGGCTTGACCTCACTAGATATAGTGTTCCACCACTGATAGGCATCATCTTGAAGTAGGGACACAACACCCTCCAAGTTCTACTCTGAGGTGCAATACAATTGCTTCAATACCTTTATGGTATGGTCTAGCCAATTCTCAACTGCCATCGAGTCATCTTCTTTCTTACCATTGAAGTCCACAACCCTAAATTTTCTCAGTTTTTCTAGATGGGATTTCTGCTATGGAGGTGGTGGTGGTGGCATAACCCTAGCCATCTGTCTGAAGAATTCAGCCATTTGTTGAAACATAGCTGACGGAGGCTGTGCAGACACTGCTAGTGCTGGTGGAGCAGGTTCTCCTTGGCCCCCAGTCTCAGCTGCAGGTGGAGCACGACTCTCCACTTCCTCATCTAGTGCTCTCTGTGATGAGGGGTCCATATCCTAATCAAAATAAGAAAGACAAACAGATCTGCATTAGTGTCACCTCAACTCTTACAAATGCAATGCATGGTATGGACTCTATCTAGACCCAGAAACACCTAAACCGTGCTCTATACCACTAAATGCGACACCCTTTACCCGTCTATAGTGTAGCCGAGCAAGATATGCCACATAGTGTGCCGGAGCACCATATCTTATTTCATTACAATTTATCAGTTCTTAATTTTTTTTATTATAGTTATTAAGTGAAATTTATGAAATTGATGCCATTTAGATCATTTATTGAAATTACAAATTAATTTACGGTTCTGAAAATTTTATAGAAAATCCGGTAGAGTGTTGGCTAAAAATGAAGAAAACAGTTCTTCGGAACCTATGAAAAAAACACTTCCAATACATTTTCAATCATTCCCAAACTCCATTATATCAATAAAATCTCAATATTTCTCAACAATTCTTCTATTTCTCATTCATTCATTTCACATCATCATCATGCTCCAATGATAAATAAATTCTCATATGTTATTTACAAACACAAAGTTACAAATACTTACATTAATACAAAATTATATTACATTTGTTTCATATATACATGATAAAATAAGAGTTTAATTACAAAACTTACAAAAATCACAAAATACAAAATGGGACCTAGTGTCCTACCAATGCACTGCAGTCTGTGAGGTGACACGTGTGATTGGTTAGTTCCCACCCCTATTTCTGGACATTGGGCGCAGTGCCGCCCTCTCTCTTGCCCTGCCTGGGAGCTAACTAGTGTGAATGCAGTGCGTGCGTGCGCAAACCCTCAGCTTATTTATTGGGGGGGGATCATGTTGAGCTGAGAGGGGAGGGGGCCTGGGGCCGGCCGGGGGGGGGAACAAGGGGGCCCTGCCAGAACTCCGCGTCTCGTGAATGACAATGGTGAGAGGTGCCCCCAGAACGATCGATCCCGGGCGCCAAGCGCCCCATAGGGGTAGGGGGTAGCCGGCGGCGGCAAGGGGTGTTGCTAGAAGGGGGTGGGGGAAGGGATGAATGGGACCTCAATGGGACGGGACAAAAGGTTTTTTCATCAATCCCACATCGATCGAGAAAGGGTCGACAAGCGTCAACATCGGCGGTCATATGTATCGGTATGCGGCTGATGAGATGAATCTTGGCAGCGCGATTTTAGCAGCATCGGCGCAAAAGTGGTGCGTGTGTGGGTGGTATTGGAATGGAGTACACTGGTTGTTTCATGCGCGTCGCGGCGTTGCGCGGACTTGTGTGTATGAGGAGTGTATGGCGAGTGATGCTTGAGGAGAGTGTAACGCACGCAAATAAGGGGCGCAAATGATTGGGGGGGGAGAATGGGGCGGGGATTGGTTGGAATTCCCCCTGCTTGGCGCTTCGTTCCCCACTCTGCTCTCTGCTGCCCCCAGCTAAGAACTGTAATGTGAACTATGCACGCAGTGCACCTGAATGATAAGATGCTTGCTCGCTCGCTTGCTATTCGATAGAGCTGCGAGAGGCGGCAGCCGGCCAAGGGGGACCTGGCGAGGTGACCCAGGGGGGGCGGGAAGGGAACCCCCTCCCCAACAATGGTGCCCTCCCCTTTCCAATCAGATGATCGCCCGAACGCCAGCCACCCCGCCGGGGATAGGGTGGCGGGCGGTGGGGGGGGGGGTGCGGCGGGCGATGGCGATGGGTGGGAGAGAGATGAATGGGTGGGAGAATGAAGGGTCACAAGGGAAGGAGAGGGAGGACAAGGAGGAGGAAGAAAGGTCTGTCGGAAAGAGCGATCCGTGCGACAAGTGTGTGGTCTGTCATGCGGTATGAGGCATCTGCGCAAAAATGGCAGATGTGTGGCAAGGGCATTTGCATGTGTGGTGGTTGTGGCGTGGTGGCTTGGTGCTGCGCGCATTTGGCGCGATGCAACAGAAGTGCCAGCGTTGTGTTGCGTGGGATGGAAGCAAAATGGGGAGTGTGCAGGCGCCGCGGGAAGCAATGGGAGGCGTTAACGGGATGGCGAAAGGGGAATGCGTACGGGTATGGGGTGGCCCACATGGTTTCTGCGGGGCCGGCCCATTCTCCATTCGGGCGGAATCCAGGCACCTGCCGCACTGAGGCTAACTAGCTGGCATGCAGTGCTATGATGCTCATTGCTAGTGGCCGATATTTGGGTACACTATGCGTACTGTGAACTACTTACCCAATCTATGGTCTACTGGGCTCTCTGTCCAAATCTTCAGTACCTACGCGTTGCAAAAGCGACATACTAAGCATAAAGCTTAGTGGTGCCAATAATACAAGAAAATATAATATGCAAATAAAAATAATAATTTCCTAGTTATTATGTTCATAAAAAAAAAGAATAATTACTAACTTATTGTTTAGTTGAAGGCTAGTTACATTTTATGATATTAACTTCTTCATGCATTTTGTTAATTGTTTTCTTGATGATTTTGAGCTTCTTTATATTTTATTGTAATCATTCTTGATCTTTATCTTGATATTTCATTTCCTTATTTTCTTTACTAATCAGTTTAATTACAGTTATACTTTTCCATGCCCAAGTAACCTATACAAATTGACCAGACTAGATAAACAGGTAAACTAGTAGTGGGTACCATGTACCTCGGGCCGTCACACCATCGGTCACAATGTGTCTCCCGATTTGCAAATAGAATGGCTAATAAGCTATAAAAGCAATAAGGCATAAAGCCAAGTATAACATCATAATCAGTATGGCCATAGGCTATCATCACAAAATGGCAATGAAGCCATACATCATACGCAGTACTGCTATCAAAACCCTATTGGCATGCCAACCTATCCAAACCAATCCCATTAGGCCTACTAGGGCATATTACAAAGTCATTTCTTGAATATTTGTACTTTACATGTAAGGTTACTATTCATTTCATTAGTCGACTAACATATTGACTTTTCAAAGATAATAGGTATATTGGTTCAAATATCACCAACATACCACATTTTGCATTCTAAAGTTGTTGGCATTGGTTGCCAATTTCATTTCAAAGCTTAGTGTTAGTTATTCACAATTTTCAGATTTCAAGTATTAAGTTTACTGTTCCATTAGTCATTTGTACAGTAGGAATTTAGCAAAATTATCTTCATGAAAGTTGTTCCTTATTGTGTCTACTTACATTTAGTTTTTGGAATCACTCCATTTGGAGTTTTGTAACTCATGTTATGGCCTAAACACAATAACTGGCCGGATTGCAAGTTTTCCAGATTTTCTGGACAGAACCAAATCTATAGTGCTTTATACATTGACTGTAGGTTAGTTTTTGAACATGTTATGATCAAAATTTGGGTTTGGTTTCTTTAAAAAAGTTGTAGGTCTATGTCCCAGATATTTGTTGGTAAAATTTCAGGTCAATTGGACCTTTCGACACTGAGTTATGACCAAATGAATAAATGCTATTTATTTAGTCATTTTGCCCAATCAGAATGCAAGTCACCCGGATTAGGGCAATTTTTAGGTCAACTTAGTTTGGTTTTCTAGGCAAGGTTTCTTCACCAAAGTTGTGCCATTATGTGTCTAGTTTCATTTCCAATTGGCCTTGCACCAATTGACCCTCTACAACTCCATTTATAGCCACCCAAACCTACTGGACTCACAACTAGTCCTGCAGGTCACTAAGGGCAGTATGCCTAAATTCCACTCCAACATCCTTACTCACTTTAATTCCTCCTCACACACATTCAAATGGTCACTAATTGACCATTACAAGGTTAACATACCATTATATGAGCAAACCCTAATGTTATTCAAATGTCCAACTTTTCAAGTTTATTCATGCACTATGCTTGCATTTCACTTACACAATCATGTTCAAGTACTCATCTCATGCTATGGGAAGCTCATAAACACTTTACTTTAAGTAAATTCATCAAACCCTAACCACCCTTAGGCTGCTAAAATTTATAGGGATGGATACACATAATTTCTATTTTGTTTTTCTTACATTTTCTACTTATCTCATGGCATTAAGCATGAATCAAGTAAAAGTGCTAAGAG